>NC_041387.1:539890093-539900093 GCF_002162155.2 Triticum dicoccoides | reverse complement strand
TCCAGTACTTGCCTAAGTTTGAAAAATCCTACCGAGTGGTGAGCAATCCCCCCACTCGAGGGCTTAGCTGCAGTCCAGTACTTGCCTAAGTTTGAGAAATCCTATCGAGTGGTGAGCAATCCTCCCACTCAGGGGCTTAGCTGCAGTCCAGTACTCGCCTAAGTTTGAGAAATCCTACCGAGTGACGAGCAATCCTCCCACTCGGGGGCTTAGCTACAGTCCAGTACTCGCCTAAGTTTGAGAAATCCTACGGAGTGGTGAGCAATCCTCCCACTTGAGGGCTTAACTGCAGTCAGTACTTGCCTAAGTTTTGAAAATCCTCCCGAGTGAAAACTGATCTTCTCGCTCGGGGACTTAGCAAAGTGCGGGTCGACCATGACACACACTCCAGAGTCGCACCATCAAGAAGAAGGACGAGATTGAGCTTCTCTTCTTTAGGCTCCTTGCAGTGCACTTGAACCAATGACAAGGCGATGTCAGCACCACAGCGAGCAGAGGACTTCTTCCACTCTTGCACTCGGCCTGGGATCTGATTGAGTCGAGCCATCAGCGACTCGAGGTATTGAGAAAGTTCCGACTGAGGCCAGAGTTCGGCGTCCACTCGGGTCATCGCCGCCTTCAGTCGAGCCAGATAAGCAACCGCACCATCCAAGCGTGATTCCAACCGTAACAAGTCCATCGTAACGTCATCTTTCACGGGACAATTGATGGGGTCAAGACCTGTCTCGACCCACCCAGTTTCAGCTTCAAAGTCCTGACAAAGTTCTGTTCCATCGCGAAAAACAATGAGTCGACAATATTATAACAAACTTCAGTTGATGACAATTAACCAATCGAATGACCATACCTTCAAGCTTCATGACAAGCTTCGCGGCAAGTTGTTCCGGATAAGACTATAGCTTGCCCGTCTTGGTTCTGAGGCCGCCGACTTCAGTGGTCAGGTTCTCCTTGTCCTTCCTCAGTTGGTCAACTTCCCGATTAGCTTCCGAGATGGTGGTCTTCAACTTCGCATTCTCCTCCTCCAATTTGCCGACTGAAGCCAGCTTCTGGTCCGCAAGCATCGTCTTCTCACGTGCTTCCTTCTGAGCAGCAGCAAGGTCTAGGTCCTTCTTCTCCAAAGCTTCTTTCATTCTCTATAAAGAAACAACACTCTTCAGACGAGCCTGAAGTTGGCGGTTTTCACTATGCACATCTGCTTGTGTGAAGTCACTCGGTTCAAAGAGACTGAAAGAAAAGCAGTGGAAAGTGCGAACTACTAAGCAGACAAGACAGTCGATTGGTTACCTCCCATGATGGCCGTCTCTTGTTGAGCAGTCTTGAGATTCTTCTTCGCGAGTTCAAGGTCAAGTTCAACGCTGATATGCTTCTTCTTTAACTCGGAAAGTCGAGCTCCAGGATCACAAGACCTCTGCAGTCAGCAAGAGAGATATGTCAGTCGACAGAAATAAGAGACAGTGACAGTGAAAAGTTACTCTAACACTACTGCCAAATCAAATATGCAACGGTAGTCTCGGGGACTACACCCAGTGGGTGCACTTAGCGTGCACCCACTGGTTCAGATCAATACTCAGCAGGGTCTGCCCAGCGTGAGTTCAAAAAAAAGAGGTACATTCTAAGACCTCAGTTGACTGCCAGCAGTCGACCGTGGTCTCCGGGACTACACCTAGTGGGTGCACTCGGTGTGCCCCCACTGATCCAGACAGTTTACTGAGAGTCAACTCGAGTCGAGTGGAGTGGAAGATTCCCTAAACTCTAAACAAAGAAACACCCTAGTGGGTGATCGGATATAAAACAACATTCAAAAGTTCAGTCGGGGTTTTGCTGACCTAAACATTGGTCTGAAGGGCAGTACTGTGTTGTAAGCCACCAGGCTAGCCTCGTGCATCACCTTCACCTGCTCCATGACAAGGTTCACCTGGCGAAGAGCTTCCCTAGCGGCACTCGGTGAGTCATCCAGGGTATGATATGCAGCAAAGAGTGATGGCTCCAGGGCAGTCGAAGCAGTTGCTGGGTCAGATGCGTGGAGTTGCACTGGTGCGGCAGGAGTCTGTGCGGTCGAGCCCGACAGACGATCAGTCGTCAGCGGGCTGGCGAATGTGACGTTGGTCTGAACCGGCTCTCCAGAAAGTTCGACCATCGCCTCAAGTGTCGGCGTCGACTGAGGGACTTGAACTTAAAGCCTCCTCCTACCTGAGCCCCCACCCCTCTTCATCCTCTCCTGTAGAGGCACTTCTTCTTCGTCATCAGGGAGCACGACGACCTCTTGCAGAACTACGGAAAGAGAGAAATATCAAAAACTCTGTCGATTGGTGATCCACTCAACTTAATGAAGCCTGGTCGAACGGACTTACCAACTCGTGAGGTGGCCTCCTCGTCTCCTGTTGCATTGTCGATGTCCATGTCAGTGGCAGCACAGGTGGGGCTAGAAAGATACATGATCTGGCTGGTCAGAACAAAAACTTCAGTCGACCTACGTAAACACAAGCGAGACACCTACCCCGAAGCAACAAGGACGTCCATCTTGATCTGCGGCAAAGTCTTCCAAGCCTTGGGAGGAACAACTTTGGGCTGCTTGGCTACCTTCTCCATCGGCTCTAGAGTCGATGTTCGAGTGCGCTTCTGAGTGTGGGTACTCGGAGCCATGTTCTTCCCGCGCCCGCTGGACGGGTCATGGTGCTGTTTGGACCGGCGTTCGGAGCACGACGGCGAGTCGATTTCTTCCTCATCGTCCGACTCCTCGCTCTCCTCCTCCTCCTCTTCATCCGAATACTCCCAGTCGCCACTCTCCTCCGCACTGGCCTCTCCCTCCTAGTCCTGCTCCAAAGCTTGTTCGCCGTTGGGCATCGAATGCATCTCAGTGAAAACCTGCATGACAAATCAGTCGAGTAAAAGTCAGTCGACATCAAGTACAGTCGGAACGTAAGCGTGAGGCAGTCGGAACAAAGAGCATACCTTGTCAGGCGGATTATCATCGTCGAAGGGGATGACCCGCCTAGATCCTCTGGGGTTGTCCTGATTGCCTGTGCTGCTCCTCAGCCACAAAGCCACGGTCTTGGGCGGCACTTCTTCTGGATGGACCCGAGCGGTGTCGTCCGGTCTGGAGTACAACCACATGGGATGATCGCGGGCCTGAAGAGGCTGGATGCGTCGACTGAGGAACACTTCCAGCAGATCTAGGCCGGTGACGCCCTCATTAATAAGTTGGACCACTTTCTCCACCAACATCTTTGTCTCCACGCTCTCAGCAGCAGACACTTTCAGTGGGGTAGGGGTCTGGACATGGTCGAATATGAAGTGGGGAAGACCAGTCGCCTGGCCTAGAGCTGCAACGTCCTGGCAGTAAAACCAGGTCGACTGCCAGCCTCTAACAGATTTAGGGAGAGTCATAGCAGGGAAGGCACTCCTATGCCTCTTTTGAATACCTAAACCCCCACACATCTAGATGACATGGGTTTTTGAGTCACTCGACTTTGCTTTTTTGACCGACTGGGAGCGGATGGTGAAGATATGTTTGAAAAGATCCCACTGCGGTTGACACCCTAAGAAGTTTTCACACATCGACACAAACGCAGCCAGATATGTGATGGTGTTGGGAGAAAAATGGTGGAGTTGAGCACCGAAGAAATTCAAGAATCCCTGGAAGAAGGGGTGCGGAGGAAGCGAAAAAACCCGGTCGACGTGGGTGGCGAGCAATACACACTCACCCGGTCGAGGTTGCGGTTCCGTCTCCCCCTCCGGCAGCCTTGGCGCTCCCTTGGCGATTAGCCCGGACTCCGCCAGCTCAACCGGATCTTCTTGCCAAATCGAAGACCGGATCCAGTCGCCCTGGATCCAGCCCGGTGGCAGTCCCGCGCGCGCTGACGACCCACGGTTCTGCTTCTTGCCTTTCCCGCCCTCGTCGCCTTCTTTGCATGCTCTAGCGCCGCCATCTTGCCCTTCACCATGGCGGCGGAGCAGCAGCGTCGAGAGCGGAAGAGCTGGGCGCGGTGGAGAAGCGGAAAAGAAGGAGGAACGGGCATGCACAGTGCAGACGCCTCGGCCCCGTCGCCTTATAAAGGGTTGCTTCCGAGTGACTGACGCATGGGACCAGGCGATCCTGTCAAACCCCGCAACAGCCGCGTGCAACGTACATGGCAAAAAAGGCAGCGCGGAAATCGAGGCATCGCTGTTTATCCGTTTCGCCCGCTTCTGGGCTCTCCGTCCCGCGTGCTTCCCCGAAATTTCTTATCCCGTGAAATCTGGGATACACAAAAGTCAATCGCGCCCAAGATCCCGCACTCTAATACAGCACTCGGCACATGATGCCACAAGTTCAGTCGACAACTCTCTGAATGGATCAAGGCAGCTGAGTCGACGTTGAAGTACCAACGTGAGTTTTCAATCTTGCAGAAAACATTCGTGAAGGTGCAAAGCTCAGAACAAGTTCAACTTCAACCTACTTTCCACTCGAACCTTAATCCATTCGGGGGCTACTGATGAGGATACAGACCTGGGGTAGGGTCATAGGCCCGACCTATGCGTCCTACCCAAGGTCACTACCCTTGAAGATAAGAAGTCCAAGAGACAACAAGAGACCCCCAGTCGAAGATGTCGAGTGCAATCCACTCGACAGTCATGTCACTCGGGAGTCCTCCTCCCTTCTGTCGCTCGACCATACAGAGAATCACTCGACCTACCGAAGACCAGGAGTCACTCAACGTTACAACGGACAGGCGATCACTTCGTAGTCTTTAAGGTCATTAACAACACTTAAGGCTGGCGTTACCAGTAACACCCCAACTTTATGTACATTAAGTCCCTTGTAATGGAGGGCGGTGGAGGTCCTGGCGTACTCTATATAAGCCACCCCCTCCTCTGGCACAAGGGTTCGCACCCCCTGTAATATCACACACATAATCCAATCGACCGCCTCCGAGCACCGAGACATAGGGCTGTTACTTCCACTAAGAAGGGCCTGAACTCGTAAACCTCGTGTGTACACCTTCACCATAGCTGAGATCTTGCCTCTCCATACCTACTCCCCTTTCTACTGTCAGTCTTAGAACCATGACACAAACCTCAACACAAGTATTTCTTAAATTCACAATTACATCAACTAGCCTGACTCTAATATTACCACCTTCATATCTGAAAACAATTATTAAGCATCAAGTTGATCATAGTATTCAATTCACTTCTTATGATAGTTTTTATTATACCCAACTTGGATGCCCACCATTCTAGGACCAATTTTATAACCATAGAAAATACCATGCTGTTCTAAAAGACTCTCAAAATAATATAAGTGAAGCATGAGAGATCAATAATTTCTACAAAATAAAACCACCACCATGCTCTAAAAAGATATAAGTGAAGCACTAGAGCAAAAATGCATAGCTCAAAAGATATAATTGAAGCACGTAGGGTATTCTAATAAATTATAAATCATGTGAGTCTCTCCCAAAAGGTGTGTACGGCAAGGATAATTGTGGTAATCTAAAAAGCAAATACTCATATCATACAAGGCGCTTCAAGCAAAACACATATCATGTGGTAAATAAAAATATAGCTCCAAGTAAAGTTACCGATAAACGAAGACAAAAGAGGGGATGCCTTCTGGGGCATCCCCAAGCTTAGGCTTTTGGTTGTCCTTGAATATCTTGTGGTGCCATGGGCATCCCCAAGCTTAGGCTTTTGCCACTCCTTATTCCATAGTCCATCAAATCTTTACCCAAAACTTGAAATCTTCACAACACAAAACTCAACAGGAAATCTCATAAGCTCCGTTAGTGCAAGAAAGAAAAACCACCACATAAGGTACTGCAATGAACTCATTATTTATTTATATTGGTGTTAAACCTACTGTATTCCAACTTCTCTATGGTTTATACCCCTCGATACTAGCCATAGATGCATCAAAATAAGCAAACAACACACGAAAAATAGAATCTGTCAAAAACAGAACAGTCTGTAGCAATCTGTAACTCCAAAAATCCTACCAAAATATGAAGTCCTAGGTAATTTGTCTAATGATCTACAGCACAAAGAATCAACGCAAAAGCACGTTTCTGTGGTTTATTGAATTTTTCTCGTGCATGCAAAGTTTCTGTTTTTCAGCAGAATCAAATTAACTTTCACCCAAGGTTATCCTATAGGTTCTACTTGGCACAAACACTAATTAAACATAAAAACACATCAAACCAGAGACTAAATAAATTATTTATTACTAAACAGGAACAAAAGGCAAGGAACAAAAATAAAATTGGGTTGCCTCCCAACAAGCGCTATCGTTTAACGCCACTAGCTAGGCATAAAAGCGAGAATAGATCTAAGTATTGCCATCTTTAGTTTTCAGTTTTTTATTAGAGTCATGCTCAAATCCGGGAGGTTCTTTATGTTTCCCTTCATACTCAGAAATTTTTAGATCTAAAGAATCCAACCGCTTATTGCAAAGAGTAATCAACATATTCATACAGTGAAGATTCCCGCTAACGTTCTTAAGAGGTTCAAGAGACTTTTGTAAGATCTTTGTTACTTTGGAAATCTTTTCAAAAACTTGTGTCTCTTCTTGGGTATGATGTGACCCCCCTTTTTGAGGTAGTGTTCCCACTATTTCCTCTATAGTTTCATGCGCAATACTAGGATCGACTTCAATAAAATTTTCTTTGGCAATGCAATCCAAGAGTTGTCTATGGGACATATTTAGTCCGACATAAAAATTGCAAAGTAAAATTCTAAAATTCACCTCTAAGGTGCAATTACGATAGGATTCCATCATCCTATACCAAGCATCTTTTAAGTTTTCTCCTTGCCTTTGCTTGAGGTGAAGAACTTCAAACTCGGGGGACATAGGAGTAGATAAGGGGCTAGCCATGATAATGAGATAAGCAACTAACACACGAGCACACAAAAAGGCAAGCAAAAGAGAGAGGAGAATGGGAAAGAGAGGGCGAATAAAATGGCAAGGGTGAAGTGGGGGAGAGGAAAACGAGAGGCAAACGACAAATAATGTAATGCGAGGGAGATGAGTTTGTGATGGATACTTGGTATGTCTTGACTTGAGCGAAGACCTCCCCGGCAACGATGCCAGAAATCCATCTTGCTACCTCTTGAGCTTGTGTTGGTTTTCCTTGAAGAGGAAAGGGTGATGAAGCACATTAGCATAAGTATTTCCCTCAGTTTTGAGAACCAAGGTATCAATCCAGTAGGAGGCTCCTCAAAAGTCACACGCACCTACACAAACAAACAAGAACCTCGCAAACAATGCGATAAAGGGGTTGTCAATCCCTTCACGGAAACTTGGTATTTTTGTGATATAGATTGGAAAGTAAAAGATGCAAATAAAAGTAAATGGAAAACTTATATGATAAAAGATAGACCCAGGGGGCATAGCTTTCACTAGTGGCTTATCTCAAGATAGCATAATTATTATGGTGGGTGAACAAATTACAGTCGAGCAATTGATAGAAAAGTGCATAGTTATGAGATTATCTAGGCATGATCATGTATATTGGCATCACGTCCGCAACAAGTAGACCGACTCCTGCCTGCATCTACTACTATTACTCCACACATCGACCGACTCCTGCCTGCATCTAGAGTATTAAGTTCATAAAGAACAGAGTAACGCATTAAGAAAGATGACATGATGTAGAAGGATAAACCCATGCAATATGATATAAACCCCATCGTTTTATCCTGGATGGCAACAATACAATACGTGCCTTGCTGCCCCTACTATCACTGGGAAAGGACACCGCAAGATTGAACCCAAAGCTAAGCACTTCTCCCATGGCAAGAAAGATCAATCTAGTAGGCCAAACCAAACTGATAATTCGAAGAGACTTGCAAAGATAACCAATCAAACATAGAAGAATTCAGAGGAGATTCAAATATTTCTCATAGATAAACTTGATCATAAACCCACAATTCATCGGATCTCAACAAACACACCGCAAAAAGATTTACATCGAATAGATCTCCAAGAAGAGGAAGGAGAACTTTGTATTGAGAATCAAAGAGAGAGAAGAAGCCATCTAGCTAATAACTATGGACCCGAAGGTCTATGGTGAACTACTCACAACTCATCAGAGGGGCCTTGGTGGTGATGGAGAGGCCCTCCATGGTCGATTCCCCCTCGGACGGAGCACCGACGAAGGCTCCAAGATGGGATCTCGCGGATACAGAAGGTTGCGGCGGTGGAAATAGTTTTTCGTGGTGCCCCTGGATGTTTTCAGGGTATATATATATATATATATATATATATATATATATCGGTCAGGGGAGCCACAAGAGGCCCACGAGGCAGGGGGGCACACCCACCCTTACTGGGCGCGCCGACCACCCTCGTGGCCGCCTCGGCTGCTTTTTGACGTCCACTCCAAGTCTCCTGGATTGCGTTCGTTCCAAAAAGATCGCTCCTGAAGGTTTCATTCCGTTTGGACTCCGTTTGATATTCCTTTCCTTTGATATACTGAAATAGGCAAAAAAAACAACAATTCGGGTTAGGCCTCCGGTTAGTAGGTTAGTCCCAAAAATGATATAGAAGTGTAAATTAAAGCCCACAAACATCCAAAACAGGTAATATAATATCATGGAACAATCAAAAATTATAGATACGTTGGAGACGTATCACCCCACAAGACTGGATCTCCTCCATTGGATTTCTCGCACTACATGGTGTTTGAGAAACGGATGACTGAGACACAGTCTTTCAGAAGTGTTAGCACCTTACGATGGATAGACAGTACCACCTACATCCCCTACATCTGCTAGTCTACCCTGTAAGAGGTCGCATGACTTACTCAACCATGCCAGCGCCCATAATGGCATGTGGCTGCACACGGAAGTTTCTAGCATGAATAATCTTATGATCCCTTTGAGCCTGGGTGGCAGTCCATAGGATAATCACACGGTAAACCCGGGATTTCCAAAAAAACAGACAACACTGGGTTCCCCATGTGCCTCAATCCACCAAGATGTGTATTAAGTTGCCACCTTAATGTAAACCTTAACTAAAACAACACTCAAACTTCCATGTGTGAATCTTGATTCAATCCCCGTCTACGAGCATGGCTAAGCAATAATAAGCATAGCGTATATTCCCGGAGTGATCAAAAGGTATTAGGTTCCTACCTCAAGTACTACAACCAAACCACACCTTCCCAATCCTAACAATGCAAATAAGTGTGGGGTAGAACTAATGCATAGTAAAAACTGGATATATAAGAGTATGATCAAAGTGTAACTTGCCTTGCCGATGATCTGCAAACTTTAGAGATTCATAGTAACAAGCTTCGCACTCCAGGTAATCTAGAGTAGACAAACAATAGCATACATAAGCGATCACTCAAATGAAACATGAGAAAACTCGAGAAAAGATCCAAATCAAACACGAAACAAGCAAACAGCTTAAACTAACAAGAGTCAAAAACCTAACAGCATTATTAACACGTGAATTAGATCTTAACAGTAGGCACAAGTGATTAGCTACGATACGCAAAAAGATTCAACTCAAACCGAGCAACGAAACTCAAAATAAGAATGAAACAAGATCGTTTACTAATCTGGACTAAAGTCAAATTTTACATTACCAAAATCATGCTCAAGTTGGTTAACTAGAAAGAGGGCTTCGATATGAATATCTAGGCGTTGGTTTCACCTAATTTGGATAAAAGAGTAAAACGTTATACTAGATTGAAGATCAGGGACAGAATCGCGATCGAAAATAATCGCTGATAAAACCCTGGAAAAAACGAAATGAACAGACTAATGAACGGACGTTCGTTAACTGAACCTAACCGGATGAACATCCGCTAAATAAATAAATCGACGAAAAACCGAGCCGATCTATTTAAAAAATAGATCTAGTTTTTTTTAAACGGCGGTTTTTACCTAAACCAAAAAAGTCCGCGGCGGCGGCGGCTTCCGGCGAGGCGGGGCGACGATGGCGCGGCGCGGGGCGTCGGCGGGGAAGTGAGGTGGCGGCGGCACGGGTGTGCGGCGGCAGCAGGGAAGTACG
>NC_041387.1:539808225-539889554 GCF_002162155.2 Triticum dicoccoides | reverse complement strand
CCGAGGGGCCAAGCGGCGGCGCGTGTGGAGCTCGGACTCCCTCCGGAGTCCGGAGAGGCGACGGCGCGGTGAGGCGGGAAGGCGGCGGCGCTGCGGGCCGGCTGGGCCAACGGCCCAGTTCGGTCCGGGAATGTTTTTTAATAATTTTTGCCCGAACGGAAAAATCCTAATAAAATATAAAAAAATCTAAAAATGTCAAAAACTATTTTCACCGTCTAAATGAAATATTTAGAACAAAGTGAACATTTTTCTGGCCTAAGAATTGAATTTTAAAATATATTTTTCCTAATTCAAATAAATAGCAAATAAATACCTGAAAAATAATAATTTGATTTTAAAATTCTTTCCCCGATATTTCACTCAATTTGAAGAAGTCATATTATCTTTTCTCGTTTATTTTTAATATCAAAAATAATTGGAGAGAAAAATAATAAAACCAAATTGATCCATTCTTCAAATTTTAAAAAAAATCAAATATGAATTTTGTGAAACCTCCAACTCTCTCCGTGGGTCCTTGAGTTGCTTAAAATTTCTAGGATATCAACCAAATGCAAGAATAAATTGTTGGGGAACGTAGCAGAAATTCAAAATTTTCTACGCATCACCAAGATCAATCTATGGAGTAATCTAGCAACGAGGGGAAGGGGAGTGCATCTACATACCCTTGTAGATCTCTAAGCGGAAGCGCTACAAGAACGCGGATGAAGGAGTCGTACTCGTAGCGATTCAGATCGCGGTTGATTCCGATCTAAGCGCCGAACAACGGCGCCTCCGCGTTCAACACACGTGCAGCCCGATGACGTCTCCCGTGCCTTGATCCAGCAAGGGGAGAGGGAGAGGTTGGGGAAGACTCCGTCCAGCAGCAGCACGACGGCGTGGTAGTGGTGGAGGAGCGTGGCACTCCAGCAGGGCTTCACCAAGCACCGCAAGAGACGAGGAGGGAGAGGGGTAGGGCTGCGCCAAGAGGGAGAGGTTCTCATGTGTTGGGCAGCCCCAAAACCTCCACTATATATAGGGGCAAGGGGGAGGGGAGGCTCCCTAGGGTTTCCCCTAGGGGGGCGGCGGCCAGGGCAGATGAGATCTCCCCTTTGGGTGACTTGGCCCCCAAGCCAGGAGGTGGGAACCCTAGATGGGGCGCCCCAAACCCCCTGGTCACGTGGGAATAGGTGAGGGGGGGTGCACAACCCCTTAGTGGGCTGGTTTGCCCCCTTCCCTTGGCCCATGAAGCCCCCAAACACTTGTCGGGGCTCCCGAAACACCTTTCGGTCATGCTGGTCATCACCCGGTACCTCCGGAACACTTCCTGACTCCAAAACCCTTCGTCCAATATATCAATCTTCACCTCCGGACCATTCCGGGACTCCTCGTGAGGTACGGGATCTCATCCGGGACTCCGAACAACATTCGATAACCGCGCACATACCTTCCCTATAACCCCAGCGTCATCGAACCTTAAGTGTGTAGACCCTGCGGGTTCGGGAACCATGCAGACATGACCGAGACAACTCTTCGGCCAATAACCAACAACGGGATCTGGATATCCATGTTGGCTCCCACATGTTCCACGATGATCTCATCGGATGAACCACGACTTCAAAGATTCAATCAATCCCGTATACAATTCCCTTTGTCTATCGGTATAGTACTTGCCCGAGATTCAATCGTCGGTATGCCGATACCTTGTTCAATCTCGTTACTGGCAATTCTCTTTACTCATTCCGTAACACATCGTCCCGTGATCAACTCCTTGATCACATTGTGCACATTATGATGATGTCCTACCTAGTGGGCCCAGAGATACCTCTCCGTCACACGGAGTGACAAATCCCAGTCTCGATTCGTGCCAACCCAACAGACACTTTCGGAGATACCCGTAGTGCACCTTTATAGCCACCCAGTTACGTTGTGACGTTTGGTACACCCAAAGAATTCCTACGGTATCTGGGAGTTGCACAATCTCATGGTCTAAGGAAAAGATACTTGACATTTAGAAAAGCTTTAGCATACGAACTACACGATCTTGTGCTAGGCTTAGGATTGGGTCTTGTCCATCACATCATTCTCCTAATGATGTGATCCCGTTATCAATGACATCCAATGTCCATGGTCAGGAAACCATGACTATCTGTTGATCAACAAGCTAGTCAAATAGAGGCTCACTAGGGACATGTTGTGGTCTATGTATTCACACATGTATTGCGGTTTCCGGTCAATACAATTATAGCATGAATAATAGACAATTATCATGAACAAGGAAATACAATAATAACCATTTTATTATTGCCTCTAGGGCATATTTCCAACATAAATATGATATGCATATGATGATTTATGTATAGGATCCAAATTGAAAATTGGGATATTACTCGTTCATTGTTGTGAGCCACAAGGTAGTCCTCGTCCGCCAATGCTTAAAATGCGTCCCGGCAAACTTTTCCGATTTCAGTGTAGCGGCGAAGCCATGAGTCGAAAAGTGCCAAAAATAAGATTTTTGAATTGTTGGAAATATTAGCACTTCTCTGACTAATTTAATCCACGAGTAAATGATAAGCATGGCAAATACGGTATGCATCTCATACCGAAACCTAAGCATATGAGCACGTACAGTACATAAACCGAAACATCTATGAACATCATATATACGGCCAGCACAAGTATGAGCAAATAGGGGATGAATTACTCATACCCTCCGGTTGGCCAGACCAACACGGCGGCGGTAGTGGTAACCTCGGCATTGTCCGAGGCCTTCTTCTTGGCGGCTTCGTCGTCAGCCATGGAGTCGATGCAGGGGAAGTAGTGGAAGCAGAGGCGGACGAAGACGGGGACAGATCGGGTGCAGTCGCATCAAGACGCTCCTCAAAAACCTTATTGTCGTTCTCTCGGGCAGGACCTCGAACGACAGGGTTCCGGAGGCACCTGCTCTCCCGACCAACCATGCACGCGGTCGTCAGGATGGGATCGCCAGAAGCAACATAGTGAGAGGAACAGTTGATGAAGGCGAGGGTTGTGCGAGAGGGAGTGAGTGAACTGAGTTATGGTTCACTCCACTGGCCAGCGCCTTCTTATATAGGCCGTCGGGTAGATGGGTTTGGGCTCAGGCCGACGACCGAGTGCACAAACAGCCCACGGCCCAATGTCTCGGACAATGCCACTTCCGTAAGTGACTCGTTAATTAATATGAGATTAATTAACCATTCTTGACTGACAAAAATAAGTTTCGGCTCGGCTCATTCTCGCAACCGGTGGCACGCGCGCGTCGTGACAAGGAGAGGCGGGCAGGGAAGGAGGAGGAGCGCGTGATTACAACTCCTATTCTCAAGCTTCCAATAGCAAGTGATAGAGCAACCCTTATAAAGATGTCTCATTCTTCTTATTGTAGCAGTATGGTACTAAACTTTCCACACTTCCCACCACTTGCCGTACACATTAATCGGCTTTAGATATTAACCAGGTATTATTGTCTTATATGGGCCTAAGCCCATCCATAATCCATCAGTTTGAATCCTTTCGGGCGGCGAATTTTTCATTTGCGGGTAAAATATTCAAACGTGCCTAAAGTAATTCTATAAAATGCTATAAGCCTATACGATATGACAACCTAGCAATTGGCGTAGTGGTACTTGCGCGTGCCCCGTATTGTCATGACCCAGGTTCTATTCCTGGGCGAACCGTTGTTTATTTTGCGGGACATTTTTATTTGCAAATAAGGGCTTTTACTTGATTACATATAAAGCAAGTGGATTTTTGTGAAAAAAACACAGACGAATCCCCATTGGACGATTCTAGGTTTGATTTAGAAAAGGATTGCATGGTTCATGATGCAACAACCGAGTTTTCAATTTCGGGGTTCATTTCGCCGAACCTCTACGAATTCAAGGATTGAAATGGACGTTTCCCCTTATAATCCTTGACAAAGCTTTGGCAGTAGGCTCCCGACGCACAAACAGGAGAGCCCACGCGACACGCCACTTTCGAAGCCGCGGGCCTGCGGCCACGCACGCACGCATGTGGTGGATGTAGGTACACGGGCTTTGCGACGGTGGCACGCACGTGCGCGCCCACCGGTATGGGCAGCAGCAGCACTGCAAACATGAAGCGACAGTGTCCTGCGTCGATCCGTGCGGCTGCAACGTGCCCTGTCTTTCTGATTTGTCTTTGCCCGTCTCATTTTGCTTGCCAGGCCCGGAGGGTCCGTCGTCCGTCGACGAGAGAAGTCGAGGGGCCAGCTTATCCCTGGTCTGCGCACCAAGGAGGAGGATGGATCCGTTGAACCTGCTGCGTGTAGTGTACGATGCTAAAATCTGCATACAGGGCATGAGGGTAGCATGCATGTACCAGGCCTTTTCGTGACCCGCTGATATACACCGCGGAACATGTACGACATGATGGTGGCCACAAGTCAGCGACCAGAATTATGGCACGTTAGCTGCCCGGTTGCCCAAAAGCTATCAAGAAGAGGTATTACTACCATCCTGCCATTGTCTGAAAAGAAAAATATAAGGTGTTGCCTTGCCACCTCAACTCGATCGAGACCAGTGAACGGCTCTACCTGCACTGCACACCCGTTGAACCAATGATCTGCATAACGATACACTAACAGAAAACAAGACCTGAACTGGTGCTACCTGGCTTCTGAAACAACATATGCACTCGTAGAGAGCTCAGCTGCCAGTGCCCGGTCGATCCCGGCCCAGTGAACCGGCCAAACTTTCGAGGCATCAAACTGAAGAATCCCACAGTGATCGCTAGCCATGGACATGGCGAGCCCTTTTTGTGCCCCGCACATGTCGTGGGCGTCAGAAACGGATAATGGGATTGGGAGCAGGGTAGGCTTTGGCGCCGTCCATACCTCAGATCAGATATAAAGCTGGCGCCACAACATGATGATGATGATGAGCGAGTCGGGTAGGCATCCTTCGCGTCCCGGCTCCCATGCTTTGTCTATCGTCTAGGCTCACCGCACATGCATGTGCGCGCCGGCCTCTCGAGTGCGCATGAGAGATAGGATCTTCACTTGCCTTCCCTGCCCTGCCCACGATCCGGATAGGGTTTGGGACTTGACATAACATCTAGTGCGGAAGCTTGCGCTAGATGATGCAAACCAGACATGCAGGTTGTCCCTGGAGCACTTTGCAGCACGCATATCCCCAAAGCATTGTGCCTTTGTGGTCTTGATCAATGCAATCTTGCCTCCCCTTTCTAGGGGACAGGAATTGACTCTACGGTCTGTATTAAAGGGTTTTAGGGCCGGTGTTATTAACGCAAGGATTGCCCTAGGAGGGAGCGCAACGGTGACAGCATTGGATGTGCAATGTAGTACTTCCTCCGGGTTTTTTTAATCTGTATATAAAATTTTGTCAAAGTTAAGTTTATAAAATTATATATCAAGATTCACAATATGAAATCAATATTGTTAGATGCATCATGGAATAAATTTTCATACCATATAGCTTTAATATTGTAGATATTAATATTTTATTCTGTAAAATTGATCAAACTTTACAAAGTTTGACTTTGACCAAATTTTATATGCAGACTAAAAAAATGGAGTGAGTATTGCAGTACTACTCTCTCCTAAATTAATATAAGAGTTTAGATTATCTAAACATTTTTATTTTAGTTTATAGAGGGAGTACTATGTAAACTGGAAGCATTAGCGGGAATGCGGCTGGATCACTGAGCTTGGGGACGTGTCTCTCGATTTTATTTAGAAATGGAGGCAAAGGCGTCTCTCGATTCATCATCCGTTCGTCCATCTTGGATTGGAATTCTCAAAGCCAAAGCATGCATGCGATGCCGCTGTTAGGATCTCATTGTTTTCTGCTGAAAATGAGGATCACATACCCCACAAAAAAAAAGAGGATCAAATGCCCGAAAATGCATAGGAGCTCTCGGGTGCTACGCCCCCTATATTCAAAAATAATTTAGTAATTTTAAAAATGTCAAAGAATCCCGAAACTTTTTATGGAATCAAACATGACCAAGTATTGCACTCGTATAAAAAATTAAATACAAAATGACTTTTATTGTATCCAGGGTCAAAAATTCCCAAAAAATGCTAGATAGAAGTATTATTCATGCTATATAGTCGTCATAAATTTGTTTTTGTTTTTTTGCCTTGAAGTCAACGAGAATTATTCCTTGGCCAAACTTTTTATATGAGTACAATACCTAGTCATATTTGGTTCAAAAAAATATCCAGTATTTTTATGAATTTTTTTGAATTATTAAATTATTTTTGAATATAGGGGGTGGAGCACTCTCCACCCGAGTGCTCCTATTCCGCTTCCATCGCATGCCTCTCATGTTCCGATGAGAAGTTCTCCCTAGAGTCTTGAGCCAGACAATTTTTTTGAAACGGAAGCAAAAGATTTGCCTCATCCATTAAATAAGAGGAGAAAGGGTTTGACAGTTTACAAGTGACCATGCATAGACGTCATGACAATTACTCTCGTACAACAATACACCCTAACTTCTTAGCACCCACTGTCGGTGTCAAAACCGGCGGATCTCGGGTAGGGGGTCCCGAACTGTGCGTCTAAGGCTAATGGTAACAAGAGACTGGGGACACGATGTTTACTCAGGTTCGGGCCCTCTCGATGGAGGTAATACCCTACTTCCTGCTTGATTGATCTTGATGATATGAGTATTACAAGTGTTGATCTACCACGAGATCCTAGAGGCTATACCCTAGAAGCTAGCCTATGATTATGATTGTTGTTGTCCTACGGACTAAACCCTCCGGTTTATATAGACATCGAAGGGGGCTAGGGTTACACAGAGTCGGTTACAGAGAAGGAGATCTATCATCCGAATCGCCAAGCTTACCTCCCACGCAAAGGAGAGTCCCATCCAGACACGGAACGAAGTCTTCAATCTTGTATCTTCATAGTCCAATAGTCCGGCTGTCCGGATACCCCCTTATCCAGGGCTCCCTCAGTAGCCCCTGAACCAGGCTTCAATGACGATGAG
Source organism: Triticum dicoccoides (assembly GCF_002162155.2). NCBI lineage: Eukaryota > Viridiplantae > Streptophyta > Magnoliopsida > Poales > Poaceae > Triticum > Triticum dicoccoides. The sequence goes on along the minus strand of NC_041387.1, from coordinate 539,882,582 downwards.
TCCGGCGCGCAGATTGTCTTCGGCATTGCAAGGCGGGTTCCATCTCCGAATACTCCAAGGTAAATTTCGAACACTTAAGTCATGTCCGGCTCTGCAACACAAATTTCACATACCACCGTAGAGAGAACAATAATCCACAAGTCTAATCTGCTGACAACTCTTCGTAGCGTGACATCACGCCACGGCCCGGCCACTATTCAAACCGTTTTTTACAACCAGCTACGGCACACATTACGAGGCGGTTTCCTTGGCACGTCTTGTCGAAGCAGAGATCGTGTCCCCCTTATCGTGGGATCCTCATCAATACGGGTGTGGGTAACCCCACCACGCCTGTTGGCATGACTCTGTGTTTTTAGGCAAGTCCCAAATGGTTACGCTGGGGATGCTTGATATTCTCCCCCTTTATAGAGGGGTCAAGGCCTATCCCTTTCTTACCACGCTTGCGCCTTTCCGCCTCTCGAGTTCCAGCACCCGAGGCTCAAGCTTAGGCACTTCGGATCTTCAATCATGTCCGGATCCAACCTTCAAGGTCGGTGGATGGCCTCCTTTGTCACAGAGGAGGACATTGCGAAGCTTAGGGAGGCCAGATATTTGACCGCCGATGTCAAGCACATGCTTCCCGCCCCTGGGCAGGTCATCCCTACTCCCGAACCCAACGAGCGTGTCGTATTTGTTTCTCACTTCCTCCGAGGCTTGGGCTTGACTCTTGATCCCTTTGTGAGAGGGCTTATGTTCTATTACGGGTTAGATTTTCACGATCTAGCTCCGGATTCCATCCTCCACATCTCGTTGTTTATCGTCGTGTGTGAAGCCTTCCTCCACATCACCCCACACTTCGGCCTATGGCTCAAGACCTTCAATGTGAAGCCGAAGCTGATTGAGGGGCGACACGCGGAGTGCGGAGGTGTCGTGATAAGCAGAAACACCGGTGTTCCATGGCCAGAAGGTTCCTTGCAGATGTCGTGGTGGGCGCACGACAAATGCCAAGGGATGGCTAAAGAGAGGAGGAGGCTCGAGGGCGCTGGTGGGCTCCGGAGGCGAGGTTGATATGCGCGGGCGCAGGACGCCGGACAAACCCAGGTTCGGGGCTCTCCGGAGAGATAACACCCCTAGTCCTGCCGAGTTTAGTTGGATGGTCGATAGTACAATGTTGCTCCTGGAGCTGTGTGGAGGAGGAAGGAGGCTGGCCGAGGCTTGGGCTGCTCCTTCTCCCCGGCGTTGCTATGTAGTGGCTAGTCCTATGTTGGATGGGTTTCTCTGTCTTGCTTGCTTGCTTATCTCGTATCGCTTCGCATATCTCATCTCTGCTCTCTCTATAGGCGTGGGCTCCTGGGGGGTTTTATAGATTAACCCACCCAGGGTTACAATGGTAATATGTCGAGTCGCTGGGTCCGTATTGTCGGTGTCTGGGGTACTGGGCTCGGTCCCGCTTGTGGGCTTGTGGTTCGCCGGGTTCCCCTAGGTGCGGCCCCGCACCTAGGGGGACTGTGCGCCATCTTGTCGATCATCATGGCGTGGCAGAGTCGAGCCGCGCACAGTGTTCTCCATTAGGCCGCCGCTTGTTGTCGTCAGTGGTGAGGGCGGGAAAACTGTTGCCATGCCAGCCCTAGTCAGCGGGTAGGTAAGGGGCACTGTTGCCACGCTCCGGCTGACCACAGGCATGGGCGGGAGCACTGTAGTCTTGGTCCTCCGTGATTGATGTCTCGTCCCATCGTACGGCCTAGATGGGACGGGAGCTGACCCGTGGCTGGGTTGCCGTGGACACCACGGGTGGGTTGGCTTGCTGGGGAAGCCATGGTTGCGCCGGGTTGAATTGCCTTGCGCCAGCTACTGCGGCCGGGTCGACGTACCTTGCTGAGTCGAGGGTCTTGGCCGGGTTGCGCGCCTTGCCGGGTCGAGCGACCCGACCTGGCGCATGCCGGTTTTCGGGGCGATGTGGGCCCCACTATTTTTGAAATAGATCCGGGTTCCATTGCCTGCCCGGGGTTCATCGCCCCGAAAGTAGTCCCCGAAGTTGTGAAGGTCCGCCGCCTTCGGATGAGTGGGCCTTCACAGCTTCCCCCTTGAGCAAGGCGGAATCTGCGAACACCGGATCCGGCAACACCCACCATGTGCCGGTTTTCTCGGAAACCGGATCGCGGCATCCCGGTCGTGGCGGGAACCGAGGAGTCCGTCGAATCTTGAGGCGATCCCTCGGGCTTCGCGTAGGCGCCATGTGGTGCCCGGAAGTCGGAGGGGCCTAACAGGCCACGCGTGTGACGGGACTGGGCGACGGGCCGGGGCCCGCCACCGCACGCCCTTGGCCACCCGTGCGGATTTATTGTGGCGTCTGGGGGCCGGTTGCACTTCCCCGCGCAGTTAGTGCGCGTGTACGTGCGCACTTATTGTGGGGTAGTGGAACGAGCGCGTGCAGACGATCCCACTCCCCCACGTTTGAATCGGGGGTTATAAATTGAGGGGGGCAAGGGGGCGACAGACATTATTCTTGCTCGCGCCCTCCTGTCCCCCTGCTCTAACTCTGCTTCTTGCCACCGATGCACAGCCGCGCCAGCGGCCTCGAGCAGAGATCTTCTCCGTCGTCTTTCTTCCCCTTCCTCTTCCAGTGATGTCGCTGCCGTTGGGCTCCTGGATGGGCTCGACCGTCACCCCCGACGAGATCACCTACCTTCGGTCCTCGCGGCGCCTACCGCGGGAGACGGACGTTGGTGTCCGTTTGCCGCGCGGCGAGCAGAGGCCCCGTCCCGAGGGGCAGGAGCGCGTCATCTTCCTTAGGCATTTCGAGTGCAGCTTCGGGCTGCCGGTGAGCACTTTCGTCTGTGCGTTCCTGGAGTTCTTCGGGCTCCAGCCGCACCACCTTGGCGCCGGCGCCATCGTCCAGCTCTCCGGCTTCGTGACCCTGTGCGAAGGGTACCTGGGGGTCGAGCCAACCATCGACCTCTAGGCGTGCTTCTTCTCCTTGAAGCAGCAGGGCCCGTCGGCCGGGGAGTTCACCGACTGCGGGGCCGCCGTCATCTCGAAGCGGTCGGGGGCGGACTTCCCCAAGATTCCACTCGAGGATTCTGCCAAGAAGTGGCAGAACTCCTTCTTCTACGTCCGCAACCACGGTGCGGACCACATCAACCTTCCCCCTTTTGCCATCACGCCGCCGTGGGCGAAAACAAACTGGGGCTACTCGCTCCGGCGCCCATCGCAGGAGATCGTCAACCTCTGCGAACGGGTCACGGTGATGAGGACGCAGGAGGGGCTCATTGGCACCGACCTCCTCACCGCGTTCATCACCCGCCGGGTTCTCCCGCTTTAGAGGCGCTCCTGCCTCATTGGCGAGATGATCGGGCTTCAGGATCCCAACCGGATGGGGTCGACGCGGCTGTCTACGGAGCAGGTCGCACGAGGCGTGAACGACATCTCCAAGGCCAACCTTGGAGATGACTGGCGATTCGGCAAGGCGCCGTACAGCCAGGCGAACCCGGCGCCACAGGTGAGCATCTGGTCTTGTTATCTTTCCGCCGCGCATCTTCTCATTCGTCCCAACGTGTCACGGGAGATTCTTCTGAATTCGAGCCGGCACCCTTATGTCCGGGCTCCGTTGCAGGTGGCGCCGGTAGCACCAGAGGAGCCCACGGCTCACGGCGGCGAGGAGGTGGCCGAGTCCGATGCCGGCGCGGGGTGTCGCGCGGGTAAGCTTCGAGTCTTTCTCTTCTTCATTTGTCTTGAATTGTTTGGGCGCGCTGCGGCGTAGGCAACACTGACGCCGGTTGTTGGTGTAGTGGTGTTGGGCGGGGGAGGCGGCAAGGTGGGTGGAGCCGGGTCCTCGCATGGGGCAGCGCCGAGCCGCCCGCATGGAAAGGACAGCGTTGCGCCGTGACCCCAGGCCCCAGACCCAGGAGGAGGCGGCGCTGGACGCCGTTAGCCGCCGCCTGCGAGGTCGGATGGAGCGGCTTGAGGCCTTCTCCCAGGACGAGGTGGAGCGGACGCATGACTTGGAGCATGCCGTCTTGGTAAGTTCTTCTTTCTTCTTGTTTTCTGGTGATTTCATCCTTGTGGGGGCACGCCAGCGCACCCACTTGATGTAGCCCCCAAGGTTCGGGCCAACTATGTAGTAGTTGGGTCGAACCTTAGGAGCGTTGGCCTTGTTCTAACTTTGGTCTGCTCTCAGCACCTTGACGCCTTCCGGGTTGCCGCCTTCAACCGGCTCCTGGGCAAGCATCGGGAGCTCAAGGAGCAGCTTGCCGCCAAGGAGGAGGAGCTTCGCGTCGCCGCAGGTACTTTTTGTGTTCTTTCTTATAGTGGGGGGCGCTAGCGCACCCACTTGGTGTAGCCCCCGAGATTCGGGCTAACTGTGTAACAGTTGGGCCAAATCTTAGGTCTTGTCTTTTTCTTTCTTTCTACTGAGTTCTTTTTCTTCGCAACTGAGGTGCTGTCTTGGCGAACCCGGCTGTTTCGGGCTGGTCATCATTATGACCGGCTAGTTGCTGATACCGGCCGTCTCGGCATCGAGGCGGCGCAGGCAAGGGCGGAGGCGGCCGCGGCCCGACGGTCTCTTGATGAGGCCAATCGGCTGCACGAGCAGCTGGCGGGTCACAAGAGCCGCCACGAGGCCGAGGTGGAGCTTCTTAAGGCGGAGGCCGCCAAGGCGGTGGAGACGCAGCAGGCCCTGGTCGAGGCGGACCAGCAGCGCGGCCAGCTGGTCGACGACAAGGGTCGGCTCCAGGCTGAGGTGGAGCGTCTGCGGGAGCAGGCCACCACGGCTGAGGAGGCCCGCCAGGCCGAGGCTCACCGCCGTGAGGCGGACGAAGACAAGGACGCCGAGCTGAAGGCGACCCTTGCTAAGGCGGCTGACCTGGAGAAGGCGCTCGGGGAGCGGGACCGCGTCTTGGAGCGGGAGCGACGTGGTACGTTGCTCGAGGCGCAGCACCTGGAAGAATCTTTCTCCAGTAAGTGTTGCTTCTTCGTTGTTTGCCGGGTCGGGACCCGACCTTTCCTTCCTTGTTGTTCTTCTGACTTGCTTCTTCTTTGGCTATAGGGGCCTTTCCGGAGACGCAGCGGCTGGCGGAGGAAGTCGTCCGCTATCAGCGCGATCCGACCGGCGTTGCTGGGTTCGGGACGGATCCGCTGACGGTCTGGACCTTCCCAGAGATCATTACCGCTGCTGAGGCCCGGCTGCGGGTCTTGGGGACGCAGATGGAGCGGCTGTCCCGGGCCGGCACCGCGATGACTGCGGCACTGTGGTCGGACTCCGTCCATCCGCACAGCTTCTCGCGCCTGGCGCGCTGGTTGGTGATAGGCCCGGATCGCCTTAGCGACTGGCGCGTTTCCGCCGCTCGGGACAGTGCTGAGATGGCGCTCCGGATCGCGCTGCCTTGGCATCCGGATCTTCAGAGTAGTTGTTGCAGGAGCAGGCCGGTTCAGAGTAGTTGCTGCAGGAGCAGGCCGGCCGGATCGCCTCCCGGGCCAGCTATATCGCCGAGTTCGCCTTCCACGACGAGTTCCATCTGGAGCGGACGAAAGACGGCGCGGTCATGGATGGCGACGACTACGTCTTGCTTCTTCACGACCTGGAGGGCAGCTCGCAGGAGACGGGCGTCTACGGTGACGCGGAAGCCGAAGAGGACACCGGTGCTTCACTGGACCTAGAGGCCGGCAGGGGGGAGCCGTCGACGTCGCGACGCGGTGCTGGGAATGCCTGAGAATCTTTGTAGAAAATTTTGTTAAGTAGCAGGTCCACCTACCCACTGGGGGTTTTTAGGGTGTAATGAACTTGGGTCGTGGGCCTTTGCTTGAAACATTTATGTGTAAATGTTGTGAGTGTTTATTTGATTTTTCCCTTCTGCTTTTTTCGAACTTATTTCATGTGTTCTTCCTCTTTGAAACCTCCCCTCCCCCCCGCGAGTCAGACGGCCAAGGCTCCGGTCCGTGACAAGGAGTTCGGCTCTTCGAGAGGCGTGCGCAGGAGTTGGGTCCTTAGAAGTGTTGAGCGCGAGCGAAACACCCACTGGGCCGGCTGGCGGCAATCCGGCTTGGCCGGTTGGTGAGCAGCCGTTCGTGCGGCTAACTTAGTTGACGAGCGTCGGGACGGGTTGGTCTACCCGGCGGCTTATGACTTAGTGTATGAATCGTAGGGGAGCTTTGGCCCGTTGTGCTTGCCCTCCGTCAGCCAGAGCTGGATCTGCGGTTTTAGGGCGAAGTGGGGGACCGTGGCATCCTAACTTCATCAGGAATCACCAAGTAAAGCGGCGGGGTGATGATCAAGTCGGCTAGCCCCCGAGCCCCTGGGTCGAGCTAGTCGAGCCAGCGGCCGAGCTCGGTAGTAAAGTGATGCAAAATATGGACGCAATAAATTTGTCGGCAAAAGGCAGCCCCCGAGTCTCGCTCGGGGACCCCATAGTTTCGTATGCTTTACAAAAGGCGTCGATACATACATTCGCGTGGCTAGCTGTAAAATGGACGGAGGAGTTCCGCGTTCCACGCCCGGGTCGTTTCTTCGCCGGCGGTGTCCCTCTTGTGCTTCTTCGACTTGCGCATGTCGATGAGGTAGTAGGCGTTGCGGTCGCGTGAAGTCCTGCTTATGATGAACGGGCCCTCCCATGGAGAGGACAGCTTGTGCTGGCCTGCCTTCTCTTGGACGAGTCGGAGAACGAGGTCGCCTTCGCGGAATGCGAGAGGCTTGATCTTCTTGCTGTGGTAGAGCCTCAGGCCTTGCTCGTAGATAGCCGAGCGGCTGAGTGCCAGAAGGCGCGCCTCTTCGAGCAGGTCGACGCCGTCTTCGCATGCTTCTCTTGCTTCGGCTTCGGTGTACATCGTGACGCGCGGCGAGTCGAACTCAACATCGGTTGGGATGATGGCTTCAGATCCGTAGACGAGGAAGGACGGGGTGAACCCGATCGACCGGTTTGGTGTTGTGCGCAGACTCCAGAGAACTGCGGGCAACTCGTCAAGCCAACTGCCGGGTGAGCGGATGAGTGGCTCGATGAGCCGTGGCTTGATGCCGGACAGGATGAGTCCGTTGGCCCGCTCGACCTGCCCGTTGGTTTGCGGATGTGCCACGGAGGCCAGGTCGAGGCGGATGCTGGAGACGGAGCAGTATTGCTCGAGCGTGCCCTTGGAGAAATTGGTGCCGTTATCGATGATGATGCTATTCGGCATGCTGTAGCGCACCGCTATGTCCTTGATGATCCGGACGGCTGTTGGCCCGTCCAATTTCTTTATTGGTCTTGCCTTGACCCACTTGGTGAATTTGTCCACTGCCACCAACAAGTGTGTCATGCCGCCTCGAGCAGTTTTGAAGGGTCCCACCATGTCGAGTCCCTAGACTGCGAAGGGCCAGGCGATCGGTATGGTGTGGAGTGCTGACGCCGGCTGGTGGCTGCGTTTGCTGAAGCGCTGGCATCCTTCGCACTTGAGGACGAGCGAATTGGCATCTTTGAGAGCCGTTGGCCAGTAGAAGTCATGGCGGAACGCCTTGGCCACGAGGGATCGAGATGCGGTGTGGTGCCCGCAGTTGCCGTGGTGAATGTCGAGGAGGATGTCCATGCCGCAATCCTTCTTGACGCATCGCTGGAATACGCCGGTAGAGCTGCGCTTGACGAGCTCGTTGTTGATGATGCTGTAGGCGGACACCCGGCGCTGAACTTGCCGAGCCTCGATCTCGTCCATGGGGAGAACTCCGTTCTTGAGAAACTCTGATATCGACAAGGCCCAAGATGGTGCCGCGACGACGGTGAAGACGGCCACCTGGGTGGGTTCCGAGTCGGCGGCTCCCGGGTCGGGTTGAGCAGCCCCCGGGTCGGGTCCGGCAGTCCCCGGGCCGGGTTCAGCAGTCCCCGGGCCGACTTGCAGCGCGGCTGGGTCTTCTGGGACGTGGATGGACTCGTAGTCTGGCGACGGCTTGACGGACGGTTTGTGCAGGTGCTCGAGGGAGACACCGGACGGGATGGCTTGACGTGACGAGGCGATCTTGGCGAGCGTGTCGGCTGCCTCGTTCTCCGCGCGCGGGACATGGAGGAACTCGAAGCCATCGAAGGATCCGGACAGCTTCTGGATGAGGAAGCGGTAGCTTGCCATGTTGGAGTCGCGGGCGTCCCATTCGCCGGAGCACTGCTGCACCACCAAGTCCGAGTCGCCGTAGCACATGATGCGCCGGATGTGGAGTTCCTTGGCGAGCCGGAGGACGTGCACAAGGGCTTCGTATTCGGCGACGTTGTTGGAGGCGGTGAAGTGGATCTGGAGTGCATAGCGGAGTCGGTCACCCTTTGGAGATGACAGTACGATGCCGGCCCCTAAGCCGAGTCGCATCTTGGACCCGTCGAAGTGCATGCACCAATGCGTCGAGTCGGGAGGCGGCGGCAGGTACTGGGTCTCGGTCCAGTCGACGAGGAAATCGGCTAGGGCCTGAGACTTGATCGTGGTGCGGGGATCGTAGAGGATGGTGTGGCCGGCTAGCTGGATCGCCCACTTGGCGACCCGGCCAGAGGCGTCCCGGCACCCGATGCGTCCCGGCACCCGATGATTTCTCCAATAGTCGCCGTGCTGACGACGACGACGACGTGTTCTTGAAAGTACTGCTTCAGCTTCTTGGCGGTGAGGTACACGCCGTAACACATCTTCTGGTAGTGCGGGTAGTTCTGCTTGGAGGTGGAGAGCACTTCGCTCAGGTAGTAGACCGGACGCTGGACGGCCTGGACCTTGCCCTTCTCCGGTCGCTTGACCACCAGCACCATGCTGACCGCCCGCGAGGTGGCGGCTATGTAGAGCTACAGCGGCTCCTTGTCGGTCGGCGCGGCCAGGACTGGTGCGGTGGAGAGCATGCGCTTGAGGTCTTGGAAAGCTTCATCCGCCTTGCCGTTCCACTCAAACGGGCTTGTTTTCTTCATTAGCTGGTACAGGGGCAGTGCCTTCTCGCCCAGCCGGCTTAGAAACCAGCTGACCGAGGCCAGGCAGCCTGTGAACTTCTGGACATCGCGCAGCTGGGTTGGCCTGCGCATGCGCTCGATGGCCTTGATCTTCTTCGGGTTTGCCTCGATGCCGCGTTCCGAGATGAGGAAGCCGAGCAGCTTTCCGGCTGGGACGCCGAAGACGCATTTTTCTGGGTTGAGCTTAACCTTGTATTCGCGGAGGTTGGCGAATGTTTCCTTCAGATCGTCGAGGAGCGTGAGGTGCTGCTTGGTCTTCACCATGATATCGTCCACGTACACGTGGATGTTGCTGCCGAGTTGCGGTAGCAAGCATTTCTGCATGCAGCGTTGGAAGGTGGCGCCGGTGTTATTCAAGCCGAACGACATGGTGATGTAACAGTACGCCCCAAAGGGCGTTATGAAGGACGTCTTCAGGGCATCGGCCGAGTCCAGCTTGATCTGGTGATAGCCGGAGTAGGCGTCCAGGAAGGATAGTAGCTCGCACTCGACGGTCGAGTCGATGACTTGGTCGATCCGCAGGAGAGCAAACAAATCCTTGGGACAGGCCTTGTTGAGGCTGGTGTAGTCGATACACATGCTCTAGGTCTTGTTCTTCTTTAGGACGAGGACTGGGTTGGCCAGCCACTCGGGGTGAAACACTTCCATTTTGAAGCCAGTCGCCAAGAGCTTGGCGACCTCTTCACCAATGGTTCTTCTCTTCTCTTCGGAAAATCGACGGAGGGGTTGACGGACAGGCTTGGCATCCTTGCGGACATGGAGTTTGTGCTTGGCATACTTCCTCGGGATACCCAGCATGTCTTTGGGGGTCCATGCGAAGATATCACGATTCTCACAGAGGAAGTCGACGAGCTCGCCTTCCTATTTGCTGTCGAGGCGGGCGCCTACGACTACGTACTTGCTGCAGCTGGGGTCTTCTGGGTTCAGCTTCACTTTCTTGGTTTCCTTGGAGGGCTTGAAGGTGGCCTCATCCGCCGGGTCCTGGGTCGGGATCGACGCAGCGCAGGCCTCGCCGGCCAGGGCGACGATCCGGTCGAGCTGGCGCCGTTCCTTGGCAATGACCAGCGACTCGGCCAGCTTGGCACCGTCTCGGGCGCGCTCCAAAGACTTGCGGTAGTCGCCGGTGATGGTAATGAGGCCCTTGGGACCCGACATCTTCATCTTCAGGTACGCGTAGTGGGGGATCGCCATGAATTTGGCGAGCACGGGCCAGCCCAGCAGCACATGATACGCGCTGGACAGGTCCACCACCTCGAACCAGATCGGTTCACATCGGAAGTGGTTGATGTCGCCGAACAGGACATCGAGCCAGACCCGGCCAATGGGTGAACAGGAGAGGCCGGGTACAATGCCGTGGAAGACTGTCCGGGTTGGCTCCAGGTCGTCGGCCTTGAGGCCGAGCTTGGTCATCGTGTCGCGGTAGAGGATGTTGATGTTGTTGCCGCCGTCGATGAGGACTCGGGAGAACTTGCAGGTGCGCCGCGCGACGATGGTGGGGTTGAGGACGAGGGCGTATCCACCCGGACTCGGCATGACTGCCGGGTGATCCTCCCGGGTCTAGGTGATTGGGCGATCTGACCAATGCATGTAGTCCGTCTTGGCCGAGACGACGGTGTTCACCTCCTTCTGGAGGAGGCGCTCGTTGCGCTTGTCGTTGCCGAGGCTGGTGAAGATGACGTAGGCCACGTTCTGGTCCGGGTAGGCATTGTTCCGCATTGCGCCGCCGGCGGGAGGCGGCGGTGGAGGCGGGGGTGGCTGCCCCGCGCCCGGAGCCAGAGCTGGAGCCGGAGGAGGCGGAACGTCGCCCCTCATGATGCACTTGGTGATGGCGCATTGTCGAAGCGTGTGCGTGGAGGGTCTTGCGCCGCTGTGGTGCTTGCATGGGGTGTCGAGCATCTCTTCAAAGCTCATGGCGGGTTGCCATGCCATCTTGCCGGTCTGCCGGCGCTTCGCTGCCGGGTCTGCCGCGGGCTCGACGGCCGCGACGAGCCGGTTGTCATAACGTTGCGCCGGCTGGTCGGCCTTGCGCTTGTTGTTCTGGTGATGCTGCTGTCAGCTGCTTTCGCCGGCCGGCTTCGATGGAGGGACCGGCTTTGCCTTGCCGGCATCATCCAATGCCACCTGGATCTTCATTGCGGAGTCAGCGTTGGCGTACTTGTCCGTCGTCACCATGAGCGCCGGCTCGGAGCGTAGAAGCTTGTGCTTGAGGAGGGTGCCGTCTCGGCACCCGCTGACGAAGTATTGGATCGCCTGGACTTCATGGACGCCCTCGCAGCTGTTCCAGAGCTCGGTCCAGCATGCGAGGTACTCGCGGCCGGTCTCCATCGGCCCCTGCACGCACATGGCGAGCTGGCTGGGGCGACCGGGCCGCTTGTACATCCCTGTGAAGTTGTGGACAAATGTTTCCTCGAAATTGACCCATGTGTTGATGCTGCCCATTGGCAGGCTATTCAACCATGTGCGAGCCGATCCTTGGAGCATGAGCGGTGCGTAGTGCACAGCGAGACGACGATTGGGACCGGTGATGCCAATGGCCGTGGTGTAGTCGGTGAGCCAATCTTCTGGCTTCACGGTCCCATTGTACTTGGGGGTGTCGCGGGGAAGCACGAATCCCATGGGGAAGGGATCCTCCCGGATGCATGGGCCGAAGCACGCCGGCCCGATAGCGCCGCTCTCCTCCACCTCCTGGGAGAGAGCAAGCTGATCAAGGCGGTGGCGTGCGTCGGCGTTGTCGATGGCATGCGGGCCGAGTCGACTGGCGGCCAGGCCCCGTGGGGCCGGGTTGGCTGGAGCCAGACGCCGGCCATGCTGGCCGGGTCCGCGCTGGTTCTCTGGGGCGGGCTCGTTGCCCAGAGCATCGGCGGCGGTGACGGCCGGGTTGCGCCGGGTCCGGGCTTGGCTGGAGTGCGCCTCGCCGGGCGGCGAGGAGGCCGTGTGCAGGAGTTCGTCGGGCCCACCAAGGCGGGCGGAGCCGGACCCGACCGACTTGGCGAGCTGGTTGAGGCGATCCTGCTGGGTGTTGGCGGCGTGGAGGAGCTCGCGCATCTGCCCGGTGCGCTCCTTGAGCTCCTCGCCTGCGAGTTGGTCGAGGCCGACCGCGGCTGCCTCCAAAGCACGCATGTTCTTGACTGGGGTCTCGTAGACGGTCCGGACGGCGCCGAAGGCCCGGCCGATCGCTCCTCCGCGGGCGCGACTATCGGCGGCCCGGCTCGGCTCAGCCACGGCGGGCGTGAATCCGTGGGCAGCGTCATGCTCCATCTGAGCAGCTTCCAGGCGATGCCTGGTGGCGGCCAGCGTCTCGGACAGGTCTAGCATCTGCTAGCGCCTGTCCTCGAGCTGGGTTCGGGCTTCAGCGACATTGGTGGCGTCGACGACGGTGCCGATGGGGATGCGGAGGCTCTGCATCGCGGCACGCAGCGGGTCGGACGGCTCCATCCGTGCCGTGCTGGCCGCGGCTTCGGCGACTCTTCTCGCCTTGCTCGACGAGGAAGAGGCGTCATCGTCGGTGACGAAGACCTCCACGTGGGCGTCCATCGCCCCGGCAGTGAACCCGCCGCTGAGAGAGAGCGGGGAGTCGGAGTAGCTGAGCACCACACTGGGGTACTCGTTAGCCGCGAGCGCACCGGAGATGCGCAGCACGGTGAAGGAGGCGACGAGCGCGCCGATGACGTCATCCTCCAGAGCGACAGACTCGTCGGAGTAGGAGAAGGGCCCCGTCTGAAGCATGCTTCCGGCCAGCTCCTCGAGTTACCCCACGGTGGGCCCCAACTATCGTGGTGGGCACACGACAGATGCCAAGGGATGGCTAAAGAGAGGAGGAGGCTCGAGGGCGCTGGTGGGCTCCGGAGGCGAGGTTGATATGCGCAGGCGCAGGACACCGGACATACCCAGGTTCGAGGCTCTCCAGAGAGATAACACCCCTAGTCCTCCCGAGTTTAGTTGGATGGTCGATAGTACAATGTTGCTCCTGGAGCTGTGTGGAGGAGGAAGGAGGCTGGCCGAGGCTTGGGCTGCTCCTTCTCCCTGGCGTTGCTCTGAAGTGGGTAGTCCTATCTTGGCTGGGTTTCTCTGTCTTGCTTGCTTGCTTATCTCGTATCGCTTCGCATATCTCATCTCACCTCTCTCTGTAGGCGTGGGCTCCTAGGGGGGTTTTATAGATCAACCCACCCAGGGTTACAATGGTAATATGTCAAGTCGGTGGGTCCATATTGTCGGTGTCCGGGGTACCGGGCTGGGTCCCGCTTGTGGGCTTGTGGTTCGCCGGGTTCCCCTAGGTGCGGTCCCCGCGCCTAGGGAGACTATGTGTCGTCTTGTCGATCGTCATGGTGTGGCCGAGTCGAGCCGCGCACAGTGTTCTCCGTCAGGCCGCCGCTTGCTGTCGTCAGCGGTGAGGGCGGGAACATTGTTGCTGTGCCAGCCCTGGTCAGCGGGTAGGTAAGGGGCACTGTTGCCATGCTCCGGCTGACCACAGGCATGGGCGGGAGCACTGTAGTCTTGGTCATCGGTGATTGAGGTCTCGTCCCATCGTACGGCCTGCATGGGACGGGAGCTGACCCATGGCTGGGTTGCCGTGGACGCCACGGGTGGGTTGGCTTGCTGGGGAAGTCACGGTTGCGCCGGGTTGAATTGCCTTGCGCCAGCTGCTGTGGCCGGGTCGACATACCTTGCCGAGTCGAGGGTCTTGCCCGGGTTGCGCGCCTTGCCGGGTCGAGCGACCCGGCCTGGCGCACGCCGGTTTGCGGGGCGATGCGGGCCCTGCTGTTTTTTAAATAGATCCGGGTTCCGTTGCCTGACCGGGGTTCATCCCCCAGACAGTAGAGGTGTCCGATCTGTGGCAACGGAGGTGGTTCTATGTCACAGCTCCCCGAGGCACAATATGGGTGGCTGCCCCTGCCTTCCGCTCGAGTCCTCTGCCTCAACTCGCGTCGTGGGCCAATGTGGGACTGGACTAGGGGCCTGCTAATGACGTACTGACATTGCAGAGCCGTATTCGGGAGCTTCTTGAGAGGGATATCGATCTTGTCAAAATCATTCAGGTAATGCTAGTTCGGCGGATCCTGCGGTGCAAACGTCGGCCTCTCCAGATGTGGGAGTTCAATCAGGAAGGTCCGCGAACTATTCAACACTTCTTCGGTGTGACGCTCGAAGGGATGTATAAGTTATTCTTTGGACCACAAGTAAGGTGTCCGGACACCACCGAGGATGTGGGCCTGAGCTGCAACCGCCCAGATACCCAAGTAAGTAACCCTGTAACCGAACACTTCGCTTATGCTTAATTGAACATTATTCTGAAAACTTATCCGCAACCAGGATTGGCTCAACAAGGCGGAGAGGATCAGGTGTCCGGCCCCACTTCCCGAAGGCTCGCCTAGTCCTGCAATAGCCAGGATGCTTAGACGTGCACTAAGCCAAGTGCCCTCAGGGAAAGGGGAAGAGAAGAATAGAGAAGTCTAACTCCACACATTGCACATCCAAACCGGGGGAATTACTGTCTCCATGAAGGAGGATAATTGGGGAGGTTTTTCCAAGGTTTCCTCCCCCCGTGGGAAGAAAAGGGCTGCCTCCGAAGACTTGGAGGCGGAGGTGCCTAAGCAAGGGAAGAAAACTTCATTAGGCGGCCCTGCCCCGAAGGGCATCCTTACCGCACCGTGCCCGCAAACAGGCCAGCCCTCCACCAAGCTGTAAGTTAATAATCAAGGAGCTATTGCTTTTTCCTCCGAGAACAATAACCAGGATCTATTTTTTGCAGTCCGGCTAGTAGCTCGTCTCAACAAGGTTCGTCTTCGGGGGATCTTCTTCCGGAGATGATGGAGAGTGAAACCCCACCTGCCTCTCTGCCCCATGGGGCAGGCGACCCTGAGGTGTCGTCACGGAGGAGTCCAAATCCGCTGAGGCCGGAAGCTAACACTTCGGCCGCCCCGAGCCCGGCGCGTTCGGCTCCCATGGAGGGCCATGAGAAGGGTCCGGGACAGTCCGGTGCCCGGCCGAACATACTGACGGGCCTCCTGGAGCAAGCTTCTGTCTCGGAGGATCATCGTACGCTAATGGGTACGGTGTTGGAGAAGATTTCTTCCGCCACAAGCAGGTTAAATGAAGCTTTTGGAAGCTTGCTCAAAGGCTTCGAGGTACGCAATGAAATACGTAATTTTTGGTTGTACCGCACACGCTAGGTGTGCTTCGTATAGATAGTAGCCCCTGAGACTCTAGTTGCCAACCCTAGGCGGCAAACAGAAGATCGCACTCTCAGGTAATGAACACACTGCATTCATGCGCAGGTGGCTAAGGGTCCGGCGGTAGACCAGACCTCTGAATTTGCCGAACTAAGGCGACAGATTGATGTGGTGGATGCCAACATCACGCTTGTAAACAAGCATCTTGACGAGTCATAGAGTATGCGCTTGTTTTTTCCTCATTTATTTAGGAAATATTAAGAGGATTGTAATATTAATATGGTATGATGTGGCTGCAGGCGGGGCTGCTGCCATTGAGGCCCTGAGGGTGGAATTTGCCCTAGCCAAGGAACAAACCCAGGCTAGCAATGCGGCTGCCCTAAAGGCAGCCAAAGACTTGAGAGCCGAACAGGTTGCTCATCGCCGAAGCGAAGAAAAGATAGCCGAGATGGCTGTGGAGCTGAGGGACGCCGCCGGCCGGTATGAGCTTCTCGAGAAGGAGAATCAGGCAAAGGCGGCTGACCTGAAGAAGGCCCTGGATGCGAGCAAGGAGACGCGCTCTTAGATTAAAGCTACGTGGGAGGAGCTTCGACAGGCCGGAGACATTGCGGCTGGAAGCCCCTATTTGTTACGGATGAAGTTTGGAGACCCCAAGTATGCTCCTCCAGATCAGCTTATGAGCGCTGCGGACGCGTATGCGGATCTGGCGACAAGCGTGGCTGATGCGACCAAGTTTTTCAAGGATCAAAAAGATAATGACATAGAAAGGCTGTTCTGGTCACAATTTAATGCTCCGATGCGCCGACTAGAGGGGGGTGAATAGGCAATTTTTATGGAAGTCCTCAAAACATGATAGTTTCGAAGACAAACTGTAGAAACAACACTATTCGAGTGCAGCAGAAGGTAGACTACACTCGACAAGCCATAGTCAAGTATTCAATGAAGTGAAAGCACGAAGATTATATAGCAGCTAGGTAGTAAGGATCAGAAAGGAACATAGTGCGAAGCCAATCAGGATAAGTAGTCACGCAGTGAAGTCAAACAGATAATTGCAAGCACGCAATGACTTCACGAAAACAAATGGTAAGTAAAGAGAAGTGAGAGATAGAACTAGTGACTTCAGAAGGACAGGGGTTTGTTCGACCAGTTCCAGTTGCTATGACAACTGTATGTCTGGTTAGGGAGGCTGAGATTTAACTCAGAAGACTGTGTCTTCACCTTATTCCCCTTGAGCTAAGGACTCTCAGTCCCCGCTCAATCACTCTGGTAAGTCTTCAAGGTAGACTCCCGAACCTTCACAGACTTCGTTCACCGGCAATCCACAATGACTCTTGGATGCTCAGAACGTGACGCCTAACCGGCTGGAGGATTCACAGTCCTCAAGTGAAATAAGTCTTCTGATCACGCGGGCAGAAAGACTTAAGTGATGCCAAACACTCTTTGGGCTCTGGGTGGTTTGGGCTTTGTCCTCGCAAGGATTCTCTCTCTCAAAGGCTTCGGAGGTGGGTTGCTCTCAAACGACAAAAGCCGTATCTAACTCCGAGCAGCCACCAATTTATGGTGTAGGGGGTGGGCTATTTATAGCCAGTGGCAACCCGACCTGATTTGTCCGAAATGAACCTGGGTCACTAAGGAACTGACACGTGTTGCAACGGTCAGATTTCAAACACACGCGGCAGCTTGACTTGGGCTACAAGTAAAGCTGACTTATCCGACTCTGGATAAGATTTGCTCTCATTGTCTTCGCTCGAATACATAGGATTTGGTTGAGCATCACTTTAGTCACTCTGACTTTGTTCACTTGGACCCCACTTAACAGTGCGGTGGTTCCTATGACTCAACAAAGAAGAAAAGAAACAACGAACCAGCTAAGTCTTCGCGCTCCATAGTCTTCATACATGTCTTCTCATGTCATAGTCTTCAACATGATTAGCTTCACAGACCACCATTGTCTTCAATGTCTTCACACATTTTTAGGGGTAATCTCCGGTCGGTAAACCGAATCAACGATGGACTACTACCTGTGTTATCCTGCAATTCTCACAAACACATTAGTCCCTCAACCAGGTTTGTCGTTAATACTCCAAAACCAACAAGGGGTGGCACTAGATGCACTTAAATCTCCCCTTTTTTGGTGATTGATGACAAACTGGTTGAAGTTTTCAACGGGGATAAAAGTATGTGAAATTGTAAAGGATTAAGGCATTGTCTTCATAAATGGCAAAAGGCTCCCCCTGAAGATGTGCATATAAATGTTTTGCGTTGGAATGAAAATGCACATGGCAGGTTGTACTTGTGGAGATCTTCTCACCATATGAAGACAATCCATCATGCATGAAAAAATATACAAGGATAATGACATGCATAATGAAAGATGGATGTCTGCAAAATGACTTCATGCAGGATTTATCATCGCATATGCGGAATTTATCATCGCATCACAGAATAGCAGTAAAAAGTAGCAGACAACCATCGAGTTTAAGTGTTACAACTCAAAGAACCAACTGTATCATAAACGAGAGTTGAGTTGTAAACACTACGCAAAAGTATAGCAACCACCCATATGGACCCGCTTGAAGACTATCAACATATGCTTCTCCCCCTTTTGTCAGTAAGGACCAAAAAGTTTTGAAGACATAGTCGCTACTCGTTCCCATGAGGAGTAGGTGAAGCAGCAGGGTCGTCGTTGAGGTTTGGTGGTCAGAAGAACTTGGTGCAGTGTCGACACGCGCTGAGGTTGAAGGTGGTGAAGTAGCATCATCGGCTTCATCAATAACTCTGGCATAAACAGTGGCTGCGGACGAAGAGTACTCTGAGTCTTCAAGAGATGGGGTTCGACGTAGAACAACATTCCTTGGAGGAGTGGAGTCGAACTTGAATCTCTCAGTGAAGCCATCGTCTTGAAGATCAGCTTCAACACTTAGCAATGTGAGACTCTTCCAGGACCTCCGATAGGTTTCATGAGTGACAAAGGTATTCTTGGTAGCAAGATTGCGAATGCGATTAACATCCACCAAGAGGCTTTGCATTTGACGCCTGAGCCAGAAATGATGCTTGTCTTGTTTCTGATGCAATGCCACAAGAAGCTCTCGGTCATTGAGCACACGGGATCTCTTGCGTGTCCTTGGAGCAATGGTGCTCTCTGTGGCTTCAGTTCGTGCATGGCGAGTGTTGCCGACCAATGGATAGACACGAGAAGCAGCCTGAACCCCTTCAACATGTTGGGAAAAGCTCTGATGATCTACATTGTGAAGATATAGTGCTTCCTTGGCAGGCTCTGGGTATATGCCTTCAATGGACATATCAACCTCTGGTAAAAATATGAGATGGTTACGAGCAGAGGGCTGATCGTCAATGGTAGAGTGGACCTTGATCAGACGCGTAATCCAAGGACCATAGAATTTCAGACCAAAAATGTCAGACCCAGATGCAGCAAACTATCTTATGAAGAAGTCCTAAGCATTGAAGCTCTTGCCATTTAGAATGTAGAAGACCAATGTCTTCATTGCACCTTTAAGCTTTGTTGAGGAGGAATGCCCTTTGATGGTCCATAGAGTTCGCCTAATGATATGATAGATAGTGTGGGGCAGATACTCTAGGTCTTCAACAAGGAATTCCTTGGGATACTCAGCATCCTGGGGCAGTGGCTTCATCATACTAAGCATCTGGCTCATGTTGGGCTCTGGCTTCTGAAAAATGCTGTCCAATGCATCACGATGAAGCTAACAACCAGGTTCATACAGTTCGCCTGGAGTGGAGAGGCTGGTAAGCTCAATGAGATCAAAGGCTTTGGCTTTATTATGAACGTTGCCTGTCATCCACTCAAGGACCCATGTGGTTGTGTCCCTGTTGTAGCCGCGAATGTGGAGGGTTGCATAAAATTGTAGGAGAAGCTCTTCATTCCAATGTTCCTTGTCGGTGACAAACTGCAGAAGGCCAGCATCACGAAAGCAGTCTAGGGCTTCTTCTAGGCAGGGCAGACTAGCAATGGCTTCAGTGTCCAAACGCATATGAGGAAATATGCGCTCCTGATTGTATAGAATACAGGAGTAGTAGTTGTGATGCTGATAGCTCTAGAACCGATATGATGATATTCGTGGCTTGGAATATGGGTTCTTGCCAGAATCAAACAATGTGTTGTATGCAATGAAGCTGTTGATATTGAATGAGCCTGGTGCCGATGCAGTTCCTGGGAACCTTGGCAGCCTTGGTTTTGGCTTCTGAACCTGAGGCCTATGCTCCACATGGTAGTCAAATTGTGGTCCTAAAAAAGGCGGAGGAACCAGAATTGGCCATCGGACAGGAACAAGTTCACCTTGATAGAATGCATGCTCAATAGTGTGTGGCCTTGGTGGCAGTACAGGAGCAGAGGCATTAGCAGAGACGTCGAGCTGCACATTGGTTGCTGGTGCAGCATTGGCTTCATTCACAGTGGTAGCATGAGGCGCCACATTGGCTTCAGTCATGACAACGTCATTGTCTTCAGTGGTGTTGTTGGTGGCCGCCTTAGTATTCTCAACCTCCACTTGAGTAGCTGGAGGGTCGGGCATGGATACATTCTCCTCGAGAACATTTTCTGCTTGATTTGTGGGGGGGTGGCAACATGTTCTTCTTGTCTTTCATCGGCTGCTGCAGCCGGAATCTCTTCAGAAGTAGTAGCTTCGGGCATAGGAACCGTCACAGAAGGATTGTCTTCAGGAAACACTTGACGTGCCACTGAGCTGGACTGGTAGGAATCCTCTTCCGTGATAGTCGTCATGGAGACCGAAGGCCTCAGGCCTTTGCGAAGCCGCTGAAACACGGGCGACGCTTTTAGTGATGGTGTGGTCTCCATGTAATTGTCGTCATTGAGAATTGGACTGGTACCTTACGTTAGTGTAGGATGAGGTGTACTTGGGGAGTCTTGAACTAGGGTAGCTGGTTGGGGGCGATCAGCCCATGAAGCATCCTGCGCGATTGGCGTCAAAGGACGACCAATACTGATGGGTTCGATGTTTGTGTGAACAAGTGATGATACTGTGGGGTTCTGAATCTGAGGAAGGACTACATCATCTTCTATGTTGTCTTGGGGACCAATGTCTTCAGTCGCGATGGAACGATGACTGGAACTTCTTGTTCTTCAGGAGCCTCTGTGGAAGCAGGCTCATGTACAATCAACTAACGCTCTTGATTGTTGAATGGAGGGGGAGCATAAGCAATGGGTTCAACAACAAGGGGCTCTTTGGAAGCAGCCCGATCTCTCTTCTTGGTCTTCCTCTTCTTGAGGGGTGGTGCTTCATCAGTGTTGTTATTGGTTTTTCTCTTTCTCGCTTCGGCTTCAGCTGCCTTGGTTTTCTTCTATTCTGAAGCTGATGTGGGGACCTTAGGCTTCGATCCTGTCATGCTGGCAGGGAAGACAATGCGAGGTTCTTCCCACCGTGTAGCGTCAGTTGGGGCCACAGCAGACTTCTTCTTGGCAGCCATCTTGGGGTCAATGCCTGGACGCCCAAGAGCCTTGCGCTTTTCAGCTTTGTTGTATGCTTGAACACACTTGGCAGCAAGATTCTTCATGCGTTCTCTTGAGACTTTGGCTTCATCACGCTTCTTGCGAAAGGCTTCTTTGAGGTCATTCAGCATCAGCTTGAATTTCTGGACATCAGCCACACTGAGCTTTGCCACATGCTTCTTGAACTACTCATTCTCAAAATCAATCTTGTTTTTGAGTTCGATGATCTTCTGAGCTAGAGCCAGCTCAGGAGCAATGGCGCCTTGGAAGGTGTCGTTGATGCCAATGGGAAGCTGAAGATCATCAAAGCTGAGATTTGGGTTATCAAACCACTCATTGATGAAGTTACCCAGGATTTGTACATCGAAGAGAGGCAGATCATTGAAGATCTCCGCCTCTTGCTTGCTCTTTATCAGTTGTTCAAGAGCATCCTCACCAAACTCGTCATCAGACGACAGATCAATAGCTTCAGATTTGTTCCTTAGAATGGTAGCTTGTGTCAGTGCTTGACTTGTCCTCTGAGTAGTATTCTTCTGTGGCTCCTCGGTCCGTTTGGAGACACGAGATTGATCTTCAAAGGTGTTGCTTGGAGCAGGAGGGGCAGTTGCCAATGGCTTCACTCAAGAAGCCTTTGGTGTAGCAGTGGGTTTGGAAGCCTTAGCTTTCTTCTGCTTCTTTGGTTTAGGGGGAGGAGCTGGTGCATCATCAGTATCTGCACCATCATTAGAATGATCCACATTTGCACCTTGTACAGCGATGTGTGCGAGGAGGCCTTCAAAGTTGTAGAAGGGACCGATCCTGTTTTCATTTGCTTCACAGGTGCCATCTTCCCGTGGAGAGGACGGACCCGGGTTGAAGTCAAGTCTAAAAGCCTTTTTGTTTTTCATAGCTGAGTCTTTGGCGAACTGGTAATTGCGCTTGAGGAGATGGTCTTCGCGACACCATAGTAGAGACGAAGGGTCAGCATTCTCTGGCTCTGGTCCACGAACCATGCATGGATAGAAGCCTTGTTCAATAGCTTCAGCTTGGGTTCTGGGTTGAAGATTTTTGTACAGAATATCTCCCCAGGGTCGCTTGATAGCATTTTTCTCAGCATACTCTTCAGTGACAAAACGGTATTTGAACCATTCCTCAGCCCAGTATCTTTGAATCCATTGAATGTGATTCTTGCGACCAGTATAGGTTTCCTTAGGGTCCGTTTTGTACAGCTCATGCAAATCTGGAGGCAAATCCTTGGAAGTGTTCCCACGATGCTTTTTGCCACCCTTTCTTGCTGGTTTCTCAGTAGCCATGAAGCTTAACCTGAAAGGCTTCAGAACTTGCAAAGGCTTCCTGCGGCTAGTTAGACAAGAACTTGCTTCAGGAGAATTTATATGATTCTATAAGAACTCTGCAAATGAATGCAGACTATGAGAACCAAGGGATTCTCCCACGGACATGTACCTGTGACAGCATTAGAGATGCGAGGGAAGGGGAAGAGGTCATATGCATTCTCAGAGGATTTTGAAGATAAATCAGTTTGAAGACATTGACCTCATATCGCGAAGACATTCACTTATTTGATGAGAGTTGATTTCAGATTTGTACGAATCCAAGAATAGGTACAAGTGAGGAATCTATCTTGTAGTGAAGCATAAGTGAACATACTAGGCACATTATGAGATGTAGAGAGAGACAGATTCAACTATGGAGATGTAGAAACTACTTTTGGTAAGGAAGGTGAATCTATCAGATCAAAATGACAGTAAAAAGAGAGTTTTAATTACCACAAGAAGAACTGCTAGACAGAGGGGAAGTTGAGGCCGAGCAGTTCAATCTCTCGTGCCCTAACTTGGTGGCGAGAGACAGCTACGGCGGCGGCGGAGAAAATGAGGTCCGCCACCGGCGTGAGGATAGCATCGGAGAAGTCGCGGCAGCTAAGCGCTTCGTCACCGGCGTCATCGAGTGCTAGCGGTGGCACTAGGGTTTTCGGGAGTTGGCAGGGTGGAGGAAGAATTTTTGACCATGATGGGATGTGTATTTATAAGGAAAGGTACAACACAACGTAATTACGCAGGTGCCCCTGGCGATTCGCATTTGAATGACACGTGGCGTGCATGCAACTCCTTGGTAGTTGTTCCATGTTCCCACGCACGCCTGGATTGTCGGGGCGGTCGTTCCAAATTCTTCGGATTTCCGGTAATAAAGATAAAGCATTTAAAAATAGACATAAATATTTGTTAGATTGGCTTCAGCTGACAAGGTTCAGTGAAGACAATCGACAGTTTTCAATAGAATGCATATGATTTGGACAGATAGAGTTGAGGCAGAAGCATAGATAGGTTAGGGTCCGATCACATTCACTTAGATCAGAAGATTCAACACGAAGTCATAGCTATAAGTGAATGTTGTGGAGGACAAAACATACATAGTATGCAACTAGTTTAAGGCCAAATCAACCATGTGAAGATAAACTTGAATACAAGTCAGAAATGAAGACAAATCGGTTATGAAGACTATGCAAACATAACGCCAAGAGGAACACTTCAAACAAAAGTTTGGTGGTGGCGTTACCCATCGTATAGGAAGTATTTGACCCAGACACGGCGCACAATTATCGTGGCGCTCCAAAGTCAAATTCCACATTAATGTATTCACACTTAGAGTGTATGTCTTCATTGATTGAAGATATACGTTACTTTGTGTGTTGCACATCTAAGTCATCAAAATACATAAGTGTTAGGATGTGTGTCCTATTCACAGGACATTTGAGGATTCCAAGATATTTAGCTCACACCGCAACTTGCAAAACCTTTTCTCATCCAATGGCTTTGTGAAGATATCAGCCAATTGCTCTTCAGTGTTGACATGAATGATATCAATGTCTTCCTTCAAAACATGATCTCTGAGGAAGTGATGACGAATCTCAATATGCTTTGTCTTCGAGTGCTAAAATGGGTTGTTGGCAATCTTGATGGCACTCTCATTGTCGCAGTAGAGAGGCACATTCTTCAGGTGTATACCATAGTCCTTGAGAGTTTGCTTCATCCAGAGAAGCTGAGCACAGCAAGATCCAGCAGCAATGTATTCGGATTCAGCAGTGGAGAGAGATACATAGTTCTGCTTCTTTGAAGACCAACAGACAAGTGATCGTCCCAGAAAATGACATGTGCCTGATGTGGACTTGCGGTCAACCTTGTCACCAGCATAATCAGCATCTGAGAATCCAACTAGATCAAACTCTGAGCCCTTTGGATACCATAATCCTAGTGTTGGGGTGTAAGCCAAATATCGAAGAATTCGCTTCACAACTAAGAGATGTGATTCCTTTGGTGCCGCTTGGAATTGGGCACACATGCAAACACTAAGAATTATATCTGGCCTAGATGCACATAAATAAAGCAGAGAACCAATCATGGAGCAGTATACCTTTTGGTCGAATTCTTTACCATTGTCGTCGGGACACAGATGACTTTTGGTTGGCATTGGCGCGGTGTATCCTTTGCAGTCTTGCATTCCAAACTTCTTCAGGCAATCTTTGAGATATTTTTCTTGAGAGATGAAGATGTCGTTGCGTTGCTGATGGATTTGGAGACCCAGAAAGAACTTCAGTTCACCCATCATGAAAATCTGATATTGCTCTTGCATCATGTGACCAAACTCATCACTGTATTTCTTGTTGGTGCAGCCAAAGATAATTTCATCCACATAGATTTGGCACACAAACAGTTCACCGTCATATGTCTTCGTGAAGAGAGTAGGATCTAGTGAACCAAGTTTGAAGCCTTTGCTCTTCAGGAAGTCTTTGAGCGTATCATACCAAGCACGAGGGGCTTGTTTGAGGCCATACAATGCCTTGTTAAGCTTGTACACTGATACGTATCCAACGTATCTATAATTTATGAAGTATTCATGCTATTATTTCATCCTTCTATGATGTTTTATAAGAATTTATATGTCATTTTATATGATTTTTGGGACTAACTTATTAACCTAGAGCCCAGTGCCATTTTCTGTTTTCTCCTTGTTTTATTGTTTTACAGAAAAGAGATACCAAACGGAGTCCAAATGACGTGCCAATTTTTGAGGATTTTCTCTGGACCAAAAGAAGACCACGGAGCATCGGAGTTGGGCCAGAGGAGTCCCGGGCTGCCCACGAGACAGGGGGGCGCGCCCCCCCTGGGGGTAGCGCCCTCCTATCTCGTGGACAGCCCGGAGGCCCCCTTGACGTGAAACCAACGCCAATAATTCCTATAAATACTGAAACTTTCGGGAATTAACCTAGATCAGAAGTTCCGCTGCCGCAAGCCTCTGTAGCCACGAGAAATCAATCTAGGCCCTCTCCAGCACCCTGCCGGAGGGGGCCATCATCACCGGAGGCCATGGAGGAGGATCTCGGAGGGGCCATCATCTCCATGAAGGCCAAGGACCATAGGGGGAAAGCCATGGAGGAGGAAGCACAAGGGGGATAACCTCTCCTCCTCTCTCTTGGTGGCGCCGAAGTGCCATCGGAGGGGAATCATCGCCGTGGTGATCGTCTTCCTCAACATCACCATCATCATCACCATTCTCATCTCTTTTACGCGGTCCACTCTCCCGCACCCCGCTGTAATCCCTACTTGAACATGGTGCTTTATGCTACATATTATGATCCAATGATGTGTTGCCATCTTATGATGTTTTGAGTATATATCTTTTGTCCTTAAGTTGATTGATGATCTAGATTGGTACGAGTTGTATGTTTTATTATTGGTGCTGTACTATGGTGCCCTCCGTGTCGCGCAAGCGTGAGGGATTCGCGCTGTAGGGTTTGCAATATGTTTATGATTTGCTTATGGTGGGTTGCGTGAGTGACTGAAACACAAACCCGAGTAAATAGGTTGTTTGCGTATGGGATAAAAGGGGACTTGATGCTTAATGCTATGGTTGGGTTTTACCTTAATGAATCTTTAGTATTTGCGGATGCTTGCTAGAGTTCCAATCATAAGATCATATGATCCAAGTAGGAAAAGTATGTTAGATTATGCCTCTCCCTCATATGAAATTGCAATGACGACTATCGATCTTGTTAACAATTGCTTAGGACAATTCCGCACACCGATCCACCATTATTCCACACTCGCTATTTATATTATTTAGTATTACATTCTAACTTTATGATAACAGCACCTACTTTTATATTTTAGCTCTCCGATATCATACAAAGTTAACCTCTTTATACCCACAACACAGTTTTATTTCTTGTTTCTAGTTGGAAGCAAACGTTCGGTGCACGTAGAGTCGTATCAGTGGCAGATAGGGCTTGAGAGAATATTGATCTTACCTTTAGCTCCTTGTGGGTTCGACACTCCATACTTATCACTTCCACCTTTGGTAATTGCTACGATGGTTCCTTGCACTTGGGGATTATCAAGCTCTTTTCAGGCGCCGTTGCCGGGGAGCAATAGCGTGGAGTTGATATTCTCGTGTGTGCTTGTTTGCTTTCTTTACTTAGTAGATTTTGTTTTTCCTTTTTGTTCCTGTTTAGTTGTGGGTGAAACATACAAAAAAATTTAAAAAGAATGAAAATACCAAAAATTATTACTTGCCTGTCTTGCCTAAAAAAGTTTTTCAAAAAGAGAAGTGATTGGAATGTTATGCATTGAAGAAGTGAGGGTCGACCTTGAGCACTTGTGTTCATGCTCACGGAAACAATGTAGAATTTTTCATGGAAGTTTCTCTTTAAATAATTATCCCCTTGTATATATCCATTGTATTATAAAAATAATGTTCCAAGCTTGGGTTTTAGTGTGATAAGATTGCTTGCTTACTATGTGCAGAACAAAAACAGAAACTTTGGCTGTAGTGCATGAATTTACATTTTTTACTGAAAAGTCAAATGGGTCTGAAACTTTTTGCACATTACTTCTGTACAAATTTTTAAAATTTTCAAATTTATTACATAATATTTGGAGTTACAGAAATTTAGTAAACTTCAAGATTACTACAGACTGTCCTGTTCTTAACAGATTCTGTTTTTCGTGTGTTGTTTGCTTATTTTGATGTATCTATGGCTAGTATCGGGGGGTATGAACCATAGAGAAGTTGGAATACAGTAGGTTTAACACCAATATAAACAAATAATGAGTTAATTATAGTACCTTAAAGTGGTAGTTTGGTTTATTTCACTAATGGATCTCACAAGTTTTTGTTTAAGTTTTTGTGAATGAAGTGTTTGAAGAACGAGGAGTTACCGATGTGAGAAGAATAAAGAGAGACAAGAGTTTAAGCTTGGGGATGCCCATGGCACCCCAAGTAAATATTTCAAAAGGATACTCAAGCATCTAAGCTTGGGGATGCCCCGGTGGCATCCCATCTTTCTTCTTCAACAAATATCGGTATACCTCGGTTTTTGTTTTGTTCACATGACTCGTGTCCTTTGTGTTTGTATTTTCCCTTAAGATTCATGCTAGTATGAGATAGCTCTTCATTGATTTATAGAATACTTAATGTGCTTCACTTGTATCTTTTAAGTATGATCTTATAGAATTACTCTTTGTGCTTCACTCAAATCATTTGAGTATGGTTTTATAGAACGCTTCGTACGCTTCACTTGTATATTTTTGAGCTTGTATGTTGGTTAGTCTATATTAATTGTAAATTGCACCAGGAACTTCATTTATATCTCTTGGAGTATGAATAATACTATAATTTAAAGTGGGTTTGGAAGAGTGTCAACTTTAGGAATTAGTGATCCCACTATCTTGGAGGGTGTTGAATCTCTGTACGATATTTATGAAAGTGGATTTGGAAGAGTGTCAACTTTAGTTAGTATTCCACTATTTCGGAAGAGGTTCCAATTGAGTATGAGAACAAAGTTTTTATCCATGATGCTACTGAAAATTTTTATGAGGGAGGAATATGTGCTTGTAGGAGTTGCAATAATATCAAGTTTCCTCTCTATGTGCTTAAAGTTTTGAAGTTATACTTGTTTTGCCTTCCTATGCTAGTTGACTTTTGTTCCTATAAATTGTGTGCTCACAAAATACCTAGGCATAGGAAGTGGTTTAGATTTAAATATGCTAGTCATATTCTTCATGATGCTCTTTTTATGTTTCAACTCTTATCTTTTCTGCGAGCATCATTGAAATCATCATGCCTAGCTAAAAGGCATTAAAGAAAAGCGCTTGTTGGGAGACAACCCAATATTTATCCTTACTGTTTTTGTGTGTCTACATGATTGAGCTACTGTAGTAATCATGTTTTATAGCTTTTGTTTCAATAAAGTGCCAAGTAAGACCTTTGGGAAGACTTGGGTGAAAGTTAGTGTGATCTTGCTGTAAAAAGCAGAAACTTTGCGCTCACGAGATTAGCTGTCATTTTTTACAGAAGAGTCCTTTTGAGTTGATTATTTTTTCATAAGATTAATAGACAAATTACTCACGTCCAAAAAATTATTTCATAATTTTTGGAGTAGCAGAAGTATGGTTATTGTTCAGATCATTACAGACTGTTCTGTTTCTGACAGATTTTGTTTTCATTGCATAGTTTGCTTGTTCTCTAGTTTCTATGGCTTATATTTCTCAATATAAATTGTAGAAATAATATGGTACAGTAGGCATTATGTGAAAACAATTATGAACCTTGTCTTTTACAGTATCAAAGTGCATGGTTTACTCTTTATCATACTAACCTATCTCACGAAGTTTGGTTGAGTTTTGTGTGGTTGAAGTTTTCAAGTTTTGGGTAAAGATTCGATGGACTATGGAATAAGGAGTGGAAAGATACTAAGCTTGGGGATGAACAAGGCACTCCAAGGTAATATTCAAGGACAACCAAGATCCTAAGCTTGGGGATGCCCCGGAAGGCATCCCCTCTTTCGTCTTCGTTCATCGGTAACTTTACTTGGAGCTATATTTTTATTCACCACATGATATGTGTTTTTCTTGGAGAGTCATTTCCTCTTGTTAGTATTTGCTTGCTGTTATTTATAATAAAGTTTTGCATATTTAGTTTCAATAAAAATGTCAAGGATAGCCTTTGCCATGCTTATTTTGTTAGTATACATGTTGCTGTTTCAAAACAGAAAGTTTACCACTGTTGCAAAAATTCCCTAGAAAAGTCAGAGAATGGTCTAACATTGAATCATTTTGCATATTAAGCTATGATAAATTTATTACAGTGGGAATTTTAGTTCATAATTTTTGGAGTCAGGGAAGTATTGATACTCTTGCATTCTTTACAGACTGTAATGTTTTGGCAGATTGCTGTTATGTTTGCATTGTTTGTGTATGCTTGCTTGTTTAATGATTCTATTTGAGGATAGGAGTATTAAATATGCAGAGGCATTTAGTATTCAATGTTGAATAATAATTTTAGTGATTTGTTACAGTAGAAAATGATAAGGTTTTGTATTGGTTTATACTAACCCATCTCACGAGTTCTTGTTGAGTTTGTTGTGAATGAAGCTTTTGATAAAAAGAGAAACCGTGATACGAGAGGAATTAAGAAGACATAAAAACTCAAGCTTGGGGATGCCCAAGGAACCCCAAGATAATATTTCAAGAAGTCTCAAGCATCTAAGCTTGGGGATGCCCCGGTAGGCATCCCACCTCTCTTGTTCAAACAACTATCGGTTAGTATCGGTTGAGCCTAAGTTTTTGCTTCTTCACATGAGTTATGCTATCCTTGCAATGTCATTTTATTTCAATTTTACTCGCTGTTTGAATAAAATATTTGGATCTGAATTATTGAATAAAAAAGGGGAACCCTTCCATGGCTAGTTAATTATTTGACTACTCAGTGTCCTTCACTTATATCTTTTGGAGTAGTTTGTAATTTACTCATGTGCTTCATGTACTCCCTCCGTTTCTTTTTAGTCTGCATATAAGGTTTGGTCAAAGTCAATCTTTGTTGAGTTTGACTAACTTTATATTAAAAAATATAAACATTCACAATATGAAATCAATATTATGAGAAGCATCATGAAACGTATTTTCATACTATATAGTTTTAATATTGTAGATGTTCATATATTTTTATATAAATTTGGTCAAATTTTGTGTAGTATGACTTTGACCAAATCTTATATGCAGAGCAAAAAGAAACGCAGGGAGTATATCCTTTGAGTAAATTGTTGAATAAGTTGAATGTCATAAATCTGAATTTTTATATGTTTCATATGCTTATAACATGGTTAGTGATGACTTTACACATAGAAAGTATGAGGCATAAAAGTTGTTGAGAGTTGGCAAACGTAGTTTTGGTCATCGTTGCAATTAATAGGAAGTAATAAGGAAAGAGAGGTTCACATACAAATATATTATCTTGGACATCTTTTATGATTGGGAGCACTCATTAAGTATGACATGCTAAAAGAGTTGACGTTGGACAAGGAAGACAATGTAATGGTTTATGTTTTCCGACATCTCAGTTAAAGTATATTGTCATTGACCTTCCAAACATGTTGAGCTTGCCTTTCCCCCTCATGCTAGCCAAAAATTCCTAGCACCAAGTAGAGATACTACTTGTGCTTCCAAATATCCTTAAACCCAGTTTTGCCATGAGAGTCCATCATATCTACCTATGGATTGAGTAAGATCCTTCAAGTAAGCTGTCATCGGTGCAAGCAATAAAAATTGCTCTCTATATATGCATAACTTATTAGTGTGGAGAAAATAAACTTTGTACGATCTTGTTGTGGAAGTAATAAAAGCGATGGACTGCATAATAAAGGTCCACATACAAGGGGCAATATAAAGTGACGTTCTTTCGCATTAAGATTTTGTGTATCCAACCCTAAAAGCGCATGACAACCTCTGCTTCCCTCTGCGAAGGGCCTATCTTTTACTTTATGCTTATACATTATGTTTGCGTCAAGGTGATCCTCACCTTTCCCTTTTTCATTTTATCCTTTGGCAAGCTCCTCGTGTTTGATAGATCATGATATATATATATATATATATATATATATATATATATATATATATCAAATTGGATGTAAGTTAGCATGGGCTATTATTATTGACATCACCTAAAGGTGAATACGTTGGGAGGCAACACAATAAGCCCCTATCTTTCTCAGTGTCCGGCTGAAACTCCATAACCACAAGTATTGCGTGAGTGTTAGCAATTGTAGAAGACTATATGGTAGTTGAGTATGTGGACTTGCTGAAAAGCTCTATTCTTGACTCTTTCTGATGTTATGATAAATTGCAATTGCTTCAATGACTAAGATTATAGTTTGTTAGTTCTCAATGAAGTTTCTGAACCATGCTTGATATTGTGAATAGATTGTTACTTGATCATGAAAAGTTTTATGAGATAAGCTATTATTATGACACATACTGATGCTAGAAAAGGTGATTGAAATTATCTTTGATCAAACTTGTGCACCTACTAGCATTCACACTTCATAAATTGTTTCTTTTATCATTTACCTACTCGAGGACGAGCAGGAATTAAGCTTGGGGATGCTGATACGTCTCCAACGTATCTATAATTTATGAAGTATTCATGCTATTATTTCATCCTTCTATGATGTTTTATAAGCATTTATATGTCATTTTATATGATTTTTGGGACTAAATTATTAACCTAGAGCCCAGTGCCAGTTTCTGTTTTCTCCTTGTTTTAGTGTTTTACAGAAAAGGGATACCAAACGGAGTCCAAATGACGTGCCAATTTTTGAGGATTTTTTCTCGACAAAAAGAAGACCACGGAGCATCGGAGTTGGGCCAGAGGAGTCCCGGGCTGCCCACGAGACAGGGGGGCGCGCCCCCCTGGGTGTGGCGCCCTCCTATCTCATGGACAGCCCGGAGGCCCCCTTGACGTGAAACCAACGCCAATAATTCCTATAAATACTGAAACTTTTGGGAATTAACCTAGATCGGAAGTTCCGCCGCCGCAAGCCTCTGTAGCCACGAGAAATCAATCTAGGCCCTCTCCGGCACCCTGCCGGAGGGGGCCATCATCACCGGAGGCCATGGAGGAGGATCTCGGAGGGGCCATCATCTCCATGAAGGCCAAGGACCAGAGGGGGAAAGCCATGGAGGAGGAAGCACAAGGGGGAGAACCTCTCCTCCTCTCTCTTGGTGGCGCCGGAGTGCCATCGGGAGGGGAATCATCGCCGCGGTGATCGTCTTCATCAACATCACCATCATCATCACCATTCTCATCTCTTTTACGCGGTCCACTCTCCCACACCCCGCTGTAATCCCTACTTGAACATGGTGCTTTATGCTACATATTATGATCCAATGATGTGTTGCCATCTTATGATGTTTTGAGTAGATATCTTTTGTCCTTGAGTTGATTGATGATCTAGATTGGTACGAGTTGTATGTTTTATTATTGGTGTTGTCCTATGGTGCCCTCTGTGTCGCGCAAGCGTGAGGGATTCCCGCTGTAGGGTTTGCAATATGTTTATGATTTGCTTATGGTGGGTTGCCTGAGTGACTGAAACACAAACCCGAGTAAGTAGGTTGTTTGCGTATGGGATAAAAGGGGACTTGATGCTTAATGCTATGGTTGGGTTTTACCTTAATGAATCTTTAGTATTTGCAGATGCTTGCTAGAGTTCCAATCATAAGAGCATATTATCCAAGTAGGAAAATTATGTTAGATTATGCCTCTCCATCATATGAAATTGCAATAACGACTATTGATCTCGTTAACAATTGCTTAGGACAATTCTTCACACCGATCCATCATTATTCCACACTCGCTATTTATATTATTTAGTATTATATTCTAACTTTATGATAACAGCACCTACTTTTATATTTTAGCTCTCCGATATCATACAAAGTTATCCTCTTTATACCCACAACACAGTTTTATTTCTTGTTTCTAGTTGGAAGGAAACGTTCGGTGCACGTAGAGTTGTATCAATGGCAGATAGGGCTTGAGAGAATATTGATCTTACCTTTAGCTCCTTGTGGGTTCGACACTCCATACTTATCACTTCCACCTTTGGGAATTGCTATGATGATTCCTTGCACTTGGGGATTATCATACACCATATCAGGATGTTTTGGATCTTCAAAGCCAGGAGGTTGTGCAACATATACTTATTCTTCTATCTTTCCATTGAGAAAAACACTCTTCACATCCATTTGATACAGGAGAATGTTGTGATGATTTGCATAGGCAAGCAGTATGCGAATGGCTTCAAGCCTTGCCACAGAAGCAAATGTTTCATCGAAGTCAATCCCTTCCACTTGAGTGTAGCCTTGAGCAACTAGACGAGCTTTGTTTCTGACCACTTGACCATGTTCATCTTGCTTGTTGTGATATATCCACTTGGTGCCAATGATATTGTGCTTCCGAGGATGAGCAGGACCAGGTGCATTGAGGCTATCGATCATCTTGGGTTCAGTGACTTTCTTGGGTTCTGAGATTGTGACGAATGCAAAGTGTCCACAGAAATTGGTGAGTTGTGTTGCTCTTTGTGTGGCTCTTGAACAAGTGAGTGGACCAGGTGCATTGAGGCTATCGATCATCTTCTCAATCTGTACTTCATTTGCAACAGGAGGATGAGCAGGACGAAGATTTTGTTCATTCTGATCAATGTCATCATTTGGAGGATTATCTTCAGGTTGAGCATTATCTTCAGGTTGAGTGGAAGAAGAAATGATTAGTTCTTCTTCAGTCTGATTCTCAGAGGGTATGATTTTGCCAGTCCCCATTTGCTTGATTGACTCGCTAGGGGATAACTCACCTAGTACATTTGGCAGGTGCTCTCTTTGCGAGCCATTAGTTTCATCGAACCACACATCCACAGTTTCAACCACTCTATAGTGAAAGAGGTTGAAAACTCTGTAGGAGTGTGAATCCTTTCCGTAACCAAGCATAAAACCTTCATGGGCTTTCGGTGCAAATTTGGAAGTGTGATGTGGATCCTTGATCCAGCACTTAGCACCAAATACTCTGAGGTAACTTACGTTTGGCTTCTTACCAGTTAGGAGCTCATAGGAGGTTTTCTGCAGAAGCTTGTGAAGATAAACACGGTTGATGATGTGGCATGCAGTGTCAATAGCTTCAGGCCAGAACTTTCATGGAGTCTTGTACTCATCAAGCATCGTTCATGCCATCTCAATAAGAGTTCTGTTCTTGCGCACCGTGATGCCATTCTGCTGAGGTGTATAAGGAGCAAAAAACTCATGAGTGATACCCATGGTATCCAGGTAGAGGTCGAGGCCGGTGTTCTTGAACTTAGTATCGTTGTCGCTTCTGATGTGCTTGATCTTGACACTATAGTTCGTCATGGCACGGTTGGCAAAGCGTCTAAAGACATCATGCACTTCAGTCTTGTAGAGGATTATATGCACCCAAGTGTATCGAGAGTAATCATCAACAATGACGAAGCCATAGAGGCAAGCAGTAGCATTGAGAGTGGAGTAGTGAGTAGGGCCAAATAAGTCCATGTGCAGCAGCTCGAAGGGTTGAGATGTGGTCATGATTGTCTTCGAGGGATGCTTGGCTCTTGTCATCTTTCCGGCTTCGCAGGCGCCACATAAATGATCCTTCTTGAACTTGACGCCTTCGATGCCCACAACATGCTTCTTCTTCACGAGAGTGTGCAAGATCCTCATGCCAGCATGCCCTAGCCTTCGATGCCAAAGCCAGCATTTTGAAGCTTTTGCTAGAAGACATACGGC
The DNA here is from genome assembly GCF_002162155.2 of Triticum dicoccoides. Classification (NCBI taxonomy): domain Eukaryota; kingdom Viridiplantae; phylum Streptophyta; class Magnoliopsida; order Poales; family Poaceae; genus Triticum; species Triticum dicoccoides. The sequence continues at coordinate 539,848,399 of NC_041387.1, read as the reverse complement.
CATCTGTGGACCTGCTGAGAAATCTACCATATACAGATCATCTTTTTGATATCCTTCAAAGACTAGAGACTTGTCAGATTCCATCAGTACAAGGCAGCGATATTTTCCAAATAGCACAATCATGTTTAAGTCACAAAGCATTGAGACAGACATTAAGTTGAAACCAAGGGATTCAACAAGCATCACTTTATCCATATGCTGATCCCTTGATATTGCAACTCTACCTAGACCCAATACCTTGCTTTTACCAGTGTCAACAAATGTGATGTGGCTCTTGTCTGATGGATGCAGCGTTGAATCCATCAGAAGACTTCGATCGCCAGTCATGTGATTAGTGCATCCACTGTCCATAATCCATTCTGAAGCACGAGGTGCCGTAGCCTATAGTGCAGTTTGGGGGATAGGCTTCACCAAGCGAGTTGTGAAGCAGAAACATTTGACGAACAAGTGGAACATGGAAATTCAGGTCTTGGTTAGGATAGACAGGATGAGTACCAAGAAAATCTGGAGTGAAATACATAATAAGACCATTTGGGCATTTTATCTTGCGCCCAACAAGATTTTTAAGGTCTCCAGCATTAGCTTTGGACGCCTTTGATTTCCGGCTGGAGACCTTTCCCTGCAAATGAGAGTTAAGTTTTCTTAACCACCCACATCTTCAGGGGTGGCTTAGAAGCAATGAGTCTAAGTGCAGCGTCTGAGAATTTTGGCTTTGGAGCCCTAGTAAATAGCCTTGCAGTGGGTGAATAATACTCATGTGAATAAGCAGAAAAGTTCTTGGTCCTATGAACATAGTGGTTTAATGAAACACGCTCATATTCATGGGTATGCGTATGATTTTCCTGCAAAACATTGACGCTAGGGTGACTCAGATGGGTCCTTGGTCTGTATGAAGCTTTTGGAACATATGACGCCTTTTGTAGGGGGTTTGTCTTCTTCACAGGTGGTGTCATGATGACATTCACATGAAGATTCTCAAGGTAACTCTTGGGTAGCCATATCTTCTTCATAGGTGACCCATTCCTGCAGTTAGTACCAATATATCTGGCAAACACTTCACCATTCTGATTCTTAAACAATTTATAGTTTGCATCAAAGGATTCATCAATGACAATTGGGTTAGCACAAGTGAAGCCGGATAAGGTGGATGGATCTACTGGAGGTTCCTTTGTGGCAACCCAGGTGGTTTTGGGGTACTGCTCAGGTTTCCAGTATGACCCATCAACATTCATCTTTCTCTCGAACCCTACACCCTCTTTTCTAGGGTTTCGGTTCAGAATCTGCTTTTTGAGGAGATCACATAATGTCTGATGCCCTTTGAGGCTTTTGTACATCCCTGTCTCAAGCAGTGTTTTCAACCTGACATTCTCATCAGCAATAATAGTGGTATCATCAACAGAGGGGTTAGTTACCACATCAGCAGTTGAAGATATTGCAACATGAGTAGCAGTAGAACATTCAGCAACAGAGGCAGCATTATCATGCTCAATGCATTTTAGACATGGTGGTTCAAATCCTTCCTGAGCAGGACTGATCTGTTGAGCGCGAAGTGACTCGTTCTCTTTTTGAAGATCTTCATGATCCGATCTCAATTCCTCAAGTTCCTGCTTCCTTTGAAGATAATCATATGAGAGCTTTTCATGAGATGTTGAGAGCGTTTCATGACGACCTTCAAGTTCCTGGTACTTAACATGAAGATTTTTTTATGTCTTCAATTAAGGACTGAGTCTTAGTCATTTCCGCGTCCAACAGGTCATCGCTTTTGTCTAACAGTTTTTGAATATGTTCGGCATTCTGTTGTTCAGTTGAAATTTTAGCAAGTTTTTTGTAGCTGGGTTTGGATTCACCATCGGAGTCATCTTCACTTGATGTTTGAAAGTAAGCATCGCGAGAGTTTACCTTGGCACCACATGCCATGAAGCAGTAGGTGGGAGCCGAGTCGTTCTCGTCATTAGTGTTGGTGACGGAGTCATTGTCTTCAGTGTTGAAGATGGACTTGGCGACGTAGGATGTAGCTAGAGCCAGACTTGCGACCCTAGAGTCAGACTCCTCCTCAGACTCCACTACTGCCTCCTCAGAAGCAGACTCCTCCTCTGAATACATTTCCTTGCCAACAAAAGCACGTGCCTTTCCTGATGAGCTCTTCTTGTGTGATGAAGACTTAGAGGAAGATTTGGAAGAAGACTTTGAGGATTTCTTATTCTTCTTTTCATCAGAATCATATTCCTTGCTCTTCTTTTTCTTCTTCTCATTGTCCCACTGTGGACATTCAGAGATGTAGTGGCCAGGTTTCTTGCACTTGTGATAGGTTCTTTTCTTGTTGTCATAGGTGGAAGCTTCATTGTCCCTCGAGCTGGATAGTGAAGACTTTCTGAAGCTTTTCTTCTTAGTGAATCTTTGGAACTTCTTCACAAGCATAGCAAGCTCCTTTCCAATGTCTTCAGGATCATCAGAATTGCAGTCAGATTCTTCTCCAGATGAGGAAGCGACAGCCTTTGCCTTCAAGGCACGAGTTTGACCATAGTTGGGGCCATAGATATCTCGTTTCTCAGATAGCTGGTACTCATGTGTGTTGAGCCTCTCGAGTATGTCAGACGGATCGAGTGTCTTGAAATCAGGGTGTTCTTGTATCATCAGGGCTAAGGTGTCAAATGAGCTGTCAAGAGATCTCAGCAGTGTCTGCACAATTTCATGCTTCGTAATGTCAGTTGCACCGAGTACACGGATCTCATTGGTGATATCAGTGAGGCGATCAAACGTGAGCTGGACGTTCTCGTTGTCGTGTCTTTTTAAGCGGTTGAAGAGGTTGCGAAGAGTACTGATTCGTTGATCACGCTGTGTTGAGATGCCTTCATTGACCTTGGAGTGCATGTCCCAGACTAGCTTCGACGTTTCCAGAGCGCTCACACGGCCATACTGCCTTTGGTCAGATGACCACGGATGATGTTCTTGGCGGTAGAGTCCAGTTGAATGAACTTCTTCACATCAGCGAGGGTGACACCTTCACCAGTCTTGGGAACGCTATTCTTGACAACATACCACAGATCAACATCAATGGCTTCAAGATGCATGCACATCCTATTCTTCCAATAGGGATATTCAGTGCCATCAAAGATGGGGCACGCAGCGGAGACCTTGATTATCCCTACAGTCGACATAGCTAAAACTCCAGGTGGTTAAACCAAATCACACAGAACAAGGGAGTACCTTGCTCTGATACCAATTGAAAGGGCTAGTTATCGACTAGAGGGGGGTGAATAGGCGATTTTTATGGAAGTCTTCAGAACATGAGAGTTTCATAGACAAACAGTAGAAACAACACTATTCGAGTGCAGCGGAAGGTAGACTACACTAGACAAGCCATAGTCAAGTATTCAATGAAGTGAAAGCACGAAGACTATAAAGCAGCTAGGAAGTAAGGATCAGAAAGGAAGATAGTGCGAAGCCAATCAGGATAAGTAGTCACGCAGTGAAGTCAAACAGATAATTGCAAGCAGGCAATGACTTCGCGAAAACAAATGGTAAGTAAAAAGAAGTGAGAGATAGAACCAGTGAGTTCGGAAGGACAGGGGTTTGTTCGACCAGTTCCAGTTGCTGTGACAACTGTACGTCTGGTTAGGGAGGCTGAGATTTAACTCAGAAGACTGTGTCTTCACCTTATTCCCCTTGAGCTAAGGACTCTCAGTCCCCGCCCAATCACTCTGGTAAGTCTTCAAGGTAGACTCCCGACCCTTCATAGACTTTGTTCACCGGCAATCCACAATGACTCTTGGATGCTCAGAACGTGACGCCTAACCGGCTGGAGGATTCACAGTCCTCAAGTGAAATAAGTCTTCAGATCACGCGGACAGAAATATTTAAGAGATGCCAAACACTCTTTGGGCTCTAGGTGGTTTGGGCTTTGTCCTCGCAAGGATTCTCTCTCTCAAAGGCTTCGGAGGTGGGTTGCTCTCAAACGACAAAAGCCATATCTAACTCTGAGCAGCCACCAATTTATGGTGTAGGGGGTGGGCTATTTATAGCCAGTGGAAACCCGACCTGATTTGTCCGAAATGACCCTAGGTCACTAAGTATCTGACACGTGTCACAACAGTCAGATTTCAAACACACGCGGCAGCTTGACTTGGGCTACAAGTAAAGCTGACTTATCCGACTCTGGATAAGATTTGTTCTCATTGTCTTTGCTCGAAGACATAGGATTTGGTTGAGCATCACTTTAGTCACTCTGACTTTGTTCACTTGGACCCCACTTAACAGTGCGGTGGTTCCTATGACTCAAAAAGAAGAAAAGAAACAACAAAACAACTAAGTCTTCGCGCTCCATAGTCTTCATACATGTCTTCTCATGTCATAGTCTTCAACGTGATTAGCTTCACAGACCACCATTGTCTTCAATGTCTTCACACATTTTTAGGGGTAATCTCCAGTCGGTAAACCAAATCAACGAGGGACTACTACCTGTGTTATCCTGCAATTCTCACAAACACATTAGTCCCTCAACCAGGTTTGTCGTCAATACTCCAAAACCAACTAGGGTGGCACTAGATGTACTTACACATAGGTTGTTCGGTCTTGCCATGAGGTCGGTAGTAGACCATCTATGGCCAAAGGGACCAAGACCGGGCAGTTATTTTGGGTTAGTGCAACAATTCCTTGGCGCTGTAACGAGAATCAATGCCATGAGGAGGTTAGCGTGCATAGAGGGTGTGTGGATGGATCTTGCCCGTGTTAAGACGTATTGGGCAGATATGGAGGCCACCAGCATTGCAACCCAGAGTCCGGCAGGAAGCCAGGACCCAGCCGAGCACTATTTTGAGCAGGTCATAGAAGGTGCTCGTATAATAGAGGCTCAGTGCTCGAAGAATGTCATGTTCGAGTGACCAGTCGACTAATTGTAAACAATTATGTGTTAATTATAGAGGTTGTGTTTATACTTTCGCCTGAAAGTGTTATAGTGCCTCCTGTGCGGCCGTTTATGTATTCATATAACTTGAAAGTTAGCAGTCGTTGGCTTTAGCCCCCACGCATATAATGCGGGGGTGTTCGAAAAAATATGCGTAATCACACTTGATCCAACGTCTTGGTCCATTAAGGTGGTGATCGCACGTCAAACGAGGCAATCGGACTATATAGCTATAACACTTTCACTTAGCCATAGGAGTTTAACGGTGGGGCTACTATGTAGCCCATGGTACTTCCGCATGCATCCGAATAGGGGCGCGTATGTAGGTGACCGGTAAATGGTCCTTCGTTAATGCGGAGGAATCCTATAGATTCCGATGAGTCCTCGAGTGGTTGACTAGTCTCTCGCTGTATCATGAAAGTCAGTTTTCGGCTTTCTCTACTGAGGTGCTCGTCCGGAATAATTAGGGCACAATCGCAGTAGTTCTCATTTGGCCGCCTTAGCCGATAGAACGGAACGTAAGGCAGCAAACCCAGGAGTCGGGCAAACCCAGCATTTGACCAAAGACATGATTCGGAGCTGATGCATATAAGGCCAAACTCACGACGCCGAACACTCCCGAAGGTATTCGAACTTTATAACATATACTGGTCTAAGCAACGCCCTTGGTTATGAACCCTGTATTTCCAGGTACATGCATTGATCTGTCGTGGCGAAATGCCTATAACAGCAGTATCCCCTGTGGGTGTATTGAATACCCATGGGATGTCAAGCAACAAAAGACAGTAAAGAAGGTTTACACAGGGGCTTAATCTAAAGAGAAACCTTTGAGCGGGGCCCTGCTGCACGTCTGCGCCTTTTTCTCCGTTGTGCCGTATCCTGGAAGGGTGTCGCACGAATAGTGTCTGTAAAAATGAAAACTCATGTAAAAGAGTAAGCGTGCAGGAAGTTGGTTATTCTCAATGGATGTTAGAAATATGAGATATTGGCCTATTAATAAGGCAAGCCGAATTGTGGGTTATATTACATATTTACAGCCACTGGTACCATTTATGGGGATATATGTATAACACCCAGCTCAGGTTTATCCAGGCTGTTGTTGACGATGGTGCACTGGACTCGTCTAACCGTGTCCGTGGTCTTAACGACCGATCATGCGTTCTGGTGGGAGAGGTTGCTTAGTGTCCGGCTACAAGAGCCGTCGCATACCGCTCTGTATTTCTGCTAACAGTTATGATGCCATGTGGACCGGGCATCTTAAGTTTAAGGCAGGCATAGTTCGGTACTGCGTTAAAGCAAGCGAAGGCCGTTCTTCCGAGTAGTGCATGATAACCGCTACTAAAGGGAGCGATGTCGAAGAGTAGTTCCTCGCTTCTGAAGTTGTCGGGAGAACCGAATGTCACCTCTAATACGAGGGAGCCCCAGCAGTGGGCCTCAATGCCTGGTATCACTCCTTTAAAGGTGGTGTTACTTTGGCTTATTCTGGATGGGTCTATCCCCATCTTGCGGACAGTGTCCTGATATCTCAGATTAAGACTACTACCGACATCCATTAGGACTCAAGTGAGATGGTATCCGTCAATTATTGGGTCAAGCACCAAGGCAGCCGATCCTCCGGGTCGGGCACTGGCCGGGTAGTCCCTGTGATCAAAAGTGATCGGGCAAGCCGCCTAGGGGTTGAATTTGGGGGCAACGAACTCTATGTGAGTTGCGTGGACCATGTTTATTGTTTTGACTTCTGGTGGGAATTTTTTCTGTCCCCCAGTGTTCGGCTGACGAGGCTCATCCTCATCTTCGCTTGGCGTTTCCCTTCCCTTGTGTTCGGTGTTTAACTTGCCGACCTGCTTGAAGACCCAACATTCTCTGTGAGTATGATTTGCAGGTTTTTCGAGGGTGCCATGGATTTGGCACAATCTGTCCAGGACTTTATTCAGGCCGGACGGTCCCTCTTTGCTGCCTTTAAATGGCTTGTTTCTTTGACCGGGTCAAGAGCCCCTGAATCCGACGTTGACCACCGTGTTGTCCGGACTTTCTTCATTGTTCCGACGCTTGTTCTTATTGCGCCGTGGCTTCTCGTTGCCATCTCGAATTTCGGATGTGCCTGGGTCATTGGTGCCTCTATGGGCCAACCAGTTGTCTTCGCCCGCACAAAAGCGGGTCATAAGGCTTGTTAAGGACGCCATCGTCCTTGGCTTTTCTTGGCCGAGGTGTCTGGCCAGCCACTCGTCCCTGATACTGTGCTTAAAGGCCGCTAGGGCTTCGGCATCCGGACAGTCGGCAATTTGATTCTTCTTAGTGAGAAATCTGTTCCAAAGCTTGCGGGCTGACTCTCCGAATTGTTGTATTATGTGACTTAAATCGTCTGCGTTCGGAGGTCGGACATAGGTCTGATGTCTACTACACAACCTTCTTCTTGTAGACGTTGTTGGGCCTGCAAGTGCACAGGTTTGTAGGACACTAGCAAATTTCCCTCAAGTGGATGACCTAAGGTTTATCAATCCGTAAGAGGCGTAGGATGAAGATGGTCTCTCTCAAACAACCCTGCAACCAAATAACAAAGAGTCTCTTGTGTCCCCAACACACCCAATACAATGGTAAATTGTATAGGTGCACTAGTTCGGCGACGAGATGAAGATACAAGTGCAAAATAGATAGTAGATATATGTTTTTGTAATCTGAAATAATAAAAACAGCAAGGTAATAAGTGGTAAAAGTGAGCGTAAACGGTATTGCAATGATAGGAAACAAGGCCTAGGGTTCATACTTTCACTAGTGCAAGTTCTCTCAACAATAATAACATAGATAGATCATATAACAAGCCCTCAACATGCAACAAAGAGTCACTCCAAAGACACTAATAGCGGAGAACAAACGTAGAGATTATGGTAGGGCACGAAACCACCTCAAAGTTATCCTTTCTGTTCTATCTATTCAAGAGTTCGTAGTAAAATAACATAAAGCTATTCTTTCCGCTCAATCCACCATAGAGTTCATACTAGAATAACACCTTAAGACACAAATCAACCAAAACCCTAATGTCACCTAGATACTCCATTGTCACCTCAAGTATCCGTGGGCATGATTATACGATATGCGTCACACAATCTCAGATTCATCCAACCAACATAAAAGTACTTCAAAGAGTGCCCCAAAGCTACTACCGGAGAGTCAAGAACGTGTGCCAACCCCTATGCATAGGTTCCCAATGTCACGAAACCCGCAAGTTGATCACCAAAACATACATCAAGTGGATCGCAAGACATACATCAAGTGTTCTCATAAAAGACTCAATCCGATAAGATAACTTCATAGGGGAAACTCAATTCATCACAAGAGAGTAGATGGGGAGAAACATCATAAGATCCAACAACAATAGCAAAGCTCGGGATACATCAAGATCGTGCCATAGAGGGAACACGAGAGAGAACAGGAGAGAGAGAGAGAGATCAAACACATAGCTACTGGTACATACCCTCAGCCCCGAGGGTGAACTACTCCCTCCTCGTCATGGATAGCACCGGGATGATGAAGATGGCCTGCGGTGATGGGATCCCCCTCCGGCAGGGTGCCGGAACAGGGTCCCGACTAGTTTTTGGTGGCTAAAGAGGCTTGCGGCGGCGGAACTCCCGATCTAGGTTCTGTTCTGGAAGTTTTTGGGTACGGGTATATATGGGTGCAGGAAGTACGTCGGTGGAGCTACGGGGGTCCCACGAGGCAGGGGGGCACGCCCAGGGGGGGCCCCACCCTCGTGAGCACCTCCCTTGGCTCCTGACGTGGGGTCCAAGTCCATCTGGTAGCTTTCCTTCCAAAAGTAACTTCTCCAGTTGATTTCGTTCCGTTTTGACTCCGTCTGATATTCCTTTTCCTCAAAACACTAAAATAGGCATAAAACAGCAAATTTGGGCTGGGCCTCCGATTAATAGGTTAGTCCCAAAAATAATATAAAAGTGGATATTAAAGCCCAATATTGCCTAAAACAGTAAATAAAGTAGCATGGAGCAATCAAAAATTATAGATACATTGGAGACGTATCAAGCATCCCCAAGCTTAATTCCTGCTCGTCCTCGAGCAGGTAAATGATAAAAAAAAGATTTTTTGATGCGGAGTGATACTTTGGCATAATTTCAATGTAAATCTTCTTAATTGTAGTATGAATATTCAGATACGAAAGATTCAAGACAAAAGTTCATATTTACACAAAAATAATAATACTTCAAGCATACTAATCAAAGCAATCATGTCTTCTCAAAATAGCATGGTTAAGGAAAGTTATCCCTACAAAATCATATAGTCTGGCTATGCTCTATCTTCATCACACAAAGTATTTAATCATGCACAACCCCGATGACGAGCCAAGCAATTGTTTCATACTTTAGAAATCCCAAACCTTTTCAACTTTCACGCAATACATGAGTGTGAGCCATGGACATAGCACTATAGGTGGAATAGAATGGTGGTTGTGGAGAAGACAAAAAGGAGAAGATAGTGTCACATCAACTAGGCGTATCAACGGGCTATGGAGATGCCCATCAATAGATATCAATGTGAGTGAGTAGGGATTGCCATGCAACGGATGCACTAGAGCTATAAGTATATGAAAGCTCAACAAAAGAAACTAAGTGGGTGTGCATCCAACTTGCTTTATCACGAATACCTAGGGCACTTTTGAGGAAGCCCATCATTGGAATATACAAGCCAAGTTCTATAATGAAAAATTCCCACTAGTATATGAAAGTGATAACATATGAGACTCTCTATCATGAAGATCATGGTGCTTAATTTTGAAGCACAAGTGTGGAAAAAGGATAGTAGCATTGTCCCTTCTCTCTTTTTCTCTCATTTTTTTATTTTTTTATTTGGCCTTTCACTTTCTTTGGCCACTCCTTTTTTTATATACATTTTTTTCATAAAGTCCGGAGTCTCATCCCGACTTATGGGGGAATCATAGTCTCCATCATCCTTTCCTCACTGGGACAATGCTCTAATAATGATGATCATCACACTTTTATTTTTCTTATAACTCAACAATTACAACTCGATACTTAGAACAAGATATGACTCTATATGAATGCCTCCGGCGGTGTACCGGGATATGCAATGAATCAAGATCGACATGTATGAAAATTATGAAGGTGGCCTTGCCACAAATATAATGTCAACTACATGTTCATGCAAAAAGAAATATGACAAAAGTAATGTGTTTCATATGAACGGAACGGTGGAGAGTTGCATGGCAATATATCTCGGAATGGCTATGGAAATGCCATGATAGGTAGGTATGGTGGCTGTTTTCAGGAAGGTATATGGTGGGTGTATGATACCGGCGAAAAGTGTGCGGTATTAGAGAGGCTAGCAATGGTGGAAGGGTGAGAGTGCGTATAATCCATGGACTCAACATTAATCAAAAGAACTCATGCACTTGTTGCAAAAATTTAGAAAACCAAAGCATTAAACGCATACTCCTAGGGGGATAGATTGGTACGAAAATACCATCGCTCGTCCCCGACTGTCACTCATAAGGAAGACAATCAATAAATAAAATTGTGCTCCGACTTCATCACAAAGCGGTTCACCATACGTGCATGCTACGGGAATCACAAACTTCAACACAAGCATTCTTTAAATTCATGATCACCCCAACTAGCATTGCTTTGATATTATCACCTCCATATCTCAAAACAATTATCAAGCATCAAACTTATCTTAGTATTCAATTCACTCAAAAGGAAGTTTCACATATCGTGAATACCAAGTATATTAACATTAAGCAATTATCATGCTATTAACGACTCTCAAAATAATCTAAGTGAAGCATGAGAGATCAATAGTTTCTTTAAAACAAATCCACCACCGTGCTCTAAAAGATCTAAGTGAAGTACTAGAGCAAAAATTATCACGCTCAAAAGATATAAGTGAAGCACTATGAGCAAACTATCAAGCTCAAAAGATATAGGTGAAGCACAATGAGTATTCTAGAAAAATAATTATGCAACTATGCAAGGACTCTCTCTCATTAAAGAATTTCAGATCTTGGTACTTATTCAAACAGCAAGCAAAGCTAAATAAAACTACAATGCAAGGATAGCACAACTCATGTGAAGAAGCAAAAACTTAGGCTCAACCGATACTAACCGATAGTTGTTGAAGAAGAAAGGTGGGATGCCTACCGGGGCATCCCCAAGCTTAGATGCTTGAGACTTCTTGAAATATTATCTTGGGGTTCCTTGGGCATCCCCAATCTTGAGCTTTTGTGTCCCCTTAATTCCTTTCATGTCACGGTTTCTCTTTTTATCAAAAAGCTTCATTCACAACAAACTCAACAAGAACTCGTGAGATAGGTTAGTATAAACCAATGCAAAACCTTATCATCTTCTACTGTAACAAATCACTAAAATTGTTATTCAACATTGAATACTAAATGCCTCTATATATTTAATACTCCTATCCTCAAATAGAATCATTAAACAAGCAAACATATGCAAACAATGCAAACATAACAACAATCTGCCAAAACAGTATAGTCTATAAAGAACGCAAGAGTAACAATACTTCCCTGACTCCAAAAATTATGAACGAAAATTACTAATGTAATAAATTTATCATAGCTTAAAATGCAAAAAGATTCAACGTTATGCCATTCTCTGATTTTTCTAGGGAATTTTTGCAACAGCGGTAAACTTTCTGTTTTTAAACAGCAACATGCAAACTAGCAAAATAAGCATGGCAAAGGCTATCCTTGACTTTTTTATTGAAACTAAAGACGCAAAACATTATTATAACTAACAGCAAGCAAAAACTAACAAAAGAAAATGACGCTCCAAGCAAAACACATATCATGTGGCGAATAAAAATATAGCTCCAAGTAAAGTTACCGATGAACGAGGAAGAAAGAGGGGATGCCATCCGGGGCATCCCCAAGATTAGTTGCTTGGTTGTCCTTGAATATTACCTTAGGGTGCCTTGGGAATACCCAATCTTAGGCTCTTACCACTTCTTATTCCATAGTCCATCGAATCTTTACCCAAAATTTGAAAACTTTAACCACACAAAACTCAACACAAAACTCGTAAGCTCCGTTAGTATAAGAAAATAAAACCACCACTTAGGTACTGTAATGAACTCATTCTAAATTCATATTGGTGTAATATCTACTGTATTATAACATCTCTATGGTTCATACCACTTAATACTAGCCATAGATGCATCAAAATAAGCAAACAACACAATGAAAACATAATCTGTCAAAAACAGAACAGGCTGTAGTAATCTGTATAAAACGTATACTTATGGAACCCCAAAAATTATGAAATAAATTGCTGGACCTGAGAAATTTGTCTATTAATCATCTTCAAAAAGAATCAACCTAAAATCACTCCCCAGTAAAAAATGGCAGCCATTCTCGTGAGCGCAAAAGTTTCTGTTTTTCACAGCAAGATCACATAAACTTCACCCAAGTCTTCCAAAAGGTTCTACTTGGCACTTTATTGAAACAAAAGCTATAAAACATGATTACTACAGTAGCATAATCATGTGGACACAAAAAAACAGTAAGGGTAAATATTGGGTTGTCTCCCAACAAGCGCTTTTCTTTAATGCCTTTCTAGCTAGGCATGATGATGACAATGATGCTCACATAAAAGATAAGAATTGAAACATAACGGGAGCATCATGAAGCATATGACTAGCACATTTAAGTCTAACCCACTTCCTATGCATAGGGATTTTGTGAGCAAACAACTTATGGGAACAATAATCAACTAGCATAGGATGGCACAACAAGCATAACTTCAAGATTTTAAGCACATAGGGAAGGAACTTGATATTATTGCAATTCCTACAAGCATATTTTTCAGTAGCATCATGAATGAATTCAACAATATAACCAACACCTAAAACATTATTTTCATGATCTACAAGCATAGAAAATTTACTACTCTCCACATAAGCAAAATTCTTCTCATTCAGAAAAGTGGGAGTATCATAAGAGACTTGAACACTAAAAATTGTTTCCACATTAAAAGAGTAATGTTCAGAAAAAGGGTAATCATAATCATGACAAGATTTGTAAATATAATCCTCACTACTTTTTATAGCATAAGTTTCATCATAATAATCATCATAAGTAGCAACTTCGTTCTCATCATAATCGACTGAAACCTCTCCCAAGATAGTGGAATCACTAAATAAAGTTGACACTCTTCCAAACCCACTTTCATCAATATAATCATCATAGGTAGGAGGCATGCTATCATCATAACAACTTTGCATATCAAAACTTTGGATGCTAAAAGTATCATCTTCACTAAACGTAGCATCCCCAAGCTTGGGACAAACATTAATTCCAGCAAATATATTCTCAAATATTTCATCCTCATCAAACATAGCTTCCCCAAGCTTGGGCCTTTTCATATCATAAGCATAATAACTCTCATCATTAAAAATATGAATAGCACCAATAGTATAGCAATTATCATCATCACAAGTAGTAGTAGGAGCAACATCATTTGGGAGGGATACCTTTTTACCTTTGTTGCTCCTTCTTTCCTTTTTCTTCTTCACATTATGTGTAGGTTCAACCTTCCTCTTTGAGCTCCTTATTGATGAGATTGGCTGAATAGAAAGCTCATCCTCGTTACCTTCAAGCACTCACCGCGCCAAAAAAAGAGCTTAGTGACGGAGTGTGAGTACCCTTTACCTAGCCTCCCCGGCAACGGCGCCAGGAAAGAGCTTGATGTCTACTACACAACCTTCTTCTTGTAGATGTTGTTGGGCCGGCAAGTGCACAGGTTTGTAGGACAGTAGCAAATTTCCCTCAAGTGGATGACCCAAGGTTTATCAATCCATAGGAGGCGTAGGATGAAGATGGTCTCTCTCGAACAACCCTGCAACCAAATAACAAAGAGTATCTTGTGTCCCCAACACACCCAATACAATGGTAAATTGTATAGGTGCACTAGTTCGGCTAAGAGATGAAGATACAAGTGCAAAATAGATAGTAGATATATGTTTTTGTAGTCTGAAATAATAAAAACAGCAAGGTAACAAGTGGTAAAAGTGAGCGTAAACGGTATTGTAATGATAGGAAACAAGGCCTAGGGTTCATATTTTCAGTAGTGCAAGTTCTCTCGACAATAATAACATAGATAGATCATATAACAAACCCTCAACATGCAACAAAGAGTCACTCCAAAGACACTAATAGCGGAGAACAAACATAGAGATTATGGTAGGGTACGAAACCACCTCAAAGTTATCCTTTCTGTTCTATCTATTCAAGAGTTCGTAGTAAAATAACATAAAGCTATTCTTTCCGCTCAATCCATCATAGAGTTCATACTAGAATAACACCTTAAGACACAAATCAACCAAAACCCTAATGTTACCTAGATACTCCATTGTCACCTCAAGTATCCGTGGGCATGATCATACGATATGCGTCACACAATCTCAGATTCATCCAACCAACATAAAAGTACTTCAAAGAGTGCCCCAAAGCTACTACCGGAGAGTCAAGACCGTGTGCCAACCCCTATGCATAGGTTCTCAATGTCACGAAACCCGCAAGTTGATCACCAAAACATACATCAAGTGGATCGCAAGACATACATCAAGTGTTCTCATAAAAGACTCAATCCGATAAGATAACTTCAAAGGGGAAACTCAATTCATCACAAGAGAGTAGAGGGGCAGAAACATCATAAGATCCAACTACAATAGCAAAGCTCGGGATACATCAAGATCGTGCCATAGAGGGAACACGAGAGAGAACATGAGAGAGAGAGAGATCAAACACATAGCTACTAGTACATACCCTCAGCCCCGAGGGTGAACTTATCCCTCCTCGTCATGGATAGCGCCGGGATGATGAAGATGGCCTCCGGTGATGGGATCCCCCTCCGGCAGGGTGTCGGAATAGGGTCCCGATTGGTTTTTGGTGGCTACAGAGGCTTGCGGCAGCGGAACTCCCGATCTAGGTTCTGTTCTGGAAGTTTTTGGGTACGTAGGTATATATGGGTGCAGGAAGTACGTCGATGGAGCTACGGGGGTCCCACGAGGCAGGGGGCGCGCCCAGGGGGGCCCCCACCCTCGTCAGCACCTCCCTTGGCTCCTGACGTGGGGTCCAAGTCCATCCGGTAGCTTTCCTTCCAAAAATAACTTCTCCAGCTGATTTCGTTCCGTTTTGACTCCGTCTGATATTCCTTTTCCTCGAAACACTGAAAAAGGCATAAAACAGCAAATCTGGGCTGGGCCTCCGGTTAATAGGTTAGTCCCAAAAATAATATAAAAGTGGATATTAAAGCCCAATATTGCCTAAAACAGTAAATAAAGTAGCATGGAGCAATAAAAAATATAGATACGTTGGAGACGTATCAAGGTCCCTTGAAAATTGGCCCTGAAAGCGTCGTCAAGTTCCTCCCAACTTCTGATTCAATTTTCGGGGAGGCTTTTCAACCAGTGCCGAGCTGGCCCTTTCAACTTGAGGGGAAAGTATTTGATGGCGTGGAGGTCATCCCCACGAGCCATGTGGATGTGGAGGATAAAATCTTCAATCCAGACCCCAGGGTCTGTCGTTCCGTCATATGCCTCTGTGTTCACGGGTTTGAATCCCTGTGGAAATTCGTGATCCAGCACCTCATCGGTGAAGCACAGAGGGTGCACAGCCCCTCTATATGTGGACATGTCATGGCATGCTGTCGGCTGTTGTTGTGTCCGGTGCTGATTCCGAACTGGTATTCGATCAGTGTGATCGTTTTGGTGACCATAATCCTACGTCGGAGCATGTCCTCTGGATCCGTAGATGGACCTGGTCGCACAGGGTGCCTTCTTGTATAGGAGCTCACGTAAATCGTGTGCGGCGTCAGTGGCTGCTCTATCGCGGCCATGAAGTGGTTGGTCCGGCCGATTGGCCATATTGTTCTTTGGCGGAATGGGCTCTACAGCCTCATCGTCGAATTCGGGCAGCAGCTTGCGTTTTGGGTAGCTCTTTGTGTGGCGATCGTCGCCATATTTTCCTTCAGTGTCTACCACTTTATTCCATCTTCGGTTGAGCGTATCCTGCACGGCTTTAAGCCTTTGCTTCTGCTTCTTTAAGCTCCTTGTTGTGGCCATAAGCCTTCTGCGGAGGTTATCTTGTTCCAAACGTTTTTCCGGGATGATGAATGCATCGTCAACCGGACTGTCCTCCTCTCTGGAGGCAGTTTGATGAGTTCGGCCCTCGGGATTGCTGTAATCGGGCGTCTGTTCAGCGTGGCCTGGCTCTTCTTGCTCCATCGCTAGGTTCATATTGTTGCCTTTGGAGTCAACCGGAATGTCATTTTTCCTTGCGCTGTTATCGCTATTTTTACTGTGACTTGACTTACAGTGGCGCCTGCGCCGTCGTTTTGGCTTTTGTCCGGGGGGTTTATCCTCCGTCTGTCCTTTTTGTCACTGTTGTCCTCCTTAGGCGTGTCCACCATGTAGATGTCATATGATGAAGTGACAGTCCAGCGCCCCGTGGGCGGTGGTTCCAGATCGTCCCCTGCATCGACGTCCATACCGTTGATGTCATATGAGTCGAAATCAAGCATGTCCGTTAGGTCATCGACAGTGGCTATGAAGTGGGTGGTGGGTGGGAGGCGATTTTCTTCGTCGTCCGCATCCCACTCGGGCCGGACATAGTTCGGCCAAGAGTCTTCTGACAAAGAGAGAGACCTTAATGAATTTAGCAAATCGCCAAAGGGGGAGTGCTGAAAGATATCCACGGCGGTGAACTCCATTACTGGAGCCCAATCGAACTCGATGGGCCCGACGCGCGCGGTTCGGAACCCATGTCCGGACACAAGTTCGGGGGTCCGGTGACGCAGATTTCCTTAATAGCGGAATCTGTGTTCGGCTCTACCGCCGAGGAGTATGCGGCCTCCATGGCGGGGTCCATCCGCCCGTCCTCGGACGATGCGATCTGCCCCAGATTTAGGTCCGGAGCAGCTGCAGGGGCGATATCCCGAATACTGTCCGACGGCAGATTTAAGTCGTGCTCGTCGTGACTATTCGACACTCCTGATGTAGGCCTGAACCCGTCGAAGATCAAGTCTCCGCGGATATCGGTCGTGTAATTCAAGTTTCCGAACCTGACCTGGTGGCCAGGGGTGTAGCTGTCGATCTGCTCCAGATGGTCAAGCGAGTTGGCCCGCAGTGCGAAGCCACCAAACACGAAGGCCTGTCTGGGGAGAAAAGTCTCACCCTGGACTGCGTTGTTGAGGGTTGAGGGAGCCATCGAGCCTTACAGCGACGACACAGAGGAACTCTCAATGAAAGCACCAATGTCGGTGTCAAAACCGGCGGATCTCGGGTAGGGGGTACCGAACTGTGTGTCTAAGGCTAATGGTAACAGGAGAATGGGGACACGATGTTTACCCAGGTTCGGGCCCTCTCGATGGAGGTAATGCCCTACTTCCTGCTTGATTGATCTTGATGATATGAGTATTACAAGAGTTGATCTGCCACGAGATCGTAGAGGCTAAACCCTAGAAGCTAGCCTATGATTATGATTGTTGTTGTCCTATGGTCTAAACCCTCTGGTTTATATAGACACCGGAGGGGGCTAGGGTTACACAGAGTCGGTTACAGAGAAGGAGATCTATCATCCGAATCGCCAAGCTTGCCTCCCACGCAAAGGAGAGTCCCATCCGGACAAGGGACGAAGTCTTCAATCTTGTATCTTCATAGTCCAACAGTCCGGCCAAAGTATATAGTCCGGCTGTCCGGATACCCCCTTATCCAGGACTCCCTCACCCACCGTAACCCAAAGGCTGGCCTCGAGTATGACATTTTGGAGCAGAATAGGAGGCGGCGTACTCTTGTGTCGAAACACGCGAGTGTTTCTCTCATTCCGAAGAGTCCAAGAGACGAGCATGGTGAGGGAGGCCATCACTCGTCTACCGGGGTTTCGCGAGTCGGTTCGTATCTCCCACCAATGCATGAGGGAGTCCTCAAGGTGCCAGGCGGATGTGTCAATGTGCGCCAGACCAAACTTGTCAATGACCGATCGCCAGAGCCTAATGGAGAAGCGGCACTTGACGAACAGGTGGATGCCCGTTTCTTGCTCCCTTTTGCAAAGAGGGCAAAGCCCACAATTTTCCCAACCGCGCCGCTGCAACCGATCCGCAGTCCAAATCCGGTCTTCAAGGCCATCCAAGCGAAGAATTTGACCGTTGGGAGGGCCCAATCTTTCCATACCATGTAGTGGATGGGCGAGTGTGTCAGACCAAGGAATTGCGCCTTATATGTGATGGACGCTGAGTATATCCCATCAACCGCATGTTTCCAGACAATGTCGTCCTCAACCTGGTCGTCAAGATGGACGTTGCACAGAAGTGTCCAAAGCGAGAAAAGCTCCCGTACATGGCCGGCGGGGACAACTGTGTCATGCTTGATGTGGGTCATCCAAGCGTTCCGGCGAAGTGCTTCCCGCAGCTTCCAGGTCTTCTTTTTGGAGGCTTCATAGATAAGAGGGGTGACATCCATGGGCTTGCGACCAAGAAGCCATGGGGAGTCCCAAAAAGGTGTTTATCACCATTGACGACGATGATTTTGGTTGAGGCATAGAAGAAATCCAGGTCTTCCTTGGTGCAAGGGTTGCCCAATCCAACCCATAACTTGTTAGGCTCCTTCCATTCGTACCAGAGCCACCTTAGCCTTAAAGCCCGAGCAAACTTATCAGTGTTGAGGACCCCAAGGCCTCCATAACTCGTCAGCCTGCAGACCGCGTCCCAATTGACCTTGCATTTTGCACCAGTCGTCTTGTCCGAACTAGACCATAGGAAGGCCCTTTCAATCTTGTTAAGATTATGCAGTGTTCCCTGTGGCACAATGAAAGACGTGATGGAGAAGACTTCTTGAGAGGTGATGACCGATCTGACAAGGACAATGCGTCCTTAAAACCAAATTTCTTGCCGTTTTCAGTTCTAGTGCTGTGGATGGTATACCTTAAAACCAAATTTCTTGCCGTTGATCGAACGAAAGCAACGGCTGGGACTAGGATACGCAGACACTCTTGTCAGTGCATTGCATCAGGACGGGAGGGGAGTACCGTTTTCCTGCAGTACGTACGTTGACCCCGGCCGGTCGAGAGCAACAACTAGCCCAAAACTCAACGTCCAACGGTATGTGTGTCTTGCGAACCAACTTGTGGTTGGATGGTTAGAGGGATTGTGATATCCCAGTCCACCAGGGTTCAAATTATGGTGCTTGCATTTATTTTTGGATGTATTTCAGGATTTTCGGCAATGCGCATTCAGTGAGAGAAGACTGAGCGTTTGCGTACTGTGTTAAAAAAACAACTTTTCTTTTTGGCGGGAGACTCGTAGCGTACCATGCATGCATCATCAATCCCTGCAGAAGTGTGCGTGCTGTAGGAGTACATGCACCCGCACACACGGACGCTGGCATAGTTTTACGGTGGATGTTACGCTGTCTGCCTCTTGGTCTTGGACACGAGTACCAGCTAGCTCAGCTGCCATCGGCGGAGTTAAATGAAGGGCTCACGCATGTAAAGCGTGTCCCAGGATTCACGGACAGCGCTCTCATCAACTGTTGGATAAGACCAGCCAACGGCCAGGCGACCGCCCTTGCATTGAGAGGCGGCACCAGGAGTGGACTGGCTTTCTCTTGTGGAGGAGCAACGTCAAGGATCACCGAGCACTGCACCAATCATCGTTGTTAGTAGATAGGAAAAATATCACAGCTAAACAGGAACCATGCACATTACGGTACCTGGCACCAGCAAAGTTTCCACGGAGTTCGTCGTGCCGCTGTGCCACATGGCCGTGGGGGACCTGACATGAACGGAGCTCGTCAGCGTAGGCGAGTAGCACTCCACTCCACTGGCTCGCGATCAATTTCTTCAGATCCCGGCGCCGCGCGCGGTACGGAGGGAGACGACGTGTACTACCCGGTCTGAGACGACAGTCTCTCTCGCCCGCTGCGTGCCCGGCTGGCGCACCGTCATCGCGCGCCGAGCAGGCAGCAGGCAGCAGTACAGCCGGCCTAGCTGTCGCGCGATGGCGACGGCGACGGCGCCGCGCCCGGACATCCTTTCCGGGCCAACGGGGTCGGCGTCCCCAGTTGCGGAAACATCCGTCCATCCCCATCCCATCCCGCCCCACGGCGCCAAAGCCCAACCCGGTAGTATCTCCGCCACCCTGGTTCTGAAAGCGACGGCGGCCGTTCTCATGCTCAGTAGTACAGTAGGAATGGATCCGGAATCGAGAGATATCCCCGTGCTTTGGCCCGTCTGATGCAACGCCGGTGCTGATGCAATGCTAGTGCCACGAGATGATGCTCATGGGCTGAGACGATCGATCCAGTGCGTACGTGTACGTGTAGTGGGATTTGCCTCCACGCCATGGTTTGAGATTGACCGGCAATGATGGCCACCCCACTTGGCCTCGGCCATCGCATGCTCGATACAAGTAGCGATAATGCAAATACGGCCCTTCTGTAGAGCAGAGAGAGCGAGAGAGAATCTGTTTGCTTAAATAAATTACTGTTATTACTGCACTCTAGTGGAACCGTGCGCAGTCAGACACAGGGTACTCGCCGCGCACATGCCGTTTTTGCTGCAATAAAGAATTCAGCAGAGATCTTGCGCCCCTGAACCACATAATCTGTCGACGAAGACGACGCGCTGCTAATAATCACTCGCTATAAAGCGCTCTGCGCGATCTCTCTCCCGTCGATCTGGCTTGGCTTCTGGCTGGCTGGCTGGCTGGCTGGGGCCTAATCCAAATTTGAGTGCCCACGTGTGGATGTGCCCTCCGTGGCACTTCCTTTTGTTAGCATCAGACACGACAAATGAGAGACGTACTGCGTGGATGCCCGGCGAATCGGAACGAATGGTATTAGTCTAGCTAAGCTTTGCTGTTTAGTCCGGTACATGTAAGCTTAAGAGCTACTCCCTCCGTTTCATAATACTCCCTCCGTCCCATATTATAAAATTGTTTTTCACACTACACATAAGAGCGTTTTTGACACTAGTTACATTTCCGTACGTTCCAGGCATAATCCACAAATACCCTGCTATTAGGCCTTAACTGTTTCCAGTTACTCAAATGCTAATTGGGCATGCAGTTAGAGATTGATGAACAGAGCAGTGGCCTAGTGGTGGCGATACTTGGTTGACATTGATCATACGTGTTGCTTGCTCTGCTCTAACCTTCTATTCAAAATATCTAGTTCTAGAAGAGAAGAGAGCAGTAGATGCTTCCATCATCAACCCAAAGATGGTGGACGGAGCGGTTGACTTCAACGCTTGCAAACCTGAGAGAGATAGAGATAGGGTGCCATGCCATCATGACAGTGCAGCAGACGCATGTGGTGCAAAAAGAGATCTCACACTCGCTTGTGTTTTCCTTTCTTTCCCCTCAGGTTTTTGTTTCCCACTGCGCTGACAGCTCAAAAGCGGGGAGCAACGACAGGTACTGCAGCCATAGTGAAGTGAACACAGGACACACGCGGAAAAGCTACTACTCGCTAGCAAAACTAATCTGAAAAAACTCAACCTCAAGACATGAAAAAAGACTCTCGCAACGCAACGCAAACTCATTCTATTCTATTCTAGCTGCCCATCTCCTCCCGGCTTGCAAGAACAGAACGGAGCAGAGCAGCCGCATAACACCCTACGCCCAGCACCAACAGCGACGGCTTCACCACCTCTCCATCTTGTCACCCCCGTCTCTGCACGCCTGCGGGAGAAGAACCAAAAATATTTTGAGTTTCTAAGATAAGATTGAAATGCTGCCGGTGTGCATCAGAGCACGGAAAAAGGTCGGGAGAATGGTCACCTGTCTTGTGGGCATCGGCTTGGCAGGAGCAGGGGAGTACTGCACATGCAGGTAGCTGCCCAGAGGAGATCCGCTCAAGGGAGACTGCAATGGCAGAAGAAGATATGCTATGCGAATTAGCCATCGTAAGCCATTAGTTAGGAAGCGTGTGCGACATTAATGCGGCTTGACGTCGGTGCGCACCTCGAAGCCCGTAGTGGAGAAAAAGGTGGAGGAGAAATCGGCTGCATTGCTGTACTCCATCGTCGACCCGGCCGCGCCGCCGTAGCCATTGGCCTCCGGGGAGCCCATCACCTGCTGGATGGCTAATGGCGTCAGAACTCAGATTGGACTGCACGAAGTGTGTTTAGAAGGAACCAAATGGCCGGGAGCCCGGGACTGCGCAAGCATGTGTGTGTAATACGTACTCCTACCTTGGAGTGCTTGAAGAAGGCCGGCGAGCTGGCCGTGTCCTCGAGCAGAGTCGACGCGACGGCGGCGGCCATCTTACCCTGCCGCCTCGCTGCCGCAGGCTCCTTTGCCCTGCATCTCCTCTCCGCACGTTGTGCATTGGCCAGCGCGGCGGCGCCTTCATTGGAGCCGGCCGAGTACTGGTGGCGCGGCCCGGAGGAGGCGTCAGAGATCATGGACAGGTCGTCCTCCTCCGCCTCCTCGGAGCGGCAGGACGACCGGTACGGCTGCCCCTTGCCGTCAAGCCGCGCGGTGCCGCCGCGGGAGTAGGATGAGGTGTCGTCGTCCAGGTAGGTGGTCCAGCCGGACTGGCAGCCGCTGCTGCACTCCGAGCTCACCGCCGCGGCCATGACCGCGTCCTCCCCCATCGTCCCGTGCTCTCCTCCTCGCCACGGACGCACATACACCGGTGTACACCACTCACTATTTAATACGCTGATGCTGATGTGATGAGCTGCTCCCGAGCTAGCAGCAGTACGGGAGTGTTAGCGCGTACTAAGTAGAGGGGGCGGAGGGGGGCGGCCCCACTCGTCTGTGGCGGGAGTAAACCTTGATCTCAGTGACAGGTGGGGGGAGGTCCGGCGTTGGGGACGGGGAGGAGGGGAGGAGCGGGGCGGGAAGCGAGGCATCACGTGGAGTACAGCGAGGCGGCAACGGGGGGTGGACGGGACGGGCCGTCATCGCCCGGGCGGTACTGTTGCGTGGTCCGCGCGGGCGAATCATTCCCGTGACGGGAGCAAGCGCGAGCCCCGCGCGCTTCCGCTTGCCGGCTTAAACTCGTCTGGCTCCGGCCGGCCGCCCGTCCGATCTCTGTCCTCCGGTTTCTCTCTCCCTCGCTGGCGGACGCACGGCGTCCGTCGATCTCTACGCGCGTTGTGGATGCTGAGCTGGGTGCAAAGTGGACAGAGATCGGACGGGCGGACGCACAGTGTTTCCACAGTGCCGATGTTGTCCTGCGCCGCACGGAAGCACGGTGGATGTTGTCTCGTTTCGTCTCACCCGCGCGGACGGGTGCAAAGTGGCAACCGGAAAGCTGCGGCCGAAATCGCTGCTTTGACCTCTTGCACAAAGATTAGCATCAATGGACGCCAATTTAGGGCGTGTTTGGTTGCTCACATAAGATCGAATCAGGCCCGCATAAGATCGAATCAGGCCCGCACAGGAAGGATTCGGCCTGTTTGGTAGCCCGCATACACTATTGGGCCTGCATCGCACGCTTCTTAAAGCATCTCTGGGCCTGGCTCACTGGGAACGCGCGGATCGGCAGTTTCTTCAGGGCCAGGCCCGAGCGGTGCACGTGGGCGGGCGCGGCTGCACGCGCGCGGCCACACTCGAGAAGCCGCGTTGCTTCCCGAAGCACCGGCAGTTATTAGCCTCACCGCCCCTCACCGCTCCCTCTCCCCACTCTTTCTCACTCTCCCAACTCTCATCGGCGGCGGCGGAACGGAGCTGAGGAATCAGACCACCGGACTCCATCAATGGCGGTAAGCACTTCTCTTTCTTCGACATGCACGCTTGATTCGATCGACGGAGATAGATTCGATCCACGGCGGACGGGAATGGGGAATAGAGGTAGATAAGCATAGGGGTAATTCATACTAGTTCATAGCAGTCCATACGAGTTCATACATGCAAGATCGGAATGCATAAGGTAGATTTCGGGATTGGGGGATAGGGGAATAGGGGGAAAGGGGGTACACAACGGACACCGGCTGACCGCGGCGGCCGTCACCGGCGTGCGGAGCGGCTGGTCGAGCCGTTGGTCTTCATCTTCTTCTTCATCGCCATGCGGGCCGGCGGGTCGTCCTCATCGTACTCGGCGGAGTCGAGGTCGATCTGCCAGGTAGGATGGGCTGGCTCCGGCGCCCTAGGCTCTTCTTCCTCCTCCTTAGGCTCCCCGCCGATGACCGCCGGCGGCGCGATAGCCGTCTCCCAGTACACTGCGGCAAGGCGGTCATTAGGAGCCCAGTAGGTCTTGTACTTGCACCACTTCTACCTCTGTTTAGGGTCGTCGGAGACGGCCTGATTCATGGCCCAGCGAATGATGTCAACTGCCATCGCGCCCTTCGCTGGGTCAGGAATCAGCGTCTTCAGCTCTTCTTTAGTGGCCTTCATGAGCACGGCATTAGATTCGTTCTGCATGTCCAGCATGGAGCCGAAGTTCGAGCACACCTTCATGGTGTTCTCGAACTTGGTCCGGTCACCAGCCGTCCACGCAAGGAAGAAGGCCCTCCAGCCAATACCCCAAGGGAAGGGGTTGGCGTTGGAGCTGGAGCTAGAGCTCACGGCGATGAGGAGGAGGAAGGTTGACAGTGAGAGAAGAGAGGGGTGGGTAAGTAGTGGTGGGAAGGGTGAGTAAATATAGGGGGGATGGAGAGGAGGAGAAGAGTGACTGTCATGCCGTTTTAACTATAAGCTCTTGAATTAGCCATGAACTCTGTGCAGTGCCTGACTCCATGACTTGTGTGCAGATCGAGGATAGCAATGAGATGGGCACGGAGGTGCTCCCGACCGTTGACAACAAGGGCAAGCAGCCCCTTCACCCAATGCCCAACGAGGTTGAGCTGCCGCCCACCGTCGAGGAAGACCCGAAGACGCTCGAGGGTGGCGACGACGAGGGCATGGAGGAGCCCCCAACAACAAGCGCCGCAACTACGGCCACTACCATCAGGAGGATGGACCAACTCACTTCTGCAAGGTCATCCTTGCACCGAAGCTTGAGTGCATCCCCATGCCCCTGGACTTCACCAAGCACTTCGTCGCGGTGCCGACGGAGTTCAAGCTCAGGAACAACACTGGCTGCTCCTGGAAGGTGACGGTCTGATGAACGGCAGGGTGACCCTGGATCAGGGTTGGGCCACCTACGCAGTCGTTCATCAGATCAAGATTGGCTACATGGTGACGTTCAAGCTCCTCACTCCTGACACCCTCAAGGTCATCATCTTCGACGATGATGGCATTGAGGTCGTCAACAAGTGCGGAAAGCACGACGAAGCCTTCGCCGCCAAGGAGTAGGGGCGGGCCACCTCTTTCGAGCGTACTATCGGGTCTGCTTTGAACATGTTTATGGTTTATGCGTTGAACTGTTATGAACTATGGTACTGCTTATATCTGAATTATGCTAGTTGATGCCCTGTTTATACTCTGTTGTGCTTATGATGTGTGCTGCCGAAGTGTGGTGGTAACCTCACCAACTAGCCAATGAGGTTACCACACATCGGGCCTTGCATACAACCAAACACCATGCCTTGGGTTTGTGCACTAACATGCAGGCAACCAAACACCAGGTAGTGTGGTTCAGCCCATGCAGGTAAGAGGGCATGCAGGCAACCAAACAACATGCATATGGTGCATTTGAGGCTGCATTTGCATAGCCAGGTTGGGTGGAGAAGTGTATGCAATGCGGGTACTGTAGCGCACGGCAACCAAACACGCCCTTAAAACATTTTTACGATCTGTCATTTTTGGTGATCATCCATTGTGTACTTTGTGTTGCACGCCGAGACATCAGAGAATCATATATTTGCAACACATTACAAATCTGCCACATACATTTACTGATGACAAGGGTGTCACTAAAATTAATTCCTGTAGTAAAATGCCAGAGAAAGTGGAGGTATCTAATAAACCACCGTTCTCCCCAAATGAGATCAAGAGGGGGTGAAATCTGACTACATGAGTTATAATTTCTCACATGCTTCCACGAAAATAGAGGAAATTAGATCCTCAATTAGTAAATGCAATTCAACATCTAGTTGATAGACACCTCATAGAATGCTCATCATCCAAAGCCCAACATAGATGTGCACACTATCTTTAGTTCTAGGACATCAAAACACCTTGACTCCATTGTTATAAGAAATCACAAGGAGCTAAAAAGGGTAAAAATACATTTCCACAAATTTTATCGATTCCACCAGAATCACATAAAGACTACATTTGTCGACATATATTTCTACGAAAATTGCTAAAACCTTTTGAGCCCTGAACCAAAATCCATGGTAGAGTGCCTCTTGCACTCAAATTGGTTCACATAAAAGGAAGCAAGTTAAGGAAGAAAAGAACTCGCTCAACACAAGAGCTGTATTTACCGCAGTAATACATAATCCTTATAAGTATTTCCTCCCTGGAATACAAGTGACTTCTCATTCATAAACAAAATCAATGAGGTGGTGAGAAAAGCGAGGCTTGTAGCAAAAGGGTTCATGCAGAGACCCGACATTGATACATCTCCAACGTATCTATAATTTTTGATTGTTCTATGCTATTATATTACCCGTTTTGGATGTTTACGGGCTTTACTATACACTTTTATATCATTTTTGGGACTAACCTACTAACTGGAGGCCCAGCCCGAATTGCTGTTTTTTTGCCTATTTCAGTGTTTCGCAGAAAAGGAATATCAAACGGGGTCCAAACGGAATGAAATCTTGGGTAGCGATCCTTTTGGAACAATCGCAATCCAGGAGACTTGAAGTGGACGTCAAGAAGCAGCCGAGGCAGCCACGAGGGTGCAAGGCGCGTCCTAGGGGGGCGCCCCCCTACCTCGTGGGCCCCTCATGGCTCCCCTGACTGACTTCTTTCGCCTATATATATCTACGTACCCTGAAAACATCCAGGAGCACCACGAAAAACTATTTCCACCACCGCAACCTTCTATATCCGCGAGATCCCATCTTGTAGCCTTCGCCGGTGCTCCACCGGAGGGGAATCGACCACGGAGGGCCTCTCCATCATCACCAAGGCCTCTCCAATGAGTTGTGAGTAGTTTACCACAGACCTTCGGGTCCATAGTTATTAGGTAGATGGCTTCTTCTCTCTCTTTGAATCTCAATACAAAGTTCTCCTCGATCTTCTTGGGGATCTATCGATGCAACTCTTTTTGTGGTGTGTTTGTCGAGATCCGATGAATTGTGGGTTTATGATCAAGTTTATCTATGAGAAATATTTGAATCTCCTCTGACTTCTTTTATGTATGATTGGTTATCTTTGCAAGTCTCTTGGAATTATCAGTTTGGTTTGGCCTACTAGATTGATCTTTCTTGCAATGGGAGAAGTGCTTAGCTTTGGGTTCAATCTTGCGGTGTCCTTTCCCAGTGACAGCAGGGGCAGCAAGGCACGTATTGTATTGTTGCCATCGAGGATAAAAAGATGGGGTTTATATCATATTGCTTGAGTTTATCCCTCTACATCATGTCATCTTTCTTAATGCGTCACTCTGTTCTTATGAACTTAATACTCTAAATGCAGACATGAGTCGGTCGATGTGTGGAGTGATACGTCTCCGTCGTATCTACTTTTCCAAACACTTTTGCCCTTATTTTGGACTCTAATTTGCATGATTTGAATGGAACTAACCCGGACTGACGCTGTTTTTAGCATAACTGCCATGGTGTTATTTTTGTGCAGAAATAAAAGTTCTCTGAATGTCCTGGAAATCCACGGAGCAACTTTTCTGAATTAATAAAAAATATTGGCGAAAGAAATAGCATCAGGGGGCCCACATACTATACATGAGGGTGGGTGGCGCGCCCCCTCCCCTGGGCGCGCCCCCCTATCTCGTGGCCCCCTATACATCCACCGACCTCAACTCCAACTCCATATATTCTCTTTTGCGGAGAAAAAAATCAGGGAGAAAGTTTCATCGCGTTTTACGATACGGAGCCGCCGTGAAGCCCTAATCCCTCTCGGGAGGGCTGATCTGGAGTCCGTTCGGGGCTCCGGAGAGGGGGATTCGTTGCCGTCGTCATCATCAACCATCTTCCATCACCAATTTCATGATGCTCACTGCCATGCGTGAGTAATTCCATCGTAGGCTTGCTGGACGGTGATGGGTTGATGAGATTTACCATGTAATCATGTTAGTTTTGTTAGGGTTTGATCCCTAGTATCCACTATGTTCTGAGATTGATGTTGCTATGACTTTGCTATGCTTAATGCTTGTCACTAGGGCCCGAGTGTCTTGATTTCAGATCTGAACCTATTATGTTTTCATGAATATATGTGAGTTCTCGATCCTATCTTGCAAGTCTATAGTCACTTATGTGTTATGATCCGACAACCCCGAAGTGACAATAATCGAGATACTTCTCGGTGATGACCGTAGTTTGAGGAGTTCATGTATTCACTATGTGTTAATGCTTTGGTCCGGTACTCTATTAAAAGGAGGCCTTAATATCACTTAGTTTCCATTAGGACCCCGTTGCCACGGGAGGGTAGGACAACAGATGTCATGCAAGTTCTTTTCCATAAGCACGTATGATTATATTCAGAATACATGCCTACATTACATTGATGAACTGGAGCTAGTTCTGTGTCACCCTATGTTATAACTATTACATGATGAATTGCATCCGACATAATTATCCATCACTGATCCAATGCCTACGAGCTTTTCACATATTGTGCTTTGCGTATTTACTTTACCGTTGCTACTGTTACAATTACTACAAAACTGCTATCGTTACTTTTGCCACTTTTACCATTACTAGCATACAACTTTGCTACTAAATGCTTTGCTGCAGATACTAAGTTATCCAGGTGTGGTTGAATTGACAACTCAACTGCTAATACTTGAGAATATTCTTTGGCTCCCCTTGTGTCGAATCAATAAATTTGGGTTGAATACTCTACCCTCGAAAACTTTTGCGATCCCCTATACTTGTGGGTTATCAAGACTATTTTCTGGCGCTGTTGCCGGGGAGCATAGCTCTATTATTTGAGTCACTTGGGATTTATATCTGCTGATCACTATGAGGAACTTGAAAGACGAAAGAACTAAGATTTTTCCCTCAACTACGAGGGGAGGTAAGGAACTGCCATCTAGCTCTGCACTAGACTCTCCTTCCGTTTTGAGTAAGCTTGCGACACCTAAACTTGCTACTGCTATGAATTCTGATATGTCGCATGTTATTGATGATGGCACTTCTGCTATGCATGATACTTATGATGAAACTACTTCTATGCTTGATACTACTGTGCCATTAGGTGAATATCTTGATGAACAACTTGCTAGGGTTAGAGAGAATGAACTTATTGAAGATGAAATCATTGATGATACTGATGATGAAGGTTCTCCCCCTAAGTATGAATTGCCTGTTGTTCCTGAGGGTTATGTCATGGATGAAGAAACTGCTAGAGATCTTTTTGCTTGCAATGATAGATCTGATCTTAAGAAATTACTAGCTAAACTTAAACAAAAAACTCTGAATGCTAGAATGAAATATGACCCTGCTTTTGCTACTTCACCTATCTTTGTTACTGATAAGGATTATGAATTCTCTGTTGATCCTGAGATAATTACTTTGGTTGAATCTGATCCTTTTTATGGAAATGATTCTGAAACTGTTGTGGCACATCTTACCAAGTTGAATGATATAGCCTCCCTGTTTACTAATGATAAGAAGTCTCGCTATTATTGTATCCTTAAGATATTTCCGTTCTCATTAAAGGGTGATGCTAAAACTTGGTTTAATTCTCTTGATCCTGGTTTTGTGCGTAGTCCCCAGGATATGATCTATTACTTCTCTGCTAAATATTTCCCTGCTCATAAGAAACAAACTTCCTTGTGGGAAATATATAATTTTGTGCAAATCGAAGAAGAGAGTCTCCCACAAGCTTGGGGAAGGCTTCTATGATTACTTAATGCTTTTCCTGATCATCCTCTCAAGAAAAATGAAATACTTGATATCTTTTATAATGGACTAACCGATGCTTCCAAGGACCACTTGGATAGTTGTGATGGTTGAGTTTTCAGGGAAAGAACAGCCGACCAAGCTGAATTGTTATTGAATAATATCTTGACTAATGAAAATAATTGGACTCTTCCTGAGCCAATTCCTGAGCCAATTGAGCCAACTCCTGAGCCTATTCCTAAACCAACTCCGAAGAAGAGGGGTGTTCTATTTCTCAGTCCTGAAGATATGCAACAGCCAAAGAAATCAATGAAAGAAAAAGGTATTAAAGCTGAAGATGTCAAGAATTTACCTCCTATTGAAGAAATACATGGTCTTAACATACCGCTTGTTGAAGAAACACATTGTCTTGATAACCCGACAAAGGTAGTGAATGTAAATTCTCTCTAGAGATATGATAAAATTGAAATCCCGTCTACTAAGTTTCATAGCCAATGTTTGGATGAATTTGATGACTTTATGGCTAGGCAAGAAAGTTTTAATGCTTATGTTGGAACAAAATTAAAGAGTAATGCTTTCATGATAGAACGCTTGAGTGATTATATGGCTAGAGTTAAAGGTGAACTTAAACTCATTAGCAAATATGATTCTATGGTTACCACTCAAGCAGAGCAAGTACTGAAAGCTAAAAGTGATTTGCTTGATGAATTAAATAATAAACATGATTTTGCTGTTAGAGTGGCTACCAGAACTGGTAGAATGACTCAGGAACCTTTGTATCCTGAAGGCCACCCTAAGAGAATCGAGCAGGATTCTCAGAGAAATAATTTAGATGCACCTAGTCCTCCTAAAAAGAAGAAAAAGAAAAATGATAGGACTTTGCATGCTTCTAGTGAACCTAATGTAGAAACACCTAAGAATCCTAATGATACTTCTATCTCTGATGCTGAAACACAATCTGGAGATGAACATGAACCTAATGATAATGCTAATAATGATGTTCATGTAGACGCTCAACCTAGTAATAACAATGACATAGAAATTGAACCTGCTATTGATCTTGATAACCCACAATCAAGAAATCAATGTTATGATAAGAGAGACTTTGTTGCTAGGAAACATGCTAGGGAAAGAGAACCATCGGTTCAGAAACCCATGCCTTTTCCTCCTAAACCATCCAAGAAAAAGGATGATGAGGACTTTGAGCGCTTTGCTGAAATGATTAGACCTATTTTCTTAAGCATGCGCTTAACCGATATACTTAAAACAAATCATTATGCTAAATACATGAAAGATATCATTACAAATAAAAGAAAAAAACCAAAGCTGAAATATCCACCATGCTTGCCAACTATACCTTTAAGGGTGGAATACCTAAGAAACTTGGTGATCTCGGAGTACCCACTATACCATGCTCCATAAAAAGAAATTATGTTAAAACTGCCTTATGTGATTTAGGAGCCGATGTTAGTTTTATGCCTCTTTCCTTATACCGTAGACTTGAATTAAGTAAGTTGACACCTACTGAGATATCCTTGCAAATGGCTGATAAATCAACTGCTATACCTATCGGCATTTGTGAGGACGTGCCTGTTGTTGTTGCGAATGTTACTATCTTAACAGACTTTGTCATTCTTGATATTCGTGAGGACGACAATATGTCGATTATCCTTGGTAGACCCTTTTTAAATACTACAGGTGCTGTTATTGATTGCAACAAAGGCAATGTCACCTTTCATGTTAATGGTAATGAGCATACGGTACACTTTCCAAGGAAACAACCTCAAGTTCACAACATAAATTCTATTGGGAAAATTCCATCAATTATATGCGGAGGTTTTGAATTTCCTCTTCCTACTGCAAAGAAAAAGTATGATATTCTTATTATTGGGGATGTCCATATCCCCGTTGAGGTAACCTAGTTTCAATTCAAAATTTCTCCGGTTCCATGTTATGAATGAGTTTGTTAACAAGACTTGATCAACCTTGTTAGTGGATTCCTTTTGATGATCATGAGATGGATGAAACTAGAAGGCACCACCTTCTGTACCCTTCTTTTACTTCATGTTGATTAGAATAAATAAAGTAGAAATAGTATATTTTGCCTGTTTTCTGAAATATCTATGCAATAAAAACTATCTCGAAAATAAAAGTTCTCCAAATGCCATGTCAATTTAATATGATTTTTTCTGGAATATTTGAGAATATTTGGCACTGAGAACACATCAGGGGGAGCAAGCACCTGGCCACGAGGGTCCAGGGCGTGCCCACCCCTACAGGGCGTGCCCCTGCCTCGTGGGCCCACAGTGGCTCCCCTCCACTTATTCCTAAACCCACACACTCCATCCTCCTCCCATAAAAATCACTACCTAGCTCAAGCACGGGTTCTAGCTTGTTTTGCTGCCATTTTCGATCTCCTTGCTCAAAGCTCCATTCACAAAACTGCTTTGGGAGATTGTTCTTTGGTATGTGACTCCTCCAATGATCCAATTAGTTTTTGTTCTAGTGCTTTATTCATTGCAAATTCTTGCTGTTTAGGTGACCCTGTTCTTGAGCTTGCATGTTAAATTTATGAGGTCCCAAGTAATTCTAATGCATGATATAGGCTCTAGGCAATTATGGGAGTAGTTGCTATCAATCTTGTTTAGTTTGATTCTTTATTTTGAAGTTACTAAAAATTTCAGAGATTTTTAGAAAAAGATGAAGAGGTTGTTCTTGAGGAGCTCTTCTAGCCAAAGCTCCAAGGATAAGCAAGCTAAGGAGAAAGAAAAGGCCAAGTATAATCTTCCTCGCGTAGCGGAAGTAAGGCCTTGTGAGTGGCCATGTGATAATTTCTTGAGAGCAGCCGAGATTTATGAAGACTTTTATTCTTTGGCTGAAAATGCGAGCCTCACCGACTTCCTCCACGACCGGATCAAACAATATCTCTTACTTACCAATACTTTCGTGCAAAATTTTTATTATTATCCTAAGAATTCACCTCCTTCAGTATCTTTTCGTTTATATGATGAGGCTAAGGAAATGTCATTACGTAATTTTTGCACGGTTTGTAGAATACCCTTTGAGGGTAGCTTAGATGAACCACATCGTAAGGATGTGGATGGTTTCATTGATACTATTACTGAGGGGAATCGAAGAAGGGTTCCGATGGGAGAATCACTAGCATACACTTTCCTGTTTTACGCTACTTAGCCATATTTGCTAGTTGATGCTTAATTGGTCGTGGAAATAGTGGAAACTTCAGTGTTCCTGATATTATTATTCTGCTCCATGCCTTATTTGGTGATAACACTTTTAGTATGGGTGCCATTATTACTAAACGGTTAAGCCTAAACCGTACAAAGGGCCCCATCTTTGGAGGTATCTATGCTGCACGCCTTGATAAACATTTCGAGATACCTATTAGGCATCATAAGAAAGAGGAGACACTGCTGCCTCTTACCTTTTTAGATTACAGGAGCATGGTAGCGCATGAGTTTATTGTTGACAACGATGATAAGATGCTTCTGTATAACCTGAGATTTAATAAGAAACACAATGAGATTATTACCCTACCTGCACCTTCTTTGTTTAATTTAACTGCAGGTCATTACCTTGTCTTGCCGAAGGCAGTGTACGCACATCGAGGCCAGACATCCGCTCTAGAGCCTGAGCCAGAACCTCCACTGGACCCTTATCGTCCATCCTGTTATCAGTGGGATCCGGAGGAGATCGCCAGCCAGTGGAAGTACGATGACACTCCTCAGTGCACCGGGGAGAGTAGCCGCGATCCTTGGGCATAGACCAACCTAGGCCAAAAGCCTAAGCTTGAGGGAGTACGTATTCCTCACCGACTTTACATTCATGTTCACACACACATTCTAGTGTGAGTGCTCATACTCTTTCATTGTACTATCCATGCTAGTTTAATTTATTTTCCTGCTTTCTTCTTGTGTGTTAGATAAACCTTAAGAAAAAAACCCAAAAAAAATTGTTAGTTTAATTTCCATGCCTGTAGTAGTAATAATTAAAAGAAAACCCAAAAAGATTTACCGTTCTTCTTTTGCTTGTTGGGAGCTTTCCCGTATAAATAGTTTTATTTTATTTCTTTCTTTTGGGGGTCAAGAGTAGAAGACCATAATGAAAATGTTTAGTGGCTCTCATATGCATGATTGTTGATTTAACCAAGAGCCCATATTACCTTGTCTTCTCTCTTGAGTTGAATGCTTGTAGATTCCAGCTTAGTCCAATGCATGTGCACTATTATTATTATACACACCATTCGGTCGTGCAAGTGAAAGGCAATAATGATGATATATGATGGACTCATTGAGATGCGAGAAGCTGGTATGAACTCGACCTCTCTTGTTTTTGTAAATATGATGAGTTCATCGTTCCTGATTCAGCCTATTATGAATAAACATGTTTGCAATAACAATTAGAGATTATAGTTGCTTATGCCATGCTTAATTAGCTAGGAGCTTATAATGGTTTACCTTGCGTGCCAACATGCTATTAAAATGGTTGTGATGTGGTATGATAGGATGGTATCCTCCTTTAAATGAATTGAGTGACTCGACTTGGCACATGTTCACGCATGTAGTTGAAACAAAAATCAACATAGCCTTCACGATATTTATGTTCATGGTGGACTATATCTTACTCATGCTTGCACTCGGTGTTGGTTAATTTTAATGCATGTTCATGACTGTTGTTGCTCTCTCAATTGGTCGCTTCCCAGTCTTTTGCTAGCCTTCACTTGTACTAAGCAGGAATACTGCTTGTGCATCCAAACTCCATAAACCCCAAAGTTATTCCATATGAGTCCACCATACCTTCCTATATGCGGTATTTACCTGCCGCTCCAAGTAAATTTGTATGTGCCAAACTCCAAACCTTCAAATGAAATTTTGTTTTGTATGCTCGACCAGCTCATGTATCAACTAGGGCTGTCTGTATCTTCCATGCTAGGTGGGTTATTCTCAAGAGGAGTGGACTCCACTCCTCATTCACGAGAAAATGGTTGGTAACTGGGATGCCCAGTCCCATGATCAAAAAGATCAAAGCAAATCAAAATAATTAAACAAAACTCCCCCAGGATTGTTGTTAGTTGGAGGCATCCGTTGTTTCAGGCAAGCCATGGATTGATGATTGTTGGTGGAGGGGGAGTATAAATTTTACCATTCTGTTTGGGAACCGCGTATAATGTGTGTAGCATGGAAGATATCGGGATCTCATAGTTGTTATGTTGACAGTGAAAGTATACCGCTCAAAATGTTATTTATCTCTCTATTTCAAAATCAAGCTCTCGCACCTCTACAAATCCCTGGTTCCCTCTGCGAAGGGCCTATCTATTTACTTTTATGTTGAGTCATCACCCTCTTATTAAAAAGCACCCGCTGGAGAGCAAACTGTCATTTGCATGCATTACTATTAGTTTATATCAGTTATGACTTGACTGGATCTCTTTTACCATGAATTACAATGTTTAGTCAGTCCTTGATCTTTAAAGGTGCTCTACATTTATGTTTTGCGGTCTCAGAAAGGGCTAGCGAGATACCATCTTGTTATATCATATTATGATTGTTTTGAGAAAGTGATGAGACCTAAGTGTTATTGTGAATATGGTTAGTTCATAATCTTTGCTGAAAACTTGAATGTTGGCTTTACATATTTACAACAGCAAGAGCAAATAGAGTTTGTATAAGTTTTTCTTTATCACTTTCAGTTTGTCAACTGAATTGCTTGAGGACAAGCAACGGTTTAAGCTTGGGGGAGTTGGTACGTCTCTGTCGTATCTACTTTTCCAAACACTTTTGTCCTTGTTTTGGACTCTAATTTGCATGATTTGAATGGAACTAACCCGGATGATGATGTTTTCAGCAGAACTGCCATGGTGTTATTTTTGTGCGAAAATAAAAGTTCTTGGAATGTCCTGGAAATCCATGGAGCAACTTTTCAGAATTAATAAAAAATATTGGCGAAAGAAATAGCGTCAAGGGGCCCACACCCTGTCCATGAGGGTGGGGGGCATGCCCCTCCCCCTGGGCGC
Source organism: Triticum dicoccoides (assembly GCF_002162155.2). NCBI lineage: Eukaryota > Viridiplantae > Streptophyta > Magnoliopsida > Poales > Poaceae > Triticum > Triticum dicoccoides. The sequence continues at coordinate 539,812,561 of NC_041387.1, read as the reverse complement.
GCCCCTGTCTCGTGGGCCCCCTGGACATCCACCGACCTCAACTCCAACTCCATATATTCTCTTTCGCGGAGAAAAAAATCAGGGAGAAAGTTTCATCGCGTTTTACCATACGGAGCCGCCGCCAAGCCCTAATCTCTCTCGGAGGGCTGATCTAGAGTCCGTTCGGGGCTCCGGAGAGGGGGATTCGTCGCCGTAGTCATCATCAACCATCCTCCATCACCAATTTCATGATGCTCACCGCCGTGCGTGAGTAATTCCATCGTAGGATTGCTGGGCGGTGATGGGTTGGATGAGATTTACCATGTAATCAAGTTAGTTTTGTTAGGGTTTGGTCCCTAGTATCCACTATGTTCTCAGATTGATGTTGCTATGACTTTGCTATGCTTAATGCTTGTCACTAGGGCCCGAGTGCCATGATTTCAGATCTGAACCTATTATATTTTCATGAATATATGTGAGTTCTTGATCCTATTTTGCAAGTACATAGTCACTTATTATGTGTTATGATCCGACAACCCCGAAGTGACAATAATCATGATACTTCTTGGTGATGACCGTAGTTTGAGGAGTTCATGTATTCACTATGTGTTATTGCTTTGGTCCGGTACTTTATTAAAAGGAGGCCTTAATATCCCTTAGTTTCCATTAGGACCCCGCTGCCACGGGAGGGTAGGACAAAAGATGTCATGCAAGTTCTTTTTCCATAAGCACGTATGACTATATTCAGAATACATGCCTACATTACATTGATGAACTGGAGCTAGTTCTGTGTCACCCTATGTTATAACTATTACATGATGAATTGCATCCGACATAATTATCCATCACTGATCCAATGCCTACGTGCTTTTCACATATTGTGCTTTGCTTATTTACTTTACCGTTGCTACTGTTACAATTACTACAAAACTGCTATCGTTACTTTTGCCACTTTTACCATTACTATCATACTACTTTGCTACTAAATACTTTGCTGCAGATACTAAGTTATCCAGGTGTGGTTGAATTGACAACTCAACTGCTAATACTTGAGAATATTCTTTGGCTCCCCTTGTGTCGAATCAATAAATTTGGGTTGAATACTCTACCCTCGAAAACTGTTGCGATCCCCTATACTTGTGGGTTATCATGGAGTAATAGTAGTAAATGCAGGCAGGAGTCGGTCTACTTGTTGCGGACGTGATGCCTATATACATGATCATGCCTAGATATTCTCTTAACTATGCACTTTTCTATCAATTGCTCGACAGTAATTTGTTCACCCACCGTAATACTTATGCTATCTTGAGAGAAGCCACTAGTGAAACCTATGCCCCCCGGGTCTATTCTCTATCATATAAGTTTCCAATCTACTTTATTTTGCAATCTTTACTTTTCAATGTATATCATAAAAATACCAAAAATATTTATCTTATCATATTATCTCTATCAGATCTCACTTTCGCAAGTGGCCGTGAAGGGATTGACAACCCATTTATCGTGTTGGTTGCGAGGTTCTTGTTTGTTTGTGTAGGTGTGAGGGACTTGCATGGAGCCTCCTACTGGATTGATACCTTGGTTCTCAAAAACTGAGAGAAATACTTACATTACTTTGCTGCATCACCCTTTCCTCTTCAAGGGAAAAACCAACGCATGCTCAAGAGGTAGCAAGAAGGATTTCTGGCACCGTTGTCGGGGAGGTCTTCGCTCAAGTCAAGACATACCAAGTACCCATCACAAACTCATCTCCCTCGCATTACATTATTTGCCATTTGCCTCTCGTTTTCCTCTCCCCCACTTCACCCTTGCCGTTTTATTCGCCCTCTCTTTTCCGTTCTTCTTTCCTTCACTTGTCTCTTGTGTGCTTATGTGTTGGATTGCTTGTCACAATGGCTCAAGATAATACTAAATTGTGTGACTTTTCCAATACCAATAATAATGATTTCCTTAGCACACCGATTGCTCCTCTTAATGATGTTGAATCTTGTGAAATCAATGCTGCTTTGTTGAATCTTGTTATGAAAGATCAATTCTTCGGCCTTCCTAGTGAAGGTGCCGCTACTCATCTAAACAACTTTGTTGATTTGTGTGATATGCAAAAGAAGAAAGACATGGATAATGATATTGTTAAATTGAAGTTATTTCCGGTTTCGCTTAGAGATCGTGCTAAAACTTGGTTCTCATCTTTACCTAAAAATAGTATTGATTCTTGGAATAAGTGCAAAGATGCTTTTATCTCTAAGTATTTTCCTCCCGCTAAGATCATCTCTCTTAGAAACGATATTATGAATTTTAAACAACTTGATCATGAGCATGTTGCACAAACTTGGGAGAGGATGAAATTAATGATACGTAAGTGCCCTACACATGGTTTGAATTTATGGATGATCATACAAAAAATTTATGCCGGATTGAATTTTGCTTCTAGAAATCTTTTAGATTCGCCTGCGGGAGGCACTTTTATGGAAATCACTTTAGGACTAAACTCCTAGATAATATTATGGTTAATTATTCTCAATGGCATAACGAAAGATCTACTAGTAAAAAGGTTCATGCAATAGAAGAAATTAATGTTTTGAGTGGAAAGATGGATGAACTTATGAAATTGTTTGCTACTAAGAGTGCTTCTATTCATCCTAATGATATGCCTTTGTCTACTTTGATTGAGAATAATAATGAATCTATGGATGTGAATTTTGTTGGTAGGAATAATTTTAGTAACAACGCGTATACAGGAAACTTCAATCCTAGGCTGTTTCCTAGTAATTCCTCTAATAATTATGGTAATTCCTACAACAACTCAATAAGATGCCCTCTGATTTTTAGATGAGTGTTAAAGAATTTATAAATTCTCAAAAGAATTTCAATGCTTTGCTTGAAGAAAAATTACTTAAAGTTGATGAATTGGCTAGGAACGTGGATAGAATTTCTCTTGATGTTGATTCTTTGAAACTTAGATCTATTCCTCCTAAGCATGATATGCATGAGTCTCTCAAAGCCATGAGAATTTCCATTGATGAGTGCAAAGAAAGAACCGCTAGATTGCGTGCTAAGAAATATTGCTTTGTAAGAGTGTGTTCTTCTAGTTTACATGATAATAATGATGAAGATCTAAAAGTTATTGATGTGTCTCCTATTAAATCCCTGTTTTGCAATATGAATCTTAATAATGATGGGACTGGAGATGAGTCAACTTTAGTTAAAAGGCGTCCAAATGATTTGGAGTCTTTTGATCTTGATGCTAAAATTAGTAAAAGTGGGATTGGAGAGATCAAAACTTTACATAGCGATGAACCTACTACTTTGGATTTCAAGGAATTTAATTATGATAATTGTTCTTTAATAGATTGTATTTCCTTGTTGCAATCCGTGTTGAATTCTCCTCATGCTTATAGCCAAAATAAAGCTTTTACTAAACATATTGTCGATGCTTTAATGAAATCTTACGAGGAAAAACTTGAATTAGAAGTTTCTATCCCTAGAAAACTTTATGATGAGTGGGAACCTACTATTAAAATTAAAATAAAATATCATGAATGCTATGCTTTGTGTGATTTGGGTGCTAGTGTTTCCACGATTCCAAAAACTTTATATGATGTGCTAGGTTTCTGTGAATTTGATGATTGCTCTTTAAACTTGCACCTTGCGAATTCCACCATTAAGAAACCTATGGGAAGGATTAATGATGTTCTTATTGTTGCAAATAGGAATTATGTGCCCGTAGATTTTATCGTTCTTGATATAGATTGCAATCTTTCATGTCCTATTATTCTTGGTAGACCTTTCCTTAGAACGATTGGTGCAAGTATTGATATGAAGGAAGGAAATATTAGATTCCAATTCCTATTAAGGAAAGGCATGGAACACTTTCCTAGAAAGAAAATCAAATTATCTTATGAATATATTATCAGAGCCACTTATGAATTGAATACCAAAGATGGCAATACTTAGATCTATTCTCGCTTTTATGCCTAGCTAGGGGCGTTAAACGATAGCGCTTGTTGGGAGGCAACCCAATTTTTATTTTTGTTCCTGTTTAGTAATAAATGGTTGATCTAGCCTCTATTTAGATGTGGTTTTGTGTTTTAATTAGTGTTTGTGCCAAGTAGAACCTATAGGATCATCTTTGGTGAAAGTTAATTTGATCTTGCTGAAAAACAGAAACTTTTGCGTGTACGAGAAAAAATCTAATAAATAACAGAAACATGATTTTGAGTTGATTCTTTTTGCAGTAGATCAATAAACAAATTACCTAGGACTTCCTGTTTTGGTAGGATTTTTAGAGTTCCAGAAGTATTCGAAAGTTATAGATTGCTACAGACTGTTCTGTTTTTAACAGATTCTGTTTTTGTGTGTT
>NC_041387.1:539753284-539807994 GCF_002162155.2 Triticum dicoccoides | reverse complement strand
ATAAGTTGGAATACAGTAGGTTTAACACCATATAAATAAAGAATGAGTTCATTACAGTACCTTAAGTGGTGGTTTTTCTTTCTTGCACTAACGGAACTCATGAGATTTCCTGTTGAGTTTTGTGTTGTGAAGTTTTCAAGTTTTGGGTAAAGAGTTGATGGACTATGGAATAAGGAGTCGCGAGAGCCTAAGCTTGGGGATGCCCATGGAACCCCAAGATAATTCAAGGACAACCAAAAGCCTAAGCTTGGGGATGCCCCGGAAGGCACCCCCTCTTTCGTGTTCATCTATCGGTAACTTTACTTGGAGCTATATTTTTATTCACCACATGATATCTGTTTTGCTTGGAGCATCTTGTATGATATGAGTCTTTGCTTTTTAGTTTACCACAATCATCCTTTCTGTACACACCTTTTGGGAGAGACTCACATGATTCGATATTTATTAGAATAGTCTATGTGCTTCACTTATATCTTTTGAGCTAGACAGTTTTGCTCGAGTGCTTCACTTATATATTTTCAGAGCACGGCGATCGTTTTATTTTGTAGTAATTATTGATCTCTCATGCTTCACTTATATTATTTTGAGAGTCTTTTAGAACAGCATGGTATTTGCTATGGTTATAAAATTGGTCCTAGAATGATGGGCATCCAAGTTGGGTATAATAAAAACTATCATAGGAAGTGAATTGAATACTATGATCAACTTGATGCTTGATAATTGTTTTGAGATATAAAGGTGGTAATATTAGAGTCATGCTAGTGGAGTAATTGTGAATTTGAGGAATACTTGTGTTGAATTTTGTGATTCCCATAGCATGCACGTATGGTGAACCGTTATGTGATGAAGTTGGAGCATGATTTATTTTTTGATTTTCTTCCTTATGAGTGGCGGTCGGGGACGAGCGATGGTGTTTTCCTACCAATCTATCCCCCTAGGAGCATGCACGTAGTACTTAGTTTTAATAACTTGTAGATTTTTGCAATAAGTATATGAGTTCTATATGACTAATGTTGAGTCCATGGATTATACACACTCTCACCCTTCCACCATTGCTAGCCTCTCTTGTACCGCACAACTTTCACTGGTACCATACACCCACCATATAACTTCCTCAAAACAGCCACCATACCTACCTATTATGGCATTTCCATAGCCATTCCGAGATATATTTCCATGCAACCTTCCACCATTCCGTTTATTATGACACACTCCATCATTGTCATATTGCTTTTGCATGATCATGTAGTTGACATCGTATTTGTGGCAAAGCCACCTTGATAATTCTTTCATACATTTCACTCTTGATTCATTGCATATCCTGGTACATCACCGGAGGCATCCACATAGAGTCATATTTTGTTCTAAGTATTGAGTTGTAATTCTTGAGTTTTAAGTAAATAAAAGTGTGATGATATTCATTATTAGAGCATTATCCCAAGTGAGGAAAGGATGATGGAGACTATGATTCCCCCACATATCGGGATGAGACTCCGGACTTTGTGAAAAAATAAAATAGGCCAAAGAAGCCCAAATAAGAAAAAGAGGCCAAAGAAGCCCACCAAAAAAATGAGAGAAAATGAGAGAAGGGACAATGTTACTATCCTTTTTCCACACTTGTGCTTCAAAGTATCACCATGATCTTCATGATAGAGAGTCTCCTATGTTGTCAATTTCATATACTAGTGGGAATTTTACATTATAGAACTTGGCTTGTATATTCCAGTGATGGGCTTCCTCAAAGTGCCCTAGGTCTTTGTGAGCAAGCAAGTTGGATGCACACCCACTTAGTTTCTTTAGTTGAGCTTTCATACACTTATAGCTCTAGTGCATCCGTTGCATGGTAATCCCTACTCACTCACATTGATATCTATTAATGGGCATCTCCATAGCCCGTTGATACGCCTAGTTGATGTGAGACTATCTTCAACTTTTTGTCTTCTCCATAACCACCATTCTATTCCACATATAGTGCTATGTCCACGGCTCACGCTCATGTATTGCGTGAAAGTTGAAAAAGTTTGAGAACATCAAAGTATGAGACAATTTCTTGGCTTGTCATCGGGGTTGTGCATGATTTAAATATTTTGTGTGATGAAGATAGACCATAGCCAGACTATATGATTTTGTAGGGATAGCTTTCTTTAGCTATGTTATTTTGAGAAGACATGATTACTTTGTTAGTATGCTTGAAGTATTACTATTCTTATGTCAATATGAAATTTTATTTTGAACCATTTGGATCTGAACATTCATGCCACAATAAAGAAAATTACATTGAGAAATATGCTACGTAGCATTCCACATCAAAAATTCTGTTTTTATCATTTACCTACTCGAGGACGAGCAGGAATTAAGCTTGGGGATGCTTGATTCGTCTCCAACGTATCTATAATTTTTGATTGTTCCATGCTATTATATTACCCGTTTTGGATGTTTATGGGCTTTACTATACACTTTTATATCATTTTTGGGACTAACCTACTAACTGGAGGCCCAACCAGAATTGCTGTTTTTTTTGCCTATTTCAGTGTTTCGCATAAAAGGAATATCAAACGGGGTCCAAACGGAATGAAACCTTCGAGAGCGATCTTTTTGGAACAAACACAATCCAGGATACTTGGAGTGGACGCCAAGAAGCAGCTGAGGCGGCCACGAGGGTGCAAGGCGCACCCTAGGGGGGAGAGTGCCCCCTACCTCGTCGGCCCCTCGTGGCTCCCCTGATCGACTTCTTTCGCCTATATATATCTATGTTCCCCGAAAACATCTAGGAGGACCATGAAAAACTATTTCCACCGCCGAAACCTTCTGTATCCGCGAGATCCCATCTTGGAGCCTTCACCGGCGCTCCGTCGAAGGGGGAATCGACCATGGAGGGCCTCTCCATCATCACCAAGGCCTCTTCGATGAGTTCTGAGTAGTTTACCACAGGCCTTCGGGTCCATAGTTATTAGCTAGATGGCTTCTTCTCTCTCTTTGAATCTCAATACAAAGTTCTCCTCGATCTTCTTGGGGATCTATTCGATGTAACTCTTTTTGCGGTGTGTTTGTCGAGATCCAATGAATTGTGGGTTTATGATCAAGTTTATCTATGAGAAATATTTGAATCTCCTCTGGATTCTTTTATGTATGATTGGTTATCTTTCCAAGTCTCTTCGAATTATCAGTTTGGTTTGGCCTACTAGATTGATCTTTCTTGCAATGGGAGAAGTGCTTAGCTTTGGGTTCAATCTTGCGGTGTCCTTTCCTAGTGACAGCAGGGGCAGCAAGGCACGTATTGTATTGTTGCCATTGAGGATAAAAAGATGGGGTTTATATCATATTGCTTGATTTTATACCTCTACATCATGTCATCTTGCTTAACGCGTTACTCTGTTCTTATGAACTTAATACTCTAGATTCAGGCAGGAGTCGGTCGATGTGTGGATTAATAGTAGTAGATGCAGGCAGGAGTCGGTCTACTTGTTACGGACGTTATGCCTATATACATGATCATGCCTAGATATTCTCATAACTATGCACTTTTCTATCAATTGCTCGATAGTAATTTGTTCACCCACCGTAATACTTATGCTATCTTGAGAGAAGACACTAGTGAAACCTATGGCCCCCGGGTCTATTCTCTATCATATAAGTTTCCAATCTACTTTATTTTGCAATCTTTACTTTTAAATCTATATCATAAAAATACCAAAAATATTTATATTACCATTTTATCTCTATCAGATCTCACTTTTGCAAGTGGTCGTGAAGGGATTGACAACCCCTTTATCGCGTTGGTTGCAAGGTTCTTGTTTGTTTGTGTAGGCATGTGGGACTTGGGAGGAGCCTCCTACTGGATTGATACCTTGGTTCTCAAAACTGATGGAAATACTTATGCTACTTTGCTGCATCACCCTTTCCTCTTCAAGGGAAAAACCAACGCATGCTCAACAGGTAGCAGACATCAATTATGATGTAACATACCCTCCTGGTGTGAGTGGAATTATGTTTCGATACTAAATACTATTGGCAGTATAAATACTATTATCCATGTAGTTAATGGATGCAGTGACTACTTACGCATATGAATCACTCATTTCGGATATCCATATTGAAGTCCCTAAAGGGCTTATAATTCCGAATCCAAAAACAAATCGCAACATATTTTCTGTAGATCTTCAGAAGTCACTCCATGACTCGAAATAGTTAGAAATCATATGGTACTACCGACTAAATGAGTTCCTTCTTTAAAAGGACTACTTAAATAATGATGATTCTTTATGTGATTAACAAAGGAATCCCAAATTTGAATTCCATAGTGTATACCGAGGACCTCATCATCGACGTCTATACAAGACATAATATTGGCTACTTATTTGATCCCATTTACCGGAATAGCCTTCTTATGGAAGTCATCTAAATAGGCTTTAATGCTACTTCCGCTTATCATTCTAACACAACTGCTTTATTTAACAACATTGCAAAATATCCATGGCTCAGCAGAATGATTAACCACACTGAAAGTCATGTGGTTGAGATTCATCAGAATCACATAACTTGATTTATCAAGATACTACCACTTGTGTTATTAAATACCTACATGTTATATGAAGAGCAATATCATAAAGCACATTGCTCAAATTTCTTATCCTCACGAATTATAGAAAAGTGAGACAACAGTTTGCAAATCAAATATTATGAAAATCCAACAGATTATTCATAATGTCATGATCATGCCAATGGAATTGGTATGACATATCCTCCAGATTTGCAAAGTTGAGGGGGGAGTAATCTCCCAAACTATAACCTGTTAACAATTGTCAGATTGCATATATTGTACTCTTTTCCCTAATGGTTTTTCATAAAAGGTTCTTAATGAGGTAATATAAACACAAGTGTCCATATACGCCATATAATTTTTCTCATGTTTTTCCCGTTGGGTTTTAAAGGAGTTTTCAATGGCATATCAGATCGCACTCTTTTCGCTTATGAGGTTTCTCTCAAAGTTTCTCATAATGATTTTTAATGAGGCAATACCTTCTCAAAGGTCATATGTCATACTTCCTATTTTCCCTACCAGGTTTTTTAAAGGAAATACTCAAGACATATTAATTGTTCTCTAAACTCATCAATGAGCTTTTTCCTTCTTTAAAGTTTTTTCTCATATGGGTTATCAAGAGATAATAATCATTATATATTGTATCATTTTCTCCCTATTATTTTTCCCACTGGATTTAAAGGAGTTTTAGCAACATATGTACACTATTCTTCTCACATTTCCCCATAGGGTTTTTGAACAAGACTTTAAAGATTATACAAAGGATTTCTCGAGATGAATGGTGAATATACAAGATGATTTCTATGATGAATTATTCAAGAAGAAGCATTGTACAAGGGGGGTGTTAGAAATAGGTTTGGGTTAATCTAGCCGCTAATTGCTTAGTTATTAAGCAATACCCGCCCGTTGTTTGTGTCCAATGCCAACAAACGCGCCCCTGCGTCGAAGCAACACATCCGTCTCTTTATGTAAAGAGATGCCTCTACAAGGTGCCTCTCCAACATGTATATAAAGCCAATCATCAATCAAATCATTAGTTGTTCGTTTCGATCAGTTTTACTCTCAACATCCATAGTGCCGATGTTGTCCTGCACCGCACGGAAGCACGGTGGATGTTGTCTCGTTTCGTCACACCCGCGCGGACGGGTGCAAAGTGGCAACCCGAAAGTTGCGGCCGAAATAACTGTTTTGACCTCTTGCCCAAAGATTAGCATGAATGTATGCCAATTTAAAACATTTTTACGATCTGTCATTTTTGGTGATCATCCATTGTGTACTTTGTGTTGCACGCGAGACATCATGGTCAACGCCGTTTGTCCCTGCGCCACGTGCTGGTAGCCGTTCATGGACCGTCCAATGTGGAACCAAGCGTTTCACCCCTCACACCATAGACCGTGGCGTTTCAAAGTTTTTTTTTGTGAAAATACTACTTTTTTGAAGAAATTTCAAAAATGTGATCAACAATCAGAAAATTCATAAATAAAGCACCGTCGTTGACGTGTACAATGAAATTGTTGTATGCTAGGACGAAACCTTTTCCTCCCATTTCCTTTAACCACGCAGTGAAACATCCCATGCTACCGTGAACTCTGCACATAATCATCCCTTGCCGCACTTGAGCTCCGCTGGCCGAACCCTCGGGCCACCAGGACCGCATCGACGAGGAGAATCCGCTGACTACGTCGAGGTGATGTCGGATTGGCGACAACTAGTTCATGTCCGCAGATGGCACGGATCATGGTGCGCGCGGCCAACGACAACAATAGGATAAAGGATAATGTATGGGAGGTAAACGACATTTAGATGAGCAAATGAGTGCGAGTAATTAGAAAATTTCACACCGAGCGTGACGAAGGCTTGCGGCGGTCGGTGTAGATTGAATCACAAAATTCATCCTCCACGCTGCACGGTTGGAGCTCTTCTACGTATGAATGTATTCTCCTCGTCGATGCAGTCCTGGTGGCGCGAGGGTTCGGCTAGGGGAGCTCGAATGCGGCAAGGGATGATTATGTGCAGAGTTCACAATAGCATGGGATGTTGTGTTGTGTGGTTAAATGAAACTCTCTTTCGTTGCAGCTGCATGGACAATACCTTGGTGTCGTCCTAGCATACAACGAAACACACGTTTCGTCCTACCGTAAAATGAAACATCCATGTTTTCGTGTGGTACAACGAAAACTACGTTCTATTGTACAGCTCAACGACGGTGCTCTATTTATGAAATTTCTGATTTATTGATTGTATTTTCGAAATTTGTTCAAAAAAGGTAGTATTTAAAAAAATCATGTTTTGACACCGACGGGGATGCCAAAGGCCGTGATGCAACTTGACGAAGAGGTAATAACCCACGATTGACCGCGTGTGGAGCTTATAGGTGTCAAAACCGGCAGATCTCGGGTAGGCGGAGCCCAAGTTGTATGTGTGAGGATCGATGGTAACAATGATCAAAGGGAGACAATGTTTACCCAGATTCGGGCCCACTTAATGGAGGTAAAACCCTACTCCTGCTTGATTATATTCATAGAGTATAGGGGTTACAAGAGTTGATCTACCTCGAGATTGTAGTGGCTAAACCCTAGCTTGGCTAGCCTATCAATGTTATGATCCTGCCTTTGGTCTGAAACCCTCCGGTGTATATAGACACCGGAGGGGCTTAGGGTTTTACAAAGTTGGTTTAACAGAAAGGAAATAGTATATCCGGACACCTAAACTTGTCGTTCACTCATACGGGAGTCCTATCCTGACACGAGAAGTGGTATTCTTCCTTGTATCTTGATGGCCCATTAGTCCTGCCCATGTCCAATAGACCGGACGCCCGAGGACCCCTTAGTCCAGGACTCCCTCAGTAGCTCCTGAACCAGTCTTCAATGACGATGTGTTCGGCACGCAGATTATCTTCGGCATCGTGAGGCGGGTTCCCTGAACAATATACGTCGGCTTTCCTCCATAAAAGAACTGTATTCGGCTTTGCAGAATTGACACAAACCTTAGCCACAAAGGCATGATATATAAAAAGTAGGAACAATGTCTTTACTGACAAATTTTTCTGATGAAGCGTCAGACTTGACCCTTCAGTGTTTTGAACCGTTTTCACACCCTGTGTTCCGTATTTCGAGGACAAGCCCTCTTGGCCCGTCTCGTCAAAACAGAGAACATGCCCACTTATTACGGGATCGCTCATCAATAAGATTTGGGTAATCCAACCGTTTATGGCGCATGCCCATGTTGGGAACTTGCGAGTTTCAAGGCATAAGTGGGGGACGATTGGCATTTTTACCGCCTATAAGAGGGCAATGGATTTCTCCTATCTTCCCACACCTTCCAATCTCCTCAGCCTTCCAATCTCCCAAGCTCTTAGCGCCCAAAAGAGAGTTTTCATCCTCTTCACTACCACCACCTCCTCCGACCATGGCCGGATCCGGTTCCAAGGGCAAGTCGTAGGCCTCCTCCATCGCGGGGAAGGAGATAAAGGATCTTCGGTGTGCGGGATACCTATCCGCAACCATCGTGCACAGGCTCCCCACCAAGGGTCAGATCATCCCCATCCCGATGCCCGGCGAAAGGGTCATCTTCCTCCCCCATTTCCTTAGAGGGTTAGGTTTTCCACTCCATCCCTTCATCTTGGGACTCATGTTTTATTACGGGCTAGATTTCCATGATCTAGCCCCGAACTCTTTCCTCCACATCTCGGCGTTTATCGTTGTGTGTGAGGCTTTACTCTGCACCCCCCACACTTTGGCTTATGGCTGAAGATCTTCAATGTGAAGTCGAAGGTGGTCGACGCGCAACACGCAGACTGTGGCAGAGGCATGATAAGCAAGCTGCCCAACGCCACATGCCCCAAGGGGGCCTTTGTCGAGACCGTCAAGGTCTGGCAACAAGAATGGTTCTACATCACCGAGTCGCACCGCACCAACTGGGCGGCGATTCCGGAGTTCAGATCCGGACCCTCCCACGAGGCTCGCATCATGGAATGCCAAGGGCCTCGATTGAGGGTCCCAAACGGAGGTGCAGACGCTACAAACGTGTATCACTAATGTGCTGGGCAAGAATGTTGTTCTCACTAATGTGGTGCAGATCATGCTCTTCCGCCGCATTCTCCCCTGCCAGCGCGGGACCTCCCCCATGTGGGAGTTTAATCCGGAGGATCCGCACACACTACAACATTTCCTCGACACGACGCACGCAGGAATATGGAAGCTACTGTTCAAGGCCCAGAAGAGCTGGCCCATGGAGACCAAAGACGTCGGTCTTGATGCCGAGAATTCGGCCACTCCGGTAAGTGTTAATTTTCCGAAGATATGTCCGATCTATATATTCGATCAATACGAATGTTATCAGCCCAACTCTTTACAGGGCTGGACAAAGAAGGCAGAGCGGATCAAGAGTCTGTCTCCGCTGCCTGAAGACCCAGTCACCCCTCAACTGGAGGAGATGCTGGTCCCGGCGCCCTACCAAGTGCCGGAGAAGAAGAGCAAGAAGAAGGGCAAGGGGCCAAAGGGCGGGCCCCACCACAAAGGTACTTCAGATGCTATATCTAGAGAAACCGAGGCCATCTCCTCTCACGAGGAAGATGAGGACGAAGAGGAGGAGGAGGAGGTGGTGGAGAGCGACTCTCCTTACATCACAAGGAGGAAGAAGAGGATGACCTCCGAGAATCCGGAGGGGGCTACGCCGAAGAAGAAGAAGAAGATCACCCTCTCGGTTAGTTCAGACTCAGAGTCCGAACACAGCCCAAGGAGAGCCCCCAGGGTTAAGCCCCTGACCAAATCGTAAGCATTGAAAACCTTACTTGTTTAGCTTCCGCTTACCCACCTCTGTTTATATGAATTGTATCTTTGTTTGCATTTCAACCCTCCGCGCGATATCCTGAACCCCTCGTATTCGTCAGTGAATTCTCTGGCGCCTGAAGAGGCAGAGAGTGACGGACTATTGCGAGCCCTCTACCCCTTGCCATGGAGGACACCGAGGTGTCGTCCCAAAGGGCCTCTCCTGGCCGAGGAGGGGCGGACGAGGCCGTCCAAAAGGCGCCCGAGGGTAATACCATGGATGTCGCAGACCGGGGCACAGCGACCCCCATGACCACCAAGGGTGGGGGGCCTAAATAATTCGGGCCCTCACCGAACACCGTCCCGGAGACCAATGTGGCTTCGGGTTCAGAGCAACACCCCCCTTCGATAGAGGGGGGAGGAGAAGCAGCTCCATCAGCGGCCTCTACTAATTCAGAGGCCGCTCATACTCTAGAGGAAGCGCTGCAACGCGCTTCCATCATGGAGGAGCACCGCACCCTGATGGGTGTGGTTATGGAGAAAGTTCGTCTGCAAAAAGCGGACTGAACGAAGCCTTCAATAGCCTATTGATGGGCTTTGAGGTATGCAATGTAATTCTCTTACAAGTTTTTTTATATGCAAGGTTTGAACTCATGTATAGACAGTAGCCCTTAAGACTCTTTCTGGATTAGAACAATCCGGACAGAGGATCCTGAAACAAGTTAATAATGTGCCATGCTATCGTATTTGATAGGCATCCATGCTGGCGGCTACTACCCAAGCCGCGGAGGTTTCTGAGCTCAATCGGAAACTTCGGCAAGCCGATGAGGAGCTCGACCGTGTCAACAAGCGGTTTGACGAAACACAAGGTATGCGGCACTTGTATACACCCAAAATGATATGTGTACTAAGTCTTAAACTTACTGAGTTTTATGATGTTACTCATAGTTGGCGCAACCAAGGTCAAGTCCCTCAAGAGCGTGCTTGGCCAAGCCAGGAAGGAGGCGGAGGTGAGCAGGGCGGCCGCTGACAAAGTGGCGAAGGAGTTGGAGGCGGAGCAAACCACCCGCCGAAAACATGAGGCGCCGGTGGGAGAGGTCGAACAAGAGCTCAAGGACGCCATAACTAAGTGCGAGGCCTTGGAGCAGAAGACTTCCGAGCAAGCCTCTGAACTCACCAAAGCTCTTGAGAGCATGAAGGAGGCCGGGGTTGAAGCCCAGGGCGCTCGCCAGCAGATCGAGGAGGCGAGGTAGATAGCGGCTGGTAAGGCCTTTCTTCTACAAAGTAAATTTACCAGTGGGAGATACATCTTGCTGACCCGAATTTGGAGTTCTCCAGGCGCTTTTGCGGATCTGCCCAGGAGTGTTCCTGACGCCGTAGAGTTCCTTCGAGCCAAAGAGGGGAGCTCAACGGAGAAGCTGTTCTGGTCGCAGTACCTTGCGCCAGAGCATCTGGCGCCCCTCAGCGATCAACTGAAGTAGCTGACTGAGCTGCATAGGGTGGCCGGACTAGCCATGAAGGATGTAATAGTCCGTCTTTGGCCAGCCGAGCCCATACCCAGCAACTACTTCAGACTCGTTAAGCGGCTGATCGATGCACGTCCTCGGATCGACGCCCTCAAGCGGTCGTCCTGCATAGAAGGTGCCCGGATGGCCTTCGCCCGAGTCAAGGTGCAGCCGGCGAATATGAAGGCCATCGAGATTTCCATCGTAGGGCCGCCTGAAGGCAAGGACCACTGGAGGCCAGAGAAGTACTTCAGCAAGGTCGTCGAGGGAGCCCGTATTGTAGAGGGTCAATGCTCAAAGGATATCATCTTTGAGTAGTGGAGTCCGGTTTGCAAGAACCGTGTAATGAACTTATAATGTGAAATATTTTATGCTTGCGCTTTATGATTTTGTTAGTTTATCCTCCTGTTCGACCATTTATTTTTATGAGTCTGAAAGTTTACCAGTCATCGGCTTCTGCCCCCATGTAAATATTACAGGGTGTTTGGGAACACATGTCTGTGCATTATCCAACGTCTTGGTACTATATAGGACACGTCTTGCAAGGCAAACTAGGCAATCAGACTGTGCATCATTATCACTTTCACTTAGCCATAAGAGTCCATTGTTGGGGCTAAGTACTAGCCCCTATTGCGTGAACGGCGATCCGGAGTACGGCTCCATTGCAACATGGTTGGTCGAAGCCCATCCCCTCGTATAATACGACATAAATCTTGAACGATTTGTAGTATAACACTAAGTCACTGGATCGCTGACCCGCTCTCGCATATCATGACAGTCAGTTTTTGGCTTTCTCTACTGAGGTACTTAACCGGACGAACCAGAAATACAATCGCAGTAGTTCTCCCTTTCCTACCTTAGCCAAACTTGCCGAACATAAGGTGGCAAGTGTCGTGGTTCTAAGTCTGACAGTAGTGTAGGGGGGTACTAAGGAGAGGCAAGATCCTAGCTATGGAGTAGTTGTGCACACAAGTGTTTTACGAGTTCAGGCCCTTCTCGGAAGAAGTAACAGCCCTACGTCTCAGAGCCCGGAGGCGGTCGACTGGATTATATGTGTGAGAGTTACAGGGGTGCGAACCCTTCTACCAGTGGAGGGGGGTGGCTTATATAGAGGATGCCATGACCCCAGCCAGCCCATGTAGCGGAGGGTTAAAGTACATTAAGGTTCGGCGTTACTGGTAACGCCTTACATAAAGTGTCATCATGACCATAAAGACTACTTAATTACAGTCTGTTTGGATACAGAGTAGATCTTGAACTCCTGGTGGTCGAGTGAGTCTTCATGGTCGAGTGTCTTCAGGTTCGTCGAGTGTCTTCTAGTCCGTCGAGTGGAGTTCCTCTTGGTCGACTGGAAGGCGTCTTTTTCTAAAAGATGTCCTCGGGGAGGGTACCTTGGACAGGTCCATGACCCTACCCTAGGTACATGACTTCATCATTAGCCCCCGAATGGATCGAGGTTTGAGTGAGGAAGGAGTTGGCAATCTTTCCAACCTGTTTCCTGGTGTTGTAAAGGTGTTTTGCTCTAGATCAATGACTTTCAAGTGAGGATGTCAACTTTCTTTCAGTCACCTTGATCCATTCTTCATATCTGTCGATTGAACTTTATGAACTTGGAGATTTTCGAGCAACGGATCGCAGGAGATCTTCCGTTTGACAAGCTGTCCTGTGGTTAGCGGATTTAGTGGGATCTGAATTTTGGGAAGCACGCGAAGCGGAGAAGACCGCGGTACTCGGATGGGATAAGGCAGAGATGCCTTGATTCCCATGCCGCCTTTTTCGCCACGTATCGCCTGCACGACTGTTTCGGGATTTGACAGGATTGCCTGGGCCTAACAGTCAGCCACTCGGACGCGACTCCATATAAGGGATCGGGCGGAGGTTTTTGAACAGTGCTCCCTCATTTTCCCCTCCCTCGTCTCCAGATTCCTCCGCTGCGTTCGACAACTGCTCTGCGCCGCTAGTCCGTTCCAGCCTCGTCGGCGACAATGGTGAAGGAGAGGACGGCGGCTTTGGAGTGGGCGAAGAAGGCGACGGCGAAGGTGAAGGGGAGAGCGACCAGTCGGGGCGGATCCTTGTCGCGGTCTCGCCTGCCACAAGGTTGGATCCAGGGTGATTGGATCCGCTCGACCATCACCCAGAAGGATCTCGACGACCTGGCCAGCGAAGGCCTGATTGCGCACGGAGCGGCGAGGCTCCCGGGGACGGAGTAGCAGCCGCAACCTTAGGAGGGTGAGTGTGTCCTCTTAGCGACTCATGTAGATCGTGGGTTCTCTCTGCCGCCGCATCTTTTCTTTCGAGGGTTTCTGAACTTCTTCGGGGCTCAGCTTCACCACTTCACACCCAATTCCGTTGCCTATCTCGCCGCTTTCGTATCTTTGTGCGAAAACTTCTTGGGTTGTCGGCCGCACTGGGGCCTTTTCAAACACATATTCACTTGTCGTTCTCAGACGGTGAAAAGGGACAACCCAAATGACGAGAGAACTCATGTAATCTAGATGTGTGGGGGTCTTGGGGTCCAGATGAGGAGTAAGAGTGCTTTCCCGGCTATGACCCTTCCCAAGTCAGTCAGAGGGTGGCAGTCAACCTGGTTCTACTGCCAAGACCAGCCGATGCCAGGGCAGTCGACTGGGCTCCCTCCCTTTTCTATGAGTCGAGTGAACAAGCCATCCTCTCTGAAAGTAGTTCCGGAGGAGAAGGCTCAGGTTAAAATGTTGATGCAACGTGTAGTCCAGCTTATTTGCGACGGTGTGACTGGCATGGATCTTCTGGAGGTTTTCCTTCGGCGGCGCATCCAACCACTCCAGTACTGGGGCCAGCCGATGTGGTTGTACTCTGGTACTGAAGACACCACTCGGGTCCACCCAGAGGAGGTCGACGATGCCACACAGGAGAGGTGGATGACTGCCATCACAGGGAACAAGGACAACCCTCGCGGTGCCAGGAGGATCCCGCCACTCGACCAATCTTATGAGGCGGACAAGGTATGACCACCTTTCTCCGATTATAATCACGTTCCGTCCGTTCTGTTTCATTGCAGATCATTCGATCGACTTTTGTCTTGTTTGTTGTCTTTCAGGCTACCACTGAGTTGTATTCGATGCCCAACGGGGCGCAAGCACAGGCCGAGGAGGAGGAAGGAAGTGGAGGTGAAAGTTAGGAGGAGTGGGAATCGGATGGTGATGAGGGTGATGAAGATGCAGGCTCCGATGAGGAGGAAGAGGAGGAGGAAGTTGTGCCTCCCCGTTCTGAAAGAAGGTCCAAGCTCGCCCACGACCCTGCGGTTGAACACGGCAAGGGAGTCGTGCCTGCCGGGCAATCGACGAAACGCCCTCGGACGACTTCACCGGCGCCGACTGAGAAGGCGTCGAAGCAACCCCGAGCGGCCCCGACAAAACCGGCGAAGGCCCTACCGAAGATGAGGATGGAGATTCCGACTGTTTCTGGGTAACAGCATAACTCATGTTTTTCCTTTTAACATGGATATATTCTTGGTCGACTCGATCGCTGAACGACTGATTTTTGGAAATCGTAGTGCTGCTACTTCTGAAACTTCAGCCAGGCATGAGGACCAAGAAATGGAAGATGCTGCTACTTCTCATCCTGGTATGATCTGCACAGTTTCGCTTTCGGTTGATTGGATCTTTATTTTTGACTTTCAACTTCTTCTGCAGCTCCACCTAGCGTTATCATCGATCTCCCTGACGATGATGATGAAGCGCCACTGAGGCCGAGGAGGAGCAGGAAGGCGACTGTTGGCAAGGCTGCTCAGGTTGTGTCAGCACCTGAACCACTGATTCCGGAGGGGAGCAATGTTGCTCGGGCTACCGTGTCCTTTGCGGAGCCGTTGACGGTTGCCCGCCCTTCGTCGTCGAGTGCTGATCCACCTTCTCTCTTCTCCACGTACCATGTCCCGGAGGACCAAGCGAGCGCTGCCAAAGAAGCCATTCGTCAAGCAGGGATCATGATGGAGCAGGTGAAGGCGATCTGAACCGCCAACCAAGCAGCTTATGACGCGAGTTTAGCTCTTCAGAGCAACGTCCAGGTTAGTCGAACACCGACTGAAAATCTTAATGTTTGTCATGCACCCACTGGGTGTGTCAATTGGAATGTTAGGATTAGTGGGGGCACGCTGAGTGCACCCACTAGGTGTAGTCCCCGAGACTACGGTGGACTGCTGGTAGTCGACTGTAGTCTTTGTGTCTTGAAATTTCTCACTTTTACTTGTTTCACTTGAACTGGTCGAGTGGAATCATGGAACCGGTGGGGGCACGCTGAGTGCACCCACTGGGTGCAGTCCCCGAGACCGTGGTCGACTGCTGGCAGTCGGCTATGGTCTGAATAATTCTTCGTTTTTTTGTCTAACTGCTAACAGTTAGTTGCTTCCAGTCGACTAATCGACTCTGAGTCTAGCTGATAGAACTAGTGGGGGCACGCTGAGTGCACCCACTGGGTGTGGACCCCGAGACTACAATTGAATGTTTAGATTCAGCTGTAGTCTTAGAAATACTATGATTTTTCTCTTAGTCACTCGGAAGTGATCTGTCTTTGATGTCTGTCAACTGAACTTTCGCAGAAATCTTGTGACCTTGTTTCTCGTTATACCAAGTTGGAGAACAAGCATATCCAGCTTGAACTTGACCTGAACCTTGTCCAAGAGAACTTCACGAAGTCGAAGGAGGAGGCAAAAGGTATGTTTGGTGAGAATCTTGACGACTGTCTTTGCTTCTTGCATGTCCTCGAGTCTGATCTTATTGTGATTTTGCAGAAAAACTAAAGGATGCTCTGAAGAAGAAGGACCATGACCTCGCCGAGGCGCAGAAAGTGGCTTCGGACAAGACAAAACTTGCAGAAGAGAAATTGGCTTCTGTCAGCAAACTTGAAGAGGAGAATGCCACTCTGAAAACTGCTCTCGACGCGGCCAACAAGGAGGTCACCCAACAGAATTGTGAGAAGATAGCCCTGAGTGACGAGGTTGGCGAACTGGCGGAGAAGAAGAATGACTTGGAGGTTTATCTGGGAGGACTCGCCAAGAAGCTATTCCTCATGCTCGAAGGTAACCCCTTATATCCGACTGGTAATTACTGACTTGCTGTAGGAACATCAGCTTATCCTTGAATCGTGTCCACATAATTCTGCCAAAACTTTGAAGAGGAGACTAGTCGAGTGGAAACTGGCTTGGATCCCATCAACTCTCCAGTGAAAGATGAAGCCGTTATGAACGTGCTCCGCCTTGAGTCTCGCGTTGCTGCAGTGGTCGACTATCTTGCAAGACTGAAGGCTGTAATGTCGCGCATCGACACATCACTCTGGCCAGAAGAAACACTTCAGAACGACCTCGAGTCTCTGATGACTCGACTGAACAAAGTTCCAAGTCGAGTGCAAGAAT
Organism: Triticum dicoccoides; assembly: GCF_002162155.2. Classification (NCBI taxonomy): domain Eukaryota; kingdom Viridiplantae; phylum Streptophyta; class Magnoliopsida; order Poales; family Poaceae; genus Triticum; species Triticum dicoccoides. The sequence goes on along the minus strand of NC_041387.1, from coordinate 539,791,794 downwards.
GGAAGAAGTCTTCTGACAGGTGTGGTGCCGACGTTGCTCTGTCCTTAGTCCGCGTCCACTGCAAGGAAGCGAGAGATGACAAGCTGGTGTCTCTCAAGGTGGCCAATACCAGGAAGCATGACTTCCGTTCCTTCATGGAGACCTTCATTGCTGCTGCCACTCGGATCGCAGACGGGATTGACCTGGACGAGTTTGTTGCGCCTTCCAGCCCTCCGCAGGAGGGGTAAAAAACTTTTACGCTCGATTCTTAAATTTTCCTCGGAATGCCGAGTGGTCTTGTAACCGATAAACTTTAACAGGCTTGGTGCCTGAGCACTTCTGGATCCGTAGGACGTTATCCGAACTTGGTTTGCCATTGAAATATGTTTGCTTCTGCTTTCGAACAACCATCCTCCTTGGGTTGGAATATATACTGGTGTTTGTAATGCTCTTTTGCAGGTAGGAACGAAGCACAAATTGCAATCGACTTGTACTCGTCATGTTTATGCGAGTGCTGGGCTCCAGCCAGGCCTCCGAGTGGGAGATTTGTTCTCCACTCGACCAGATTTTCAAAACTTAAGCGAGCGCTGGGCTGCGGCTAAGCCCTCCGAGTGAGAGGTTCGCTCTCCACTCGGTAGGATTTAGAAACTTAGGCGAGCATTGGGCTGCAGCTAAGCCCCCGAGTGGGAGGTTTGCTCTCCACTCGGTAGGATTTAGAAACTTAGGCGAGCACTGGGCTGTAGCTAAGCCCCCGAGTTGGAGGTTTGCTCTCCACTCGGTAGGATTTAGAAACTTAGGCGAGCACTGTGCTGCAGCTAAGCCCCCGAGTGGGAGCTTTGCTCTCCACTCGGTAGGATTTTTAGAAACTTAGGCGAGCACTGGGCTGCAGCTAAGCCCCCGAGTGGGAGGTTTGCTCTCCACTCAGTAGGATTTTTAGAAACTTAGGCGAGCACTGGGCTGCAGCTAAGCCCCCGAGTGGGAGGTTTCTCTCCACTCGGTAGGATTTTTAGAAACTTAGGCGAGCACTGGGCTGCAGCTAAGCCCCCGAGTGGGAGGTTTGCTCTCCACTTGGTAGGATTTTTAGAAACTTAGGCGAGCATGGGGCTGCAGCTAAGCCCTTGAGTGGGAGGTTTGCTCTCCACTCGGTAGGATTTTCGTGGCGCGGCTTTGGAGGAGAAGGTAGCAGTCGACCTGCGCTTCGTCCTCCTTGCGGAACGCACGTTGTATTTGTGGCGTAGCTCGGAAGGAGGAGGCAGGGGTCGACCTGCGCCTCGTCCTCCTTGCGAAGCGTACGTTGTCTTTTATACTTAGGCGAACACTGAGTTGCAGCTAAGCCTCCGAGTGGAAGGCTGGCTTACCACTCGGTAGGATTATCAAAAACTTAGGCAAGCACTGGGCTGTAGCTAAGCCCCCGAGTGGAAGGCTGGCTTACCACTCGGTAGGATTTTGTTTAACTTAGGCGAGTACTTGGGCTCCAGCTAAGCCTCCGAGTGGAAGGCTGGCTTACCACTCGGTAGGATTTTGTTTAACTTAGGCGAGTGCTTGGACTGCAGCTAAGCCTCCGAGTGGAAGGCTGGCTTACCACTCGGTAGGATTTTGTTTAAACTTAGGCGAAACGGATTCACAGCTAAGCCTCCGAGTGGAAGGCTGGCTTACCACTCGGTAGGATTTTTTTTACAAACTTAGGCGAAACGGGTTCGCAGCTAAGCCACCCACTGGGGGACTGATTTATGAGAACAAAAGCAATAACAATCACTGAGAAAATTATGAAACTCTTGTCTTTGATGAATACGCTACAGAAGTACTTTTATTACAACTCATCCGAGTGAAAACTTAAGTATAAAAGGGGCGGAGCAGATCCGCATTCCAAGCTCGTGGCTCGTCGATCTAGCGGTCGACGTTGTAAAGACGGTATGCTCCGTTGTGGAGAACTTTGGTAACAATGAAGGGGCCTTCCCAAGTAGGGGCGAGTTTGTGTGGCTTCTGTTGGTCCACTCGGAGGACCAAGTCTCCTTCTTGGAAAGCTCGGCTCTTCACATTTCTGGCATAGAATCGATGCAAGTCTTGTTGATAGATGGTCGATCGGATCATGGCCATCTCCCTTTCTTCTTCCAGAAGGTCGACTGCATCCTGTCGTGCTTGTTCTGCTTCAGCTTCGGAGTATAGCTTGACTCGTGGTGCATTGTGAAGCAGGTCACTTGGTAGAACCGCTTCAGCTCCGTAGACCAAAAAGAACGGGGCCCTCCCAGTTGACCGATTCAGAATGGCTTCTCTTTTGGAACCTATCTTCGCTAAGTCATCGGCTGCTTGATTTTTCAGTCGGGGGACGTGATGGAGCTCTAATCCCTCAAATTTCTTCTCCAGCTTTCTGACTGCATTGCAGTAACCAGTCATGGCTGGGCTTCTGACGTCCCACTCCTTCATCACTTGGTTGACCACCAAATCCGAGTCACCGTAGACCATGAGGCGACGGACGCCGAGTGAAATGGCCAAACGCAACCCGTACAAGAGTGCTTCGTATTCTGCCTCATTGTTGGAGGAATCAAAGTGAATCTGAGTACATATCTGAGCTTATCTCCTCGGGGGGAAACCAACACTACCCCGGCACTAGAACCATTCAGCATTTTGGAGCCATCGAAGAGCATAGTCCAGTGCTCCGAGTGAACTTGAGTCGATAACTGCTGTTCAGTCCACTCGGCGAGGAAATCTGCTATTGCTTGGGACTTGATAGCTTTCTTTGCCTCAAATCTGATATCCAAGGGAAGAAGTTCAATCGCCCATTTTGCCACTCGACCAGTTGCGTCTTTGTTGTGCAAAATCGCTGATAAGGGGGCGTCGCTGACGACTGTGATGATATGATCAGAGAAGTAGTGATCAACTTTCTTCGTGGTCATATAAATCCCATATACAAGCTTCTGATAATGAGGGTATCGTTGCTTGGATGGGGTCAGGACTTCGGAAATGTAATATACTGGGCGCTGAACTTTGAAGGCTTTCCCTTCTTCTTCCCGCTCGACCGTAAGTACAGTACTGACGACTTGTCCTGTGGCTGCAAAATAAAGCATCAAAGGCTCTTTGCTGATCGGGGTAGCAAGCACCGGCTGGGTGGAAAGCAGGGTTTTTAGCTCTGCAAACGCTGCGTCAGCTTCAGGAGTCCACTTGAACTTGTCTGACTTCTTCATCAGTCGGTAAAGAGGCAATGACTTCTCACCGAGACGAGAGATGAATCGACTTAAAGCGCCCAAGCAACCAATAAGCTTCTGAACATCGTGCACACGCACAGGTCATTTCATTTGGAGTATAGTGCCTACTTTCTCTGGGTTTGCATCGATTCCTCGTTCAGAAACGAGAAAACCGAGTAACTTTCCACCAGAAACTCCGAATGTGCACTTGGATGGGTTAAGCTTGATATCATACCTCCTGAGGTTGGCAAATGTTTCAGCGAGGTCAGTCAGCAGGTCGGAACCTTTCCGTGACTTGACCAAAATGTCATCCATGTACGCTTCCACATTCCGACTGATTTGAGTGAGCAAACACTTCTAAATCATCCTCATGAACGTGGCTCCAGCATTCTTGAGGCCGAATGGCATGGTGACATAACAGAAGCACCCGAATGGGGTGATGAAAGCTGTTTTGATCTCATCGGGTCCAAACAGACGGATCTGATGGTACCCGGAATAAGCGTCCAAGAAAGACAGTCGCTCACATCCCGCAGTCGAGTCGACTATTTGGTCGATGCGGGGAAGAGGAAAATGATCTTCGGGCAGGCCCGATTGATATGCTTAAAATCGATGCACATGCGAAGCAAATTGTCCTTTTGGGGGACCATGATGACATTGGTGAGCCACTCAGAGTGGCAAATCTCTCGGATAAACTCTGCTGCTAGGAGCCGAGCCACTTCTTCGCCAATAGCCTTCCTTTTCTGGACGGCGGACCATCGTAGATGTTCCTTCACAGGTTTTGCCTTTGAATCGACTCGCAGACGATGCTCAGCCAGTCCCCTGGGTACACCCGGCATGTCAGAAGGTTTCCATGCAAAGATGTCCCAGTTCTCACGGAGGAACTGGATGAGCGCTTCTTCCTATTTGGGGTCGAGTGTTGTGGAGATATGAGTCGGAGCAGCGTTGGGGTCGGTGGGGTGGATGTGAACTAGTTTTGTCTCACTGGATGACTGGAACGCTGATTCCGTAGCAGGCCTTTTGGCCTGCTGTAAGGTCACATTTATCCCTTGGGTGTTTTGGTGATTGATGACAATGTTTTGCGGACTAATCGTGTGCCTTGAGTTTCTCAGATACTTCATCACTAGGCACGAGACGATTCAGTGCCCCTCGGAGACTATTGAAGTCGGCGTTGTTCTACGTTTCTCTTTGGTGGATTTGAGTCGTAGGAGAGCCGTACTAGTAAGAGGGGGTCCGCGTCGGAAAGGTTTGGGTGGAATCAACACGTACACTTGTCCTATTCCTTGCACTCTCGAGCTTCTCTTTGTTATCTTGGTTGTGCTGAAATCTGACGACTACTGATGTACTTGCGGTAGTACCGCAAGTACCAGCGGTAGTACCGCTGTGGCTCACGGTAGTACCGCTCATCTTGAGAGGTAGTACCGCGACTCCCAGGCCTAGTGCCGCTTCGGTACGGTAGTAGGGGCGGATGTAATTTTTTACATCCGCGCCACCCACGGTAGTACCGCTCACCCAGCGCGGTAGTACCGCGGTGATCCACGGTAGTACCGCTCCCCAGGAGTCGTAGTACCGTGGCCCTCCTACCTAGTACCGCAGCGTCACGGTAGTAGGCGCGGATGTAATTTTTTACATCCGCGCCCGCAACGGTAGTACCGTGCCTCGCGAGCGGTAGTACCGCGTCGGATTTTTGTACCACCTCAACTTCAGCGGAAGTAGGCACGGATGTAATTTATTTCATCCGCGCTCTTCGCAGGCTATGACTTCCCTGCCTTGTGGTAGTACCGCAAGGGGGAGCGGTAGTACCGCGCGAGCGGTAGTACTGCACCCTAGTCCTGGCCTCTGCTGCTATCGCGGAAGTACCGTGGTCCGCCACGGTAGTACCGCGCGGCCTCGCGGTAGTACCGCGCCCCTGGAGCGGTAGTACCGCGTGTCGCGGGCTGAACTTGTGGATAACGGTTGGATTTTTCCCATGACTATATAAGGGGCGTCTTCTACCTCTAGTTGACTACCTCTTCTACCTCTAAGCTCCATTGTTGCTCCAAGCTCCATTTTCGCTTGATCTCTCTCCCTAGCAAATCAAACTTGTTGATTTTCTCGGGATTGGGTGACAAGGGCCCGATCTACACTTCCACCACAGGATATTTGATTCCCCCCACTTATCCCTTGCGGATCTTGTTACTCTTGGGTGTTGAGCACCCTAGACGGTTGAGGTCACCTCGAAGCCATACTCCATTGTGGTGAAGCTTCACGGTATTGTTGGGAGCCTCCAAGTGTTGTGGAGATAGCCCCAATCTTGTTGTGGAGATAGCCTTCAAGGGCTCCAATAGTGGAATCACGACATCTCGCATTGTGTGAGGGCGTGAGGAGATTACGGTGGCCCTAGTGGCTTCTTGGGGAGCATTGTGCCTCCACACCGCTCTAACGGAGACGTACTTCCCCTTAAAAGGAAGGAACTTTGGTAACACATCCTCGTCTCCACCGGCTCCACTCTTGGTTATCTTGTCCCTTTACTTTTGCAAGCTTACTTGTGCTATATCCATTGCTTGCTTGTGTGCTTATTGTCTTTGCATCATATAGGTTGTCCACGTAGTTGCACATCTAGACAACCTATTTCATTGCAAGGTTTAAATTGTTAAAGAAAAGTCTAAAAAGTGTTAGTTGCCTATTCACCCCCCTCTAGTCAACCATATCGATCCTTTCAATTGGTATCAGAGCCTCGTCTCTTTATTAAGGACTTTGCCGTCCGAAGAGTATGGTTGACAACAACGACGGTGCGGAGGAGCACTCCGGTGTGAATCCCGTCTCATCTTCGGCCGAAGGGGGAACCTCGGTCTCTCGTGAGGAATTCAATGTGGCTTTAGACACATTGAAAACCTCCATGACGGCCGAGGTTAAAAGCATGTTTTCTGAATTCCTAGAGGGACTCAAACTATCTACCTCGCCAATGAAAGTGGGTGATCCTATTAACAAGGTGACGGATGCTAACCCCGACAAGGGGGAAGGTAATAGTGAAAAGAGTCCGTCTACTAGTGGTAGAAATGGCATCGGCATCTTTGCCAATGTGGAACCCCCGGTGTATAGAGGACCGATCCCCTATACTCATTTGAATCATGCCGGTCGTCCTCCTAAATATGTGAAAAATGAAGATTTTGATGCTTGGCTCTATCGATTCAAGTGTCACTTAAAACATGTGAACACTAACCTTTGGAGAATTATTGAAGAAGGTTTCTATCCTCATGATCCAAGCAACTTCACCCCTCGAGAAGAAGTGGACAATCAATTCAATGAAAGTGCTCTCTTCATCATCCAAGATGCAATCCTTCCCGAAGATCTCCCTCATCTTCGACCTCATGCCATGGCTAAAGAAGCATGGAAATGTGTCGAGCGTCTCTATCGAGGAAGTGCGAGCATTCGACGCTCCAACTATGAAGTGGTGCAAGATGAAGCCGATGAGTTTGCAATGAAAGAGGATGAAGAACCTCGTGAGCTCTTTCAAAGAGTGACCAAACTCGCGGTCGCACTCCGAGATCATGGAAGCAAGGACACGGATGACAACTAGATCAAGCGCAAGTTCCTCAAGGCCATGATGCCCTACAACAAGGCCATGTCCTCCGTCATTCGCCAAAGACCGGACTTCCACTCCATGACCTCTAGTGAAGTGTTGGATGAGTTTGTTGCAATGAGCATCTTGGACAAGACCGCCGACAATGCGGTGCTCCGTTCCCAAAGGGCAAAGAAGCCCAATCTTGCCTTGAAGGCCAAGGCTAGTGTGGAAGAAGAAGAAGAAGAGGAAGATGATGAGAGCAACCCCGAGGACACGAAGTATGATTATCATGAGCACATGGCTCTTGCCTCAAGATAGTTTTGGAGTAAGGAGAATACAAGACCCAACTTCAACAAGAACAACTCAAGTGGCCTCAAAGGGAAGCAACGAGTTAGAACCTGTTTCAACTGTGGCAATGTTAGCCATTTCGTTGCAGATTGTCCCTACGAGAAGCGGGAAGACAATGGTGGCAAGTTCATCCGAAAAGACAAAGCCAAGTCCTTCCCCAACAAGAACAACTTCACCAAGAAGACTCCGTCTCGCGGGTTGGTGGTTCAAGAAGAATACCATGAGGATGACGATGATGATGAAGATGGTGAAACAATGGCCATGGCATCCGTTGCCATTGTCACAACTCCCCGGGTGTCTCTCTTCGATGCACCTAACAGAACATCACCGCCAAGTGCCTCATGGCTAAGGCCACCAACAAGGTAACCCCCAACATCAAAACCACCATTATTCCTAACCCTCCTTCAACGGATGATTTTGATAATGGTAAGGGGTCTAATGAGGAGATCAATGAATTTGAGTCCTTCATGAGTAAGCTCAAGGGCAAATCCAAGAACCATTTCGTTGCTCTCTTGGAACAACTTGGTGAAGCCAATGACATGATCGAGGCTCATGAAGAAACCATCACTAAGATGGAAAGTCATAGTCGTGACTATGCCGATGAGATATCGGATCTCTCTAATGCTCTTGAGGAAGAGCGTGGGCATCGTTTGGCTCTTGAGGAGTCACACAACGATGGTCATGCTAAACTAAAGGAAGATCTTGATCATGCTCTTGTTGTGTCTCGTGTTCTAGCTTCCGAGAAGGCTAAATTTGGGGTTGATCATGTTAGACTCACAGAGGAGTTTGATGTACTTGACAAGGCCCACAAGGTCTTGAAAGGTGCTCATGCCACCCTCAAGGAGTCTCATGCTCAACTCCAAGTTAAGCTAACCAAGGAAAAGGCCACATTTCCTCACATGGTCTTAATTGATAATGCAAATGCAACTAACCCATGTTGTGAGCATGTGCATCTTGTGGAGGAAAATGCCAAGTTGAAGAAACAACTCAAGAAAGGTCTTGTGTCATGCATACAAGGCGAGAAGAACCTAAATGACCTTTTGAGCAATCAAAAGGAAGTTGTGGGCAAGGAGGGAGTTGGGTTCGCACCCAAGTCCAAGAACAAGAAGAAGAACAAGGAAAAGAAGAGCAAGACCAATCGACCTCCTCCTCTCACGCAAACCTTTGTGAAGGAGGGAGAAGGTGCTCCTAAGGAGAAGAAGAACAATGGGAAGAGTGGTGAAGCCAAAGAGCGCAACGCCATCTCTCCCAACAAAGCTGGCGACTTTAACCCCTCTTATGTCTTGTGCCGTGCTAGTGATGGGCATGTTTATGCTAAATTTGTTGGTTCTCCTTATGAGTACATTGAATGGTCTATTTGGGTTCCTAAGACCCTTGTTACTAACATCAAAGGAACCATTACTCAATGGGTACCTAAAACCAAGCATTGATCTCTTGTAGGTGTTTGCTTCCGGTGGGGGATCATGGTTGCTCGATAGTGGAGCAACAAATCATATGACCGGGAGCAAGGACTTGGTGGTGGACGTGCACAAGATCCCATCTATGCCCACCAATGTCGAATGGGGTGATGCATCACATTCTAAGGTATTGGGTCTTGGCAAGGTTGTCATTTCTCATGATCTAACGATCGAGAAAGTCATGCTTGTTGAGTCCCTTGCATTCAATTTACTTTTCGTTCGTCAACCCACACTCATGGGTTTTGCCACCTTCTCTGATATTGATACCGTGGCCCTCTTGTGGAGCAAGACTCTTAAAGTAGCCTTTGTTGGACATGTCGAGAACTGTCTCTATGTGGTTAACTTTTCAGAGCAACCCACTAAGACCGCGACATGCCTAATGGCTAAAGTTGATGTGGGATGGCTTTGGCATCGCCGTTTAGCCGACGTCAATATGAGATCTTTGCAAAGTCTTCTCAAGGGGGACCATGTTCATGGACTAACAAATGTTAGTTTTGCCAAAGATCGTGTTTGCAGTGCTTGTATCGAAGGAAAGCTTCATGAGACGGCTCACCCTCCCACGACTATCATCTACTCGAAGAGACCCTTGGAGCTCCTGCACATGGACCTCTTTGGGCCCCCATCCTTTGATAGTCTTGGGGGTAGAAAGTATTGCTTGGTGATAGTGGATGATTATTCAAGATACACTTGGGTATACTTCTTCAAGAGGAAGAGTGAGACTCAACAAACCGTCATCGACTTTGCAAATGAAGCTCAATGTCAACACAATGCAAAGATCTTGACAATAAGAAGTGACAACGGCACCGAGTTCAAGAACTACACCTTGGATGAGTTTCTTAGTGATGAAGGGATCAAGCATCAATATTCTGCACCATATACCCCTCAACAAAATGGTGTTGCGGAGAGGAAGAACCGGACGTTGATGGATGCGGCAAGGACCATGATGGCGGATTTCAAGTCTCCATACAACTTCTGGGCCGAAGCCATTAACACAGCTTGTCATGCATCCAATCGGCTCTATCTCCGCAAAGGCTTGAACACGACTCCATATGAGATACTCACCGGGAACAAGCCCAATCTCAAGTACTTCTGGGTGTTCGGGTGTAAGTTTTTCATTCTCAAGAAAGGTGTTCGTTTGTCTAAATTCGAAGCTAGAGCTCATGAGGGCATATTTGTTGGTTATGCTACAAACTCTCATGCTTACCGTGTTCTCAACAAGTCCAACAGACTCATTGAGGAGATGTGTAACGTAGAGTTTGATGAAAATAACGGCTCCCAAGTGGAGCAAAGTGGTACTTGTGATGTAGGTGATGAAATTCCTCCCCAAGCCATAAGAAGAATGGGTATTGGTCATATCCTACCCATTGAGGAACCCCTTGTGGCCGAAGGAGAAGGACAATGCTCCACTCAAGTGGAGCCATCACCTCCCCAAGACCCACACGCTTCCGAAGAACAAAGTGAAGGCCCTCACCCTCATGAACAAGACCAAGGGCAAGATCAACCTCAAGATGGTGGTGAACCTCTAAATGATGCCCAAGGTCAAGTTCTCCCCCTCGAGCAAGTTCAAGATCATGAGCAAGCTTAAGACGACGCTCAAGATGATCAAGTTAACCTTCCTCCTTCCACACCCGAGGAGGGATTAGAGCGTCGTGCCGCGAAGATTGCTTCCAAACTCACCACCCAAGGCCATCTCATGGAAAACGTGGTTGGAAGCCTAAGAAAGGGGGTAAGCACTCGTAGACAATTAGCTAACTATTGTGAACATCATGCGTTTGTCTCTTGTGTTGAACCCCAAAAGGTCTATGAGGCGCTCGAAGACTCGGATTGGCTCAATGCCATCATGAAGAACTCAACAACTTCGAGTACAACAAGGTGTGGAGATTGGTGCCAAGACCTTCGGGGAACCACAACGTCATTGGAACAAAGTGGATCTTCAAGAACAAGCAAGATGCTCATGGGAACATCATTCGCAACAAGGAAAGATTGGTAGCACAAGGCTACTCCCAAGTCGAGGGTATCGACTACGATGAAACCTTTGCTCCCGTTGCTCGTCTTGAATCCATTCGTTTGTTGATTGCTTATGCTTCCCATCACAACTTTAAGTTGCAACAAATGGATGTGAGAAGTGCTTTTCTTAATGGTCCCATTAATGAGTTGGTTTATGTCAAGCAACCCCCCGGGTTCGAGGACCCCTACTTCCCGGATCATGTGTATCAACTCGATAAGGCACTCTATGGCCTTAAACAAGCCCCACGTGCGTGGTATGACCACCTTACCGAGTTGTTGCAAGATCGTGGATTTGAAGTAGGACAAATCGATCCCACTCTTTTTACTAAGAAGGTCAAAGGGGAGTTGTTTGTATGCCAACTATATGTTGATGATATTATCTTTGGTTCTCCTAACAAAGCTTTCAATGAGGAATTTGCCGCTCTCATGACCTCCAAGTTCAAGATGTCTTCGATGGGAGAGTTGAAGTTCTTCCTTGGCTTTGACATCAAACAAAGAAGAGAAGGAACCTTCATCAACCAAGCCAAATACACTCAAGACATGCTTAAAAGATTCAAGCTAAGTGATGTCAAGCCGGCTTCTACACCAATGCCTACCAAGTGCCAACTTGACATCGATCCCAATGGTAAAGCGGTGGATCAAAAGGTATATCACTCCATGATTGGCTCCTTGCTTTACCTTTGTGCATCTAGACCGGATATCATGTTGAGTGTGGGGATGTGTGCACGGTTTCAAGCCGCACCAAAGGAAAGTCACTATGTGGCGGTCAAGCGAATCTTTCGATATTTGGCTCATACCCCAAACTTTGGCTTATGGTACCCAAGAGGAGCAAATTTCAAGCTTGAAGGTTTCACGGATTCCGATTGGGCGGGGGACAAAGTGGATAGGAAGTCCACTTCCGGAGGGTGCCAATTTCTTGGTTGCTCTTTGGTAAGTTGGTCTTCCAAGAAGCAATGTTGTGTGTCTCTGTCGTCCACCGAAGCGGAATATGTGGCGGCCGGTAGTTGTTGTGCTCAACTCCTATGGATGAGGCAAACTCTAAAGGAGTACGGTGTCATTTGTGACAAAGTGCCTCTTTGGCGTGATAATGAAAGTGCCATCAAGATTTCTCTCAACCCGGTACAACACTTCAAGATGAAGCACATTGAGATTCGGTATCACTTCATCCGGGATCACATTAGGCGAGGGGAGATCGAGCTCAAGTATGTTAACACTCATGATAACCTTGCAGATATTTTCACGAAGCCCTTGGATGAAGCAAGATTTCGCGAGTTAAGGCATGAGCTAAATATCATTGATTTGAGCAATGTGACTTGAACCCGTACACCCCCCACCACACTCAACGTGTTGTCTAGTTTAGGTGTAGGCATAGACATAGGGGGAGTGTTGTTCTCTCAATGAACTGTCCCTCCCCCCATCATGCATAAATCGATCACCTCTTTCACATTAGCCATTTTTGATGGTACTTGTGCTTCAAAGACGAGTTTTGGTCATGGGCCCAAGGATAATTCTTCGCGGTGCCATACCATCCAACTCAAACATAGGTGGCTTCGGCCACCGCCCTCTCACCTCGAGAGGCTTTGTCTTTTGGTGGTTTCTTGTTGTCTCTCTGCCTCTGGCTCTTGCGTGTTCTTGAGGTCTCTTGTGTGTGAAAAGTTTCCGTGCAAAGGCTTTTTTCCTCGTGTTGAAACTTGCGGTGGCTTGAGTTCACGGTACTACCGCGGCCAGCTACGGTTCTACCGCAGCCAGCCACGGTACTACCGCTCGCGGGAGCACGGTACTACCGCCACCATGCGGCAGTAATTTTTTACTGCCGCCTGGTTGAGCAGTACTACCGCCTCGGTGCGGTACTTCCGCCCGAGCGGTACTACCGTGATGATCTGCGGTACTACCGCGCCGGTTTGGGCCCGTGGGGATAAGGACGGGCAGGGGGAGTTCTAACTCCCCATACCCATTCGCGGTTCTTCCCCCACTTCGCCTCTTTCTCTCCCTCGCTCAAGAACGTAGCCGGCGTTCGTCGCCAGATCTCCTCCACCGGGTACCCTCCCGTGATTCTGTCCGGTGGGATCGTTCCCCACCACGTGCTCTTGCTATGGACCAAGGTTTTCCCCCACTCCCTCTCCTTGTTCTTTGGGTTTCGTGTTTCTAGGTTTTGGGGAGGCTTGTGTGTTCTTGAGATTCCTAGTCTTAATCTCTGCAAGAGTAGGATGAAGGAGCGTGGTACTGCGTAGGATTCATACTTGTATTGTTGTCTTGCGCTAGATTTGATCATCGTAGCACCGCCGTTGTTTCGCGGTTCTTTTCAGATTCAAACCGCCGGTTGGATCTGACGCGACGCGGTACTACCGCCCGTCTGGCGCGGTACTACCGCCTGCACGGTACTACCGCCCTTCGGGAGCGGTACTACCGCGCTCTGTGCAGCACTAAAATTTTACTTCTGCTCCAACCACGGTACTACCGTGACCTCGCACGGTACTACCGCGTTTGGAGCGGTACTAATATTTTAGTACCGCAGGCAGTGGCAGTTCTACCGTGGCTCACATCTATCGCATGCCACCTTTCTCGTATGCCTTCTATGTGTTTCTTGTGCTTTTTCGTGGCCTTTGCATTGATCTTTTTCGCGTCTTTGGTGTTTTGCGTGTGTGTCTCAGGTGGTGGCTCTCGCCGGTCCAATCCCAGTCGTGACACAGGCTCCAAGCGTCTGCGCAACCCAAGTGAAGTACCAGAGGGCTCGTCTGCCTCCAAGCGCAATGTCAAGCACTCAGCTAGCAAGCACAAGGAGCCCACTAAGGGCATGGATGAGATTGCCCCAGCTGATTATGTCCGTCTCAGGCAGCTTCACCCTTATGTGCACCCGCGTTTCACTGTCAGAGGCTGTGAGCTATTCTGGAACAAGCAACAGACCAACATCTATCTGGATGTCATCAAGAACAAGCAGAATACCTACGTGGAGGTGAAGTGGATTGATATGCATCACATGAGAAAGGACAAGTTCCGTGACTACTTTGGAGAGGCTCTGGAGTTGGTGGAGCAGTTTGGCATTGAGCATGTGTTATCCTTCCACCTTGACTATGACCCTGAGCTCATCTGTCAGTTCTTTGCCTCAGTCTACTTTCACTCCAATGAGGAACGGAAGATGACCTAGATGACCAATGGCCGTAAACTATCTGCTACCTGGAAGGAGTTCATGGATCTTCTCCAGGTTCCTGATGATGGGCTCAACACTCCAGTGGGTGTTCGCCCCCATGCCAATGCTGAGTTTGCCAACAAGGACAGGCTTGCACACTTCATGGTTGAGAAGGTGCTCGCCAATGGCAAGACAACTTTGGTGCTCAACTCTTTTCTGGATATCATGTATCGCATCTTCTGCAACTCCTTGTTCCCTCGCATCGGTGACAAAGACAAGGTTCATGCCTATATGGTGGACATGATGCTCATTTGCGAGGAGGCTCGTCCGTCTCAGTCTCAGCCACTTGATGTCTCACACATCATGTGGTGTGAGCTCCGGTTCGCAGTGTTCAACCGCAAGGTGCCTATCTATGGGCCCTATCTGTTTCTGCTGATTTCGAAGACTTGGGAGAAGATGTTCCCTGATGAGGAGTTCCTTGCTCCAAACTGGATTCGCCATAAGCCCATCTGTCTGCGTATCAAATCCAACTGGGCCAACACCACTACTCGTGCCGAGGCGACTGCTGCTAGGGCTGCTGTTGATGAGGAGGATGCTGACGCAGAGGATGTTGCTGAGGGCCGTGTTGCTAGGCCTTCCCAGAGTGCCACTATGCCATCATGGGCCAAGAAGCTGAAGGACAAGATGAAGACTCTTTTCTACATGCAAGCCAAGGGGCAGTACAGGACTCACGTGGCGTCCAAGGAGAGTCGTCGCCGGGACAACATGATCTTGCAGCTCTATGGTGAGGCAGTGTGTGGCGGGTCTGAGGAGCACATCACTCCAGAGGCCGAGTGGATGGAGAAGCAGGGCTACAGGTGGACTGAGTCTGAGAAGGATGTCGAGGAGACCATCCCTGCTGCCGAGGAGACCGACGGAGAGGGTTGGGACGAGTTCCCTGCTTGAGCCACCTCTTGTGTGTAGGTGTCCTCAGTGCCTTTTTGGCATCTCGATGCCAAAGGGGGAGAGAGAGTAGGGATTTGCGAGTGTGTCGTGTGTTTGCTGCTTTCTCGTTTGAACTATTTGCTGCTTTCTCGTTTGAACCTCGGTAGCTTTACTTCGTCCGGTGTAAGACGTTTGCACTCTATGTATCCTAGCGAGCTTGTGTTATATTGTGCTATCTTCATGCTATGCTATGTTAGTTATCGTGCCTTGGTCTCTAAAATATAGGGGGAGTGTTGATCCTAGTCTGTGTGCTATGCAGTCCAAAGCATTCTTTTAGAGTGCACACACCTAGGGGGAGCCCGTATATATTTTAGAGAGGTGGGGTTTGCCTTTGCTCTAAATCATCTTATCTTTGTGCAAATCCCGTGTTGTCATCAATCCACCAAAAAGGGGGAGATTGTAAGGTCACATTTATCCCTTGGGTGTTTTGGTGATTGATGACAATGCTTTTGCGGACTAATCGTGTGCCTTGAGTTTCTCAGATACTTCATCACTAGGCACGAGACGATTCGGTGCCCCTCGGAGACTATTGAAGTCGGCGTTGTTCTACGTTTCTCTTTGGTGGATTTGAGTCGTAGAGAGCCGTACTATTAAGAGGGGGTCCGCGTCGGAAAGGTTTGGGTGGAATCAACACGTACACTTGTCCTACCTTTCCTTGCACTCTGGAGCTTCTCTTCGTTATCTTGGTTGTTCTGAAACCTGACGACTACTGATGTACTTGCGGTAGTACCGCAAGTACCAGCGGTAGTACCGCTGTGGCTCACGGTAGTACCGCTCATCTTGAGCGGTAGTACCGCAACTCCCAGGCCTAGTGCCGCTTCGGTACGGTAGTAGGGGCGGATGTAATTTTTTACATCCGCGCCACCCACGGTAGTACCGCTCGTCCAGCGCGGTAGTACCGCGGTGACCCACGGTAGTACCGCTCCCCAAGAGTCGTAGTACCGTGGCCCTCCTACTTAGTACCGCAGCGTCACGGTAGTAGGCGCGGATGTAATTTTTTACATCCGCGCCCGCAACGGTAGTACCTTGCCTCGCGAGCGGTAGTACCGCGTTGGATTTTTGTACCACCTCAACTTCAGTGGAAGTAGGCACAGATGTAATTTATTTCATCCGCGCTCTTCGCAGGCTATGACTTCCCTGCCTTGCGGTAGTACCGCAAGGGGGAGCGGTAGTACCGCACGAGCGGTAGTACTGCACCCTAGTCCTGGCCTCTGCTGCTGTCGCGGAAGTACCGTGGTCCACCACAGTAGTACCGCGCGGCCTCGCGGTAGTACCGCGCCCCTGGAGCGGTAGTACCGCGTGTCGCAGGCTGAACTTGTGGATAACGGTTGGATTTTTCCCATGACTATATAAGGGGCGTCTTCTACCTCTAGTTGACTACCTCTTCTACCTCTAAGCTCCATTGTTGCTCCAAGCTCCATTTTCCCTCGATCTCTCTCCCTAGCCAATCAAACTTGTTGATTTGCTCGGGATTGGGTGACAAGGGCCCGATCTACACTTCCACCACAGGATATTTGATTCCCCCCACTTATCCCTTGCGGATCTTGTTACTCTTGGGTGTTGAGCACCCTAGACGGTTGAGGTCACCTCGAAGCCATACTCCATTGTGGTGAAGCTTCGCGGTATTGTTGGGAGCCTCCAAGTGTTGTGGAGATAGCCCCAATCTTGTTTGTAAAGGTCCGGTTGCCGCCTTCAAGGGCTCCAATAGTGGAATCACGGCATCTCGCATTGTGTGAGGGCGTGAGGAGATTATGGTGGCCCTAGTGGCTTCTTGGGGAGCATTGTGCCTCCACACCGCTCTAACGGAGATGTACTTCCCCTTAAAAGGAAGGAACTTCGGTAACACATCCTCGTCTCCACCGGCTCCACTCTTGGTTATCTTGTCCCTTTACTTTTGCAAGCTTACTTGTGCTATATCCATTGCTTGCTTGTGTGCTTATTGTCTTTGCATCATATAGGTTGTCCACGTAGTTGCACATCTAGACAACCTATTTCATTGCAAGGTTTAAATTGTTAAAGAAAAGTCTAAAAAGTGTTAGTTGCCTATTCACCCCCCCTCTAGTCAACCATATCGATCCTTTCACCCACAACAAATCACTCGGGTCTGCATTCCTCAGGTGTTCTTGCCACTCTTCTGCCACCATCTGAGCATCGGCGATCTTTGAGCCTTTCTGGAAGCACTCTTCCGCCTTCTTGCGGTTACCGGTGACAGTGATCACGCCTTTAGGGCCAGGCATATTTAGTTTGAGGTACACGTAACATGGTCGGTCCATAAAACGTGCATAAGCTGGCCTGCTTTAACGCCCCGAGCCCGGCGCCCCAGAAGACTTCCAGCTACTCCGAGTTTCGTCGTGTGATTTGTTTTGTTTGTTGCTTTCTTCTTAGCTTCATTTGCATTGCATCACGTCATCATGCTATCATATCATTAATTTTTAAAACTCAACTAAATAAATTGCATAGATCTTTTGATCTATTTAAATCGAGGGAATTCACTTGTGATTTCTCTTTATAACATATTAAAGCCTCTCAATATTATTAGGGAGCTATATTAAAATATTCCATTATTTGAAATTGATCATAACACACTTGCAAATAATTCCCCATGCCGTTGTTATCTCACTTCTTGACCTCAAACCTTGCCAATAATTATTTCATCATTTTCCAGAGCTCCACCAAAAATCCGAACATTTTTGGACCTTCCTTTTACCAAGTCCTAGTTCAACCCATTTGAATTAAATTCAAATGAGTTTGAATTTAAATTTTTCAATCATGCCTCTTTCTATTTTTCTTGGAATGAGCATATTTTTGCGAGTCCGGGAAAATAATCCCCTTGCCCAAAATTCTATTTCTACCTTCCTTTCTTCTCCTTTTCTTCCTTGATTTATTTTTCTATTTTCAGAAAAAAAAGAGAGGGAGAAGAAGCCCTGCAGCCAGGCCAGCCTTCCTAACCTCCTAAAGCCCAGCCGGCCGGCCTCTAAGGCCCAGCCTACCTAGCCCCTCCTAACCCTAGCTAACCTAGCCCGACCCTGCATCCCTCCTCGTCCTTCCTCAGCGCCGCACCCGATCCCCTCGCACATCACACGCACACACGCACGTCGCCAGGGAGAGGATCCCACGATCCTCCCGCATCTTCCATCGATCCCCATCTCCTCCCTCGCGCAGCCCTCGATCCCCTTCCTCTCCTCGCATCACCGCACCACCGCATCGGCCTCCTCGCCGCCGTAGCGCCCTCCTTCATCAGTCCCGTGCCCATCAGCGCGGCCAACTCCGGCGGCCCTCAGGCCATGGCGCCTCCTTGTGCTTCTCCATGACCCTTTCTCCTCTCCCTCGACTCCCTCCAGTGCCGCAACCCCAGGGGCCCGATCCCCATCTCTCCCTCTCCTCGCGCCCGACCCCATCTCCCTCCGCGCGCAGCCCTCGATCCCCCTCCTCTCCTCGCGTCGCCTCCTCCTCCCGTCGCCCTGCCTCGACGCCTGCACCTCCGCCGGCCTCGGCCTCCCGCGGCTGCCGCTGCTGGCCCTGCTGCCGAGCTCTCCGCCTCGCGCCTCCACCTCCACACCGGGGCTCCCTCCGCCGTCGAGCAGCCCAGTAGAGGGGCCCCGCGCCATCCTTCCCCCTGCGCCAAGTCCGGCCGCCGTGCCGCCATGCTTTGTGTCGCCCCTCGCCTCGTCGGCTTTCACTCCGACCAGATGCACCCGAGGAGCTCCCAGAGCGAGCTCGCCCATGGCCCCTGCGTTCCTCGCCGCCATCGCGCCTTCCGACGTCGTCCAGACCTTGCTGCCCCTTTTGTTGTTGCCAATTTCCTCGATCGAGGGACCCCAAGACCGCCAAGTCCCTGCTTCGCGCCCCTGTTGTGGTTAACGCCAAGGCCAACAGTCACCGAGCGTGGATTGGCCATGTACAACTACGGACACCCGTGGATTTCACCAAGTACCTCTACCGATGACTCGAACGTCTACGACCCGTGTACCACGACGCATGTACGGCTACATGACGACCCGACGACCCCGGACATCTACGAGAAACGTGTACAACTACCGCCGCCGCCGTGTACCACTACTTCCACTACCGTCACATGAACAACTACTTCCACTACGAGATGTACCTCTACCGACGCCGTGTACGACTAATTCCACGACGTCCCATGAACGCCTACTTCCTCTACACCGCTCCAAACTCATTCCGCCCAGAAACGCTCACTTCAAAGGTATAACCCGAGACGACCGCGATGAGATGCCCTTGCATGTATGAGATGCACGATATGTTTGCACCGTGTCCGAATTGTCACTCGTTTCCATGCCACTAACCCGTGGGAACCCGGAATCTGGGATCACCCCACCATCTTGCATGTTGCGCTCATCCGCACGCTTCCTTTTGCACCGGTATCTCCATGAGCTACCAGAACCGTTATGTTGCTGTGGCATCATTTTCGGATATGTCGCCGTGGCACCATTTTTGTTTCGCCGCCGTGGCACCCTTTTTCCTTCCGCCATGGTGACAAATGCTTCATAACATGCTTATGTTAACGTTTTCTTAAAATTGCATAAACTTGCATATGTCATCCGCATCATGATAACAACAATTAAAATGCTTAAAATTGTTGTTTGCTTTAAATACTATATGACATGGGGACTTTCCGGAATTGTTGTTTCTTGTTTCCGGCCTCATTTAAACTTGCCTAAATAGTTAGTTCAATTATGTTTCATCTCTTGCCATGTTTGACAACATTTAATATTGTTGGTTAGCCTAACCGAGAGAGAACTAAATAATTGATTTGGTGTTTCGTCAATATGCAACTTGTTGCATACTGAGCTTCACTTAACTTGTAGTATTGTTTGTTGCACTTTGCCATGCCATGCCTCTTTAAACCGGACATGCATCATGCTTGATTGTGCATCATGCCATGATTATGTGATGGTTGTTTACCATATTGTTTGCTTCTCTCGTTAGCTTCGGTTTCGTTCCGGAGTTGTGAGGATTCGCTCGACTACGTCCGTTTGTCTTCTTCATGGACTCGTTCTTCTTCCTATCGGGATTTCAGGCAAGATGACCTTTACCCTCAATATCACTTCTATCTTTGCTTGCTAGTTGCTTCGTTCTATCGCTATGATGCGCTGCCTATCCCTTGTTTACCATGTCTCCCATATTGCCATGTCAGCCTCTAACCTTTTCACCCTTCCTAGCAAACCGTTGCTTGGCTATGTTACCGCTTTGCTCAGCCCTCTTATAGCGTTGCTAGTTGCAGGTGAAGTTGAAGATTGCTCCATGATGGACAGGATTATGATTGGGATATCACAATATCTCTTATTTAATTAATGCATCTATATACTTGGTAAAGGGTGGAAGACTCGGCCTTATGCCTGGTGTTTTGTTCCACTCTTGCCGTCCTAGTTTCCGTCATACCGGTGTTATGTTCCCGGATTTTGCGTTCCTTACGCGGTTGGGTGATTTATGGGACCCCCTTGATAGTTCGCTTTGAATAAAACTCCTCCAGCAAGGCCCAACCTTGGTTTTACCATTTGCCTACCTAAGCCTTTTTCCCTTGGGTTCTGCAGACTCAAGGGTCATCTTTATTTTACCCCCCCCCCCGGGCCAGTGCTCGTCGTGAGTGTTGGTCCAACCTGAGCGATGTCCGGCGCCCCTTGGGCAACCAGGGTCTATGCCAACCTGACGTCTGGCTCATCCGGTGTGCCCTGAGAACGAGATATGTGCATCTCCTATCGGGATTTGTCGGCACTTCGAGAGGCTTTGCTGGTCTTGTTTTACCATTGTCGAAATGTCTTGTAAACCGGGATTCCGAGTCTGATCGGGTCTTCCTGGGAGAAGGTCTATTCCTTCGTTGATCGCGAGAGCTTGTCATGGGCTAAGTTGGGACACCCCTGCAGGGTATAATCTTTCAAAAGCCGTGCCTGCGGTTATAGGCAGATGGGAATTTGTTAATGTCCGGTTGTAGATAACTTGACACCAGATACGAATTAAAACGCATTAACAACGTGTGTAGCCGTGATGGTCTCTTCTCGGCGGAGTCCGGGAAGTGAACACGGTTTTGGGTTATGTTTGACGTAAGTAGGAGTTCAGGATCACTTCTTGATCATTGCTAGCTTCACGGCCGTTCCGCTTGCTCTCTTCTCGCTCCTATTTGCGTATGTTAGCCATCATATATGCTTAGTCGCTGCTGCAGCCTCACCACTTTACCACTTCCTACCCATAAGCTTAAATAGTCTTGATCTCGCGGGTTTTGAGATTGCTGAGTCCTCGTGACTCACCAGATACTATCACAACAGTTGCAGGTGCCGATGATACCAGTGCAGATGATGCAACCGAGCTCAGATGGGAGCTCAACGAAGATCTTGGTCGTTGCTATGTTTCGTTTCATGTTGATCAGTAGTGGAGCCCAGTCGGGACGATCGGGGATCTAGCAGTTGGGTTATCTTCTTTTCTTTTGGCTTCGTCCGTAGTCGGACCATGTGTGTACTCTGAATGATGTATGAATTAAATGTTCACTGTGTGAAGTGGCGATTGTAAGCCAACTCTTTATCCCATTCTTGTTCATTACATGGGATTGTGTGAAAATGACCCTTCTTGCGACAAAACCACAATGCGGTTATGCCTCTAAGTCGTGCTTCGACACGTGGGAGATATAGCCGCATCATGGGTGTTACACCTGCCCAAAATAACATGGTAGGCACTCTGGAAATCCACAACCTCAAATGTCAGCTTCTCTTTGCGGAAATTCTTTGAATCACCACAAACCACATCAAGAGCAATCTGGCCGAGTGAAGCGGCCTTCTTGCCAGGGATGACTCCATATAAAGTCATGTTGCTTGTGCTCAGTCTGGACATCGGAATACCCATCCCTTTCAGCGTCTCAGCATATAGTATATTCAAACTGCTGCCGCCATCCATCAACACTTTGGTCAGTCGAGTGCCCTCAACGACTGGGTCGACCACCAACGCTTGCCTCCCAGGGATGGCTATGTGCGTCGGGTGATCAAATTGGTTGAATGTAATGGCAGTTTGAGACCACTTCAGATAATTGGGTGTTGACGGAGCAGCCATATTCACCTCTCGGTTTATAACTTTCAGTCGGTTCTTGCTCTCAACGTCAGCGAAAATCATCAGGGTGGAATTGACCTGTGGATATTCCTCGTCACTATCCTCCTTGTCCTCAACCTTGTCCGACTCTTTTTCTTTGTCCTTGGGCTGCTTCCCTTGGAACTGCTATATCAGGAGTCGACACTGTCGAGTGCTATGCTTTGGGTAAATGAAGTTACCCTCTTCGTCTTTCTTGGTGTGGATGTGACATGGCAAATACATCACGTCATTTCCTTATTTATCTTTTACTTTCTTGGAGTTCCAAGGCCCCTTGGGCTTCCCTTTGAACTTTCCTTGATTCAGGGCCAAGGCTTCTCCAGGAGCGGCTGGCTCGGCTTTACGCTTTTGCTTCCGACTGGAATTTCCGCCTCCGGTGTCCTGGGCGACTGACTTGTGCTTGCCTCTCCGGAGCCAATCCTCTTCCTCACCATTGGCATATTTGGTGGCTATTTCCATCATTCGACTCAGAGACATGTCTCCGGTTCGACCGAATTTCAGGCTTAGCTCTCTGTATTTTACGCCCTCCTTGAAGGCGCAAACTGCCTGGTGATCAGATACATTCTCTACCATGTGATGCAGTGTGATCCATCTCTGGATGTAATCCCTCAGAGTCTCATTCGACTTCTGCACACAAGATTGCAGCTCTGTCAGTCCTGCTGGTCGCTTGCACGTTCCTTTGAACGTCCTGACAAACACTCGGGAGAGGTCTTCCCATGTGTAAATGCTGCTGGGTGTCAACTGATTCAACCATGCTCTGGCTGACCCTTCCAACATAAGAGGCAGATGCTTCATGGCCACCTCGTCATTCCCGCCGCCGATCTGAACAGCCACTCGGTAGTCCTCAAGCCAAGTATCAGGCTTGGACTCACTGTTGAACTTGCTGACTCCAGTCGCCAACCTGAAGTTGGGAGGAATCACCACGGCTCTAATGGCTCTGCTGAAACACTCTGGTCCGGAGACATGCACTCGGCTGCTGGTGGGTACATCTCCGTCATCACCCTCTTTGTGGGCTCTGTTCCGGTCGACCAAACCTTGAACGATAATGGATCTCGCATCAAAGCCTGGTTCCCCGGGGTCGACTGGCATCCTTCGCCCGCCACTGTGCTGGCGTCTATCATCCTACTGTCGAGGCACATATGATCCACCCCTTGGGGGAGGAGTGGGCACTCGACGTCGATCGTTCGAATCAGTGATCATACTGCTCATAGTTCCTGTACTGATCGTGCCGGTCGCCACGCCCTTCATGCCTCGGGGGCGATCTGGGGCTATGGGCCGACTGGACCGTATTCGCAACCACGGATCTGCTGTGAATCCTGTTCCGCGACTGTGATACAGCTGAATTCTGATCTCCTGCTGCCCGGAGCAAATCCCTGATCTACATCAAGCCTCTGCCAGCCTCTGACTGGGAAGGCTGAATCGACTCTGCTATACAGGCTGCAGCTGCTAAATTCTGAATCAGAGTTCGATATACCTGAGACGGAGGTTTGAAGAGTTGGCGTCGACTGGAGTCTGGAATCCATTGCCGCGCGCGCTCGTCGAGTGCCCGCTGAAGGTTCTCCAGTCGAGTGCGCTCAGCCAGGTTAGCCAAGCACGCGTCCTCTAAGGCGCGAGGCTCAGGGGTTTCTCCAACAATCGGAGTGTGAAGCGCATCCATGTTCCGGCGGCGAAGCTCTTCGCTCTGTTGTGAATTGAGGGTCTCGGGAAGGTATTCCTCATGGTCGTGCGACGGATCGCCTCCGCCGTTGCCTCCCTCGACGCCAGGAAAGCCAGGGGGAACGTGCGGTCCGTTGACCATCAGGACCTCCGCCGCTGGATTGTTGTCGCACTCGGATGTAGTCTCTACGGAGCTAGTCGACATGTCGAACAGGCCGTAGAGAGATTCATCGGGCTCGATTGCCGCGACTTGGGTGGTGGTCGAATGGCGAACCACTGCGTGCCTCACCCACCGCTGAAGCCTCGACCGACCGGAGCGCTTACACCAGCGGGAAGCTGGGAGGGAGGATGACACAAAAACTGGCCGATACTGAGTCGACGGTTGCCGCAGAAGGACACCGCGGACGCACGCTCGAAAGTGCGTAGCCCCGCGGATCGGGAGCGCATCCACGTCGAGCGGAGCCTCCTGCAGCTAAGTAGAGTCGTCGGCGACGAATGTGAGCGCGCCGAGACGGATCTCGCGGCCCTAAACCAAAACTCCACCTAAAACCATGATGATGGGAATCGGAAAAATTGCAACTTCTCCAATAAATCGCTAAGACACCTGCCCCATGATGGGCGCCAACTGTCGTGGTTCTAAGTCTGACAGTAGTGTAGGGGGGTACTAAGGAGAGGCAAGATCCTAGCTATGGAGTAGTTGTGCACACAAGTGTTTTACGAGTTCATGCCCTTCTCGGAAGAAGTAAGGGCCCTACGTCTTGGAGCCCGGAGGCGGTCGATGGGATTATATGTGTGAGAGTTACAGGGGTGCGAACCCTTCTACCAGTGGAGGGGGTGGCTTATATAGAGGATGCCATGACCCCAGCCAGCCCACGTAGCGGAGGGTTAAAGTACATTAAGGTCCGGCATTACTGGTAACGCCTTACATAAAGTGTCATCATGACCATAAAGACTACTTAATTACAGACCGTTTGGATACAGAGTAGATCTTGAACTCCTGGTGGTCGAGTGAGTCTTCATGGTCGAGTGTCTTCAGGTTCGTCGAGTGTCTTCTAGTCCATCGAGTGGAGTTCCTCTTGGTCGACTGGAAGGCGGCTTCTTCTAAAAGATGTCCTCGTTCTAAGTCTGACAGTAGTGTAGGGGGGTACTAAGGAGAGGCAAGATCCTAGCTATGGAGTAGTTGTGCACACAAGTGTTTTACGAGTTCATGCCCTTCTCGGAAGAAGTAAGGGACCTACGTCTTGGAGCCCGGAGGCGGTCGATGGGATTATATGTGTGAGAGTTACAGGGGTGCGAACCCTTCTACCAGTGGAGGGGGTGGCTTATATAGAGGATGCCATGACCCCAGCCAGCCCACGTAGCGGAGGGTTAAAGTACATTAAGGTCCGGCGTTACTGGTAACACCTTACATAAAGTGTCATCATGACCATAAAGACTACTTAATTACAGACCGTTTGGATACAGAGTAGATCTTGAACTCCTGGTGGTCGAGTGAGTCTTCATGGTCGAGTGTCTTCAGGTTCGTCGAGTGTCTTCTAGTCCGTCGAGTGGAGTTCCTCTTGGTCGACTGGAAGGCGGCTTCTTCTAAAAGATGTCCTCGGGGAGGGTACCTTGGACAGGTCCATGACCCTACCCTAGGTACATGACTTCATCAGCAAGCACATGAGCCGATCAATCCAACTATAGACCAAAGACATGATTCGGAGCCGATGCATATAGTGCAATATTCGGGACACCGAAGAGTTCCCTATAGGTGTTCGGACTTAAGAGTTTGCAGTGCCGAATACAGCCCCTGGTATGAAGGCCGTGCCGAAGCACGTATGTGAGTCGAAAGCAAGGAGCGAATACGGATGACAAGGTAATATAAGAACCCAACAAAAAGGTAGTGGTCATCTGCTTCCTTTATATCCTTATCAATACGTCGAGGCATGTTTCGACAGACAATGCAATTAATATTGAGATCATGTTACATGCCTAAAAATAATTTTACATAAGGGAAAGTCTAGCATAGGACCTAAAAGTAATGGTTCAAAGACTCTAGTGATGCATTGCCGCACGTCTGTGCCTTTTCTCCTTAGTAACAAATCCATTAATAGGAGTATTTGATTGTCGACCATAAAGAAGGGAAACGCTAGCCTTGCAAGGATCCCTGATGTGACCGTACAACAAATAAAGCTTTCAATGAACCTGTAGTAGAAAAATATATGAAGCCCAAATAAGGTCAAGCCGTACTGTGGACTTTTTCCGCAGTGTGCCTCCGTCGTTGCCCAAGGTATTTTGAGTGCGTAGTTATGTACGCGCTCTACGTAAGCCGCCACCTTATGGGGCAGTCGTTGGAGGCCAAACTGTTGATCGAGGTCCGAACCCGTCGATTTATCACAATGATGGGTGGACCAAACTCGTTTAGACACGTCATTGGCTTTATTGACTAACGAACTATTCGGCTTAATGAGGCTGCCATACACCTCGGCTGCAAGGGCCACGGTGTGCTCTTCAGTACGGAGGGAGCGCTCCATATTTCCATTGACTTCAATAAGATCGCGAGGTCCGGGCATCTTAAGCTTCAAATAAGCATAGTACGGGACTGCATTAAAGCGGGCAAAAGCAGTTCGTTCGAGCAATGCGTAATAACCACTACGGAAAGGGACGATGTAGAAGATTAGTTCCTCACTGCATAAGTTGTCTGGGGAGCCGAATACTACCTCCAGTGTCAGTGAGCCCGTACAACGGGCCTCCACGCTGGGTATCACACCTTTAAAGGTAGTGTTACTAGGCTTGATTCTTGATGGGTCGATGCCCACTTTGCGGCTAGTGTCTTGATAAATCAAGTTTAGACTGCTGCCCTTGTCCATAAGGACTCTAGTGAGATGGTATCCGTCGATAATTGGATCGAGTACCAGGGTGGCCGAACCGCCATGATGTATACTGGTTGGGTGGTCCCTGCGATCAAAAGTGATCGGACAGGCTGACCATGGGTTGAACTTTGGGGCGACAGGATCTACGGCGTAGACGTCCCTTAGTGCGCGTTTGTGCTCCCTTTTGGGAATGTGAGTGACATAAATCATGTTCACTATTTTCACTTCGAGGGGAAACTGCTTCTGGCCCCTGGTGTTCGGCTGACAGGCCTCATCATCGTCCTCACTTGGAGGTCCTTTTCCCTTGTGCTCGATATTTATCTTACCGGCCTGTTTGAAAACCAAGCAGTTCCTGTTGGTGTGGTTAGCAGGCTTATCGGGTGTGCCATGAATCTGACAGGGCCTCTCGAGGATTTTGTCCAAACTGGATGGACCGTCCTTGTTGCCTTTGAAAGGTTTCTTCCGCTGACCGAATTTAGAACCACTGAATCCGGTGTTAACTGACATATCATCTGCGTCGGCATTGTTGCTCAGACATTTGTTTTTATTGCGGTGTGGTTTACCATTGCCATCCCTGGCCTGAGAAGTGCCGGGGTCGCCCGATCTGTTGCTTCTACGATCCAACCAGCTATCTTCACCCGCACAGAAACGGGTCATAAGTGCAGTTAAGGCTACCATGGTCTTCGGCTTCTCCTACTCGAGGTGTCGGGCGAGCCATTCGTCCCGGATGCTGTGTTTGAAGGCCGCTAAGGCTTCGACATCCGAACAGTCCATGATTTGGTTCTTTTTAATTAGGAACTGATTCCAAAGCTTCTGAGCCAATTTGCCTGGTTGCTGGATTATATGACTCAAGTCATCCGCATCTGGTGGCCGGACATAAGTGCCCTGAAAGTTGGCCCGAAAAGCATCTTCCAAATCTTCCAAGGTTCCAATGGAGTTCTTTGGGAGGCTGTTCAACCAGTGTCGTGCTAGTCTTTCAGCTTTAGAGGAAGATATTTAATGGCATGGAGGTCATCTCCATGAGCCATATGAATTGGAGAAGAAAATCTTCAATCCAGACGGTCGGATCTGTCGTTCCATCATACTGCTCGATGTTCACGGGTTTAAACCCTTCCAGAAACTGGTGTTGCATTACCTCATCGGTAAAGCACATAGGGTGTGCGGCACCCCTGTATCATGCGACATCACGGCGGAGATCGGCTGACATATGAGTTAGGTGATGATCCCAAATACTGTAATGTTCATCACACCGGACTTCATAGCCGTTATATCGTGCTGGGACACCGCCTCTTGATCCATAGATCGATCTGGTCTGACCAGCTGTATTGGCCAGGTCCCGTTGCAAGTCATATGTGTAGCCCGGAACTGTTGTCTCCTTGCCTCTTCAGCGAGGGGGTGCGGGCTGGTGTTCAGCTTGATATGCTGCTTTATCCCGTCCACGTGGTGGTTGGTCTGGTTGATCTACCTGATCGTATTTTGACGGTATTGGCTCAAGGGCTTCGTCATCGAATTGTGGCAGCAGCTTGCGCTTGGGGTAACTTTTGGTAGGTCGCTCGTGGCCACACTCCTCGGTGGCCAGGACCTTGGTCCAGCTTTCATTGAGCATATCCTGTTCAGCTTTGAGTTGCTGGTGCTTCTTTTTCAGGCTCCACGCTATGGCGATGAGCTATCGCTTGAAGCATTCTTGCTCGAGGTGTTCCTCTGGGACGATAAAATCTTCGTCACCGAGGCTAACATCCTCCTCGAAGACTGGCATGTAATTGTTGTCTTTCGAATCTTCGCGATCAACGTGTTCGGGGCTATACTGGCCCTCTTCCCTCTCATCCTGTTCGGATGTGGGCTCGACGGGGTGTTCGGGATCTTCGGCATTATCCAGAGTCTCAATATCTCCGGTGTCGATGTTACTATCCTTTGCCCGATGCGATCGTGAGTGGCACCACTAACGTTGGTGCTTTGGTGGTTCGTTGACGGGCTTGTCCTCATCGGGATTCTGATTGTCCTTGTCGTCCTTTTTATCGGGAGTGTCCACCATGTATACGTCATAGGTTGAAGTGGCCGTCCAACACCCTATGATGGGTGGGACTTCGCTCGATTCGGCGTCGGCATCATCGTCCATACCGTCGATGTCTTTAGACGCGTAGTCCAGCATGCCGGTTAAATACTCGATAGTGGCTATTAAGTGGGTGGTGGACAGGTCGTAAAATTCCTTGCTCTCAGCCCCCAGCCCATGCTAGGTGCAGTTCGGAGGCAAGGCTTCCGTAATGGCGAGAGATCGCATTAAGCCCAGTGCTTCATCTGGAGGTGAAAGCTGGGCATGAGTCCGTGGATCTGGCGGGCTAGGTTCGGTGATAGACACCAGGTCGGGCCCGATCAAAACAAACTTTGAAAGTTTAGAGTTGTCGTCCAGGGGCGATTCCAAGGTCACATATGGGTCTTCGGTCGGAAGTTCCATGATAGAAAAGAGTCTAGCAAGGCTGATCCTCCCGTCTTCGGATAATACGACCTGCTCAAGGATCTAAGGCCGAGGCGGGCATGAGTGTTGACCCTTGAACAGGATTTGAGAGCGAATCCGAAGAGCTTCCTTCATAGGGGCAATGGGAGATAACCGAGGTCGTGAATCCCTCTAAAATCAGATCTCCTCGGATATCGACAATGTAGTTCAGGTTTCTGAACCTGATCTGGTAGCCGGGGGCGTAATTGTCGACCTACTCAAGGTGGCCAGTCGAGTTGGCACGAAGCACGAAGCCGCTGAACACAAAGACCTGTCCGAGAAGAAAGGTTTCCTTGGACACATCATCGTCATTGATGAAGAGGCGCGCCATCAATCCTTCTGTTGACGACAACAGAGCTCTCAATAAAAGCTCCAATGTCGGTGTCAAAACTGGCAGATCTCGGGTAGGGGGGCCCAAGCTGTATGTCTGAGATGGTAACAATGATCAAAGGGACACATTGTTTAACCAGGTTCGGGCCCTCTTAATGGAGGTAAAATCGTACTCCTGATTGATTATATTCGAAGGGTATAGGGGTTACAAGAGTTGATCTACCTCGAGATCGTAGTGGCTAAACCCTAGCTTGGCTAGCCTATGAATGTTATGATCCTGCCTTTGGTCTAAAACCCTCCGGTTTATATAGACACTGGAGGGGCTTAGGGTTGTACAAAGTTGGTTTAACAGAAAGGAAATAGTATATCCGGACACCTAAACTTGCCATTCATGCATACGAGAGTCCTATCCGGACACGATAAGTTGTCTTCTTCTTTGTATGTTGACGGCCCATTAGTCTGGCCCATGTCCAATAGACCGGACGCCCGGGGACCCCTTAGTCCAGGACTCCCTCAGAGCCCACTCTACCCGCAATCCCCAATCGGCCACCTACCCGGCTAGTGAAGAACATAGGGGAGGACCCTCTCTTCCCACCAAAAGACCCCATCAAATTGTGCTTTGTTTCGTGGATCTTTCCCTTGCCTCGTTGCTTGAGGTAGTCTCTGCTACCTCTTGAGCTTGCGTTGGTTTTCCCTTGAAGAGGAAAGAGTGATGCAGCAAAGTAGCCTAACTATTTCCCACAGTTTTGAGAAACAAGGTATCAATCCAGTAGAAGACAACGCACAAGTCACCGAATACTTGCACAAACAATCAACAACTTGCACCCAACGCGATAAAGGGGTTGTCAATCCCTTCATGGTCACTTGCAAAAGTGAGATTTGATAGAGATAGATAAATGGTAAAGTAAATATTTTTGGCATTTTTTGGTTTATAGATCGGAAAGTACTAAGACTTAAAAGAGATTAAATATAATGGAAAAGAGATCCGGGGGCCATAGGTTTCACTAGTGGCTTCTCTGGAGATAGCAAATATTACGGTGGGTGAACAAATTACTGTCGAGCAATTGATAGAAGAGCGCATAGTTATGATTATATCTAAGGCAATGATCATGAACATAAGCATCACGTTCGTGTCAAGTAGACCGAAATGATTCTGCATCTACTACTATTACTCCACACATCAACCGCTATCCAGCATGCATCTAGAGTATTAAGTTCATAAAGAATGGAGTAACGCATTAAGTAATATGACATGATGTAGAGGAATTAACTGAAGCAATATGATGAAAACCCCATCTTTTTATCCTTGATGGCAACAATACAATACGTGCCTTGCTGCATCTACTGTCACTGGGAAAGGACACTACAAGATTGAACCCAAAGCTAAGCATGGCACCTTTGGATCCAATCCAACTTGGCATTGTCCACGTGGTCTATGGCCGTGTCTTGCCCCCTCAACTTACCTGGGAGAGGTCCTTCCGTTTGCTTCTGCCTGAATTCTACATCAAGAATGTGCCAGCTCCACTGCCTGTCAGCAATCGGTGGACATCTCTGCTCACAACTTGTGTCTGGCACCAAGGCTATGGGAGGAAGTTTGATCGTCTACTTCAGTCCAATGGCAGGGTATGCCCTAGTTCTTCTTCTGTTATCATTGGAGAAATTATACCGAGTCTTGTAAGCTTCAATCCTCACAACCAGATAGCTCAATCCAGCCCCCAACTGAGGATTGTCAGTTTCATAACTCTGATGGTGACTTTAAGTTCTCGTCTGCTCTGCCTGCTGTGCTTGGCAAACGTGGACGTGAGATTAAGCATGGCCGCATGGCATCTTTTGCTATAGCTCCCACTCTGGATTTCTCCACCAGGCGCATGACACGCGGTGCTAGCAAGGCCTCGGGTTTCAAACCAACTTCTGCAATTCCCATCAAGGCATCAGCACTGAGGCGTCCGCGTGCCAAGAAGGCCAAGGTGATGACTGAAGATTCTGAGGATGCAACGCCGGTGTTACCTCCACCAACACCAATTTCAGAGTTGTAGGCGATCGGTGCCTATCTTGGCATCTCAGAAGATCAACTCACATTGGAGAAGCTTACGGCTTCTTCAAAGAAATCTGCTAATGATCATGTGTCCGATGATAGGTGACCATAGATTTTAAGATCCTAGACGGAGGTGTTATGCCTGGTTTTGTTTTTCTTTTGCTGGTGGATACTTTATGTCTGAACTTGTCTGTCTTTCTGGCCTTTTGGTTATGTGGCCTGTGGTTTATTGTACTGCTGTGTTATGCTCAGCAGTCCTAGCTCTGTTAATGCAAGTTTATTATGGATAGTACAACTTACCATAATTGGCGTATACTGTGCTGGAATGTCCGTGGTTTAAATTCCGAGGTTCGTTAGAGGGATGTGCGTGCAAAGATAGAAGCGAGTCAGTGCTCTATTGTTTGCTTGCAGGAGACTAAGTGCGATGATTTTGATATCCACAGAATTCGAGCTTTCTGTCCTAGGCGTTTTGACACGTTTGTGTTTGCCCCGTCAGTTGGTGATTGTGGTGGAATCTTGGTTGTTTGGTGTTCCTCTATATTTAAAGGGAACCTGGTTCAGATTCAGAGCTTTGGTATTGTTGTTTCTTTTGAATCTGTTCATAATGTTGAGATGTGGACCCTCGTGTCTCTATATGGACCCTGTGATGGTCCCCCTCGTGATAACTTTGTAAATTGGCTTTTTCACCTTCATATTCCAACGGATGAAAATTGGCTATTTCTAGGAGATTTTAACTTCATTCGTTCTCTGGATAATAGAAATAGGCCAGGAGGGTATGTTAACGACATCTTTCTCTTTAATGAGATCATTGGGCATCTGGGGCTTCTTGAACTACCACCGAAGGGTAGAAGCTTTACTTGGTCCAATATGAAGGAGCAGCTTGATTGGTTTTTTACAACCTCAGATTGGATCTCATCCTATCCTAATATAGTTTTTCTGCCCTTGGCAAAAACATCCTCTGATCATGTGCCGTGTGTGGTTTCCATTGATACAAACATACCCAAGGCTATGGTTTTTAGGTTTGAAAACTATTGGGTGGATTTGCTAGGGTTTATGGATTGTGTTAGGAACTCCTGGACTCAACCTGTGTTTGTTGATCTGTTTGCTTCTGCGGTTTTGTCAGTCAAGTTCAAGCATTTGCGTTATGCTCTCGAAGCCCAGAGCAAGAATCTCTCTTATATTAAGAGGCTCACTGTGGACTGTTGCAAAGTTATCCTTTTCCTTGGAAGAAATGAGACCACTCACCACACCAGAGTTCAAATTTAGGAAAATAGTTAAGTTACATCATGAGAATTTACTGAAAATTCATTATATTTACTGGAAACAGAGGTGCACCATTTGGTACATCAAGGTGGGTGAGGAGAACTCAAAATTGTTCCATGCAATGGCCTCTGAACATTTGTGCAGGAATACTATTGCAAGTATCTCTATTGCAGGTAGTGAACCAGTGTCTGATCATTCCCAAATGGTGGGAATTCTTTGGTCTTCTTTCAAAAACAGAATGGGCCAAGCCCAAGGGATATTTATGGGCTTTGACCTGCAGATCCTAATCCAGCCTGTTGGTAAACAAAGTTCTAAAGGAGCTGCCCACTAATCGAGCCCCTGGGCCAGATGGCTTTAATGGGATCTTTGTCAGAAAGTGCTGGTCTATCATTGAAGGAGACTTCTTGAGCTTAATTCAAGATTTTTATGATGGGAAGTTATCTTTGGAAAACATCAATGGTTCTTTGATTACCCTGATTCCAAAGATCCTGTCTCTAGAAGGACCTGGGGATTTTAGGCCAATCTCTTTGACTACACTCGCTTGAAGTTCCTTACTAAACTCTTGGCAAACAGGTTACAGAAAGTCATCCTTTAATGCATTCATAAGAACCAGTATGGGTTTCTGAAGAGTAGGGCCATCCAAGACTGCTTGGCCTGGGCTTTTGAGTATATTCACCAGTGTAAGAAGTCAAAGAGACCTACACTTATCCTAAATCTAGACTTTGCAAAAGCCTTTGACACTATGGAACATGAGCTGATATTGCAAATACTCCAACATAAAGGCTTTGATGCTAAATGGATTGCTTGGATCAAAGAGATCTTGCCATCTGGATCATCTTCTATGTTGCTCAATGGGGTCCCTGGCAAGCAATTTAAATGCAAATGTGGGGTCAGATAGGGTGATCCACTGTCTCTACTTTTGTTTGTTATTGCTGCTGATCTTCTTCAGTCAGTGGTTAATGATATGCTGGCAAGGGGAGTTCTAACTCTTCCAATTCCATCCCATGACAATGATTTCCGAATAATTCAGTATGCAGATGATACAATTATTATCCTCTCTGCTGTGTGAGAACAGTTAGTTGCTCTCAAGAACATGCTTCACATCTTTCAACAATCCACTGGTCTCAAAGTAAACTTTGCCAAATCATCAATGGTGCCTCTCAATCTTGAGCCAGTTGAAGCTTTGAGGCTTTCAAACATCGTGGGTTGCAAATTGGAGCAGTTGCCTTTCACTTATTTAGGTCTTCCTCTAGGAACCACAAGGCCTAGAATAATTGACCTAATGCCTTTGGTGGACAACATAGAGAGAAGGTTATCTGTCAGTTCTGGCATGCTCAACCAAGGCTCCAGGTTGTAGTTGGTAACTTCAGTGCTCACATCAATGCCCATATATTTCCTTTGTAGTTTGCATATCCCTCCTAGTATCAACAAGCAGTTGGACAGGATATTCAGGAAATGCCTTTGGAGAGGAAATTTTGATGTTCCAAAGCAATCATTAGCTGCATGGGATCTTGTTTGCAGACCTAAGGAAAAAGGTGATTTAGGTACCTCAATTTAAATATTCAAAACCAGGGACTTCTTCTTAAGCATCTGCATAAATTCTATAACAAGATGAATGTTCCATGGGTTCAGTTGATCTGGGATAGTTATTATGATGGAGTTGTGCTTCATGCCACTGTGCTCACTGGCTCTTTCTGGTGGAAGGACATTCTCAAGCTTGCTGATATTTATAGGTTAATTGCCTCAGTGCACATCAATATGGGGGACTCTGCTCTCTTTTGGCTTGATGCTTGGCATTTGGGTGGTTCTTCCAGGCCTCTGAATCTCAGATTACCCAGGTTTTTTCTTTTGTGATGGATGACAAAGTTTCTGTTAAGGATTTAATGATGACCCAAGACCTGTTCTCCATGTTTCACCTGCCAATTTCACAAGAGGCAGCATCTGAATTGGAAATCTTGGAAGGGTGGCTCATCTTCTTCAGAGAGATCCTTCCTTGCCTGATGTTTGGATATGGCCTGGAAAGTCAGGACAATACACAACAAAGAGTTTCTATGATATCATGCATACAAACCTTCCTGTTGGACAACCTTGCAAGTGGTTATGGCAAAGTAGATGCACTATGAAAATTAAAGTTTTTGGCTGGCTTCTTTTCTTTGACATGCTTAACACAAAGGACATGCTGGTGAGAAGACATTAGAGATCGCCCATGGATGATAATCTCTGTGTCATCTGCAATGCTTATGTTTATGAAGACAGAGCGTATCTATTCTTCCAATGTAACTTTAGTTGTAGAGTTTAGAATTACCTACAGATTGATTGGAGCCATGGATCTAATATCCAGCAATGTGTATCCCAAGCAAGACAGAGATTTGGCCATCCATTCTTCTCCGAGGTCATGCTCACTGCGGCATGGAACATTTGGATCCTAAGGAATGGGAGAACTTTCACAGGGGCACGAGCTACTTTTGCTGCTTGGAGATGTAATTTTGTACATGATATTCTTCTATTGTCCCATAGGCTAAAGGATAGCACTAAGCATAGGCTTGTAGATTGGGTTAATACCCTCTTGTAAATGCAAGTTTCCTCTAACTTAGTTTAGCTTTGTAACCTTTATAGACATCTTTTGTACAACTTTGATCTTTACTTGATTTAATAAAGGGCTGTAGGGTTTTTACCCTGCAGTAGATATTAAAAATAGCATTTCTCTCATTGCAAGAAAGATCAATCTAGTAGGCCAAACTAAATCGTTAATTCGAAGAGACTTGCAAAGATATCAAATCATGCATATAAGAATTTAGAGAAGAACCAAATAATATTCATAGATAATCTGATCATAAATCCACAATTCATCAGATCTCGGCAAACACACCACAAAAGAATATTACATCGAATAGATCTCCAATAACATCGAGGAGAACATGGTATTGAGAATCAAAGAGATAGAAGAAGCCATCTAGCTAATAACTATGGACCCGTAGGTGATACGTATCCAACGTATCTATAATTAAGGAAGTATTCATGCTGTTATTTTATCATTCTTGGGTGTTTTACAATCATTTTATAGCAACTTTATATCAATTTTTGGGACTAACCTATTGAGCCAGCGCCCAGTGCTAGTTGCTGTTTTTGCTTGTTTTTTACATCGCGGTAAATCAATATCAAACAGAGTCCAAACGCAACGAAACTTTACGGAGATTTTTTCTGGACCAGAAGGAACCCAATGGGCCTGAGCTGCACCTGGGGAGTGCCCCGAGGGGGGCACAACACACCAGGGTGCGCCAGGGCCCCCTGGCGCGCCCAGGTGGGTTGTGCCCAGCTCGGTGGCCACCCGCACCCCCTCTTTGCACTATAAATTCCCAAATATTCCGAAATCCTTCATGGTTAACCTAGATCAGAAGTTCCGCCGCCGCAAGGTCTCTGTATCCGTGAAAACCAATCTAGACCTTATTCCGGCACCCTGCCAGAGGGGGGAAACATCTTCGGTGGCCATCTTCATCATCCCGGCGGCCACCACAATGAGGAGGGAGTAGTCCACCCTCGGGGCTGAGGGTTTGTACTAGTAGCTATGTGTTTGATCTCTCTCTTGTGATCTATATCATGGGCTTTGTTAATATAGTCGGATCATATGATGTTTCTCCCCTCTATACTCTTGTTATGATGAATTGAATCTTTACCCTTCAAAGTTTTGTCTTGTCGGATTGAATATTCAGAGATGAGAACACTTGATATATGTCTTGCAATGTGAATACTTGAGGTGACAATAAGGTATCTTATTAATTCACTTGATATGTGTTATGGCATTCAACTCGCAGATTCCTGCGGTGATATTGGGGTAATCTATGCATAGGGGTTGATGCATGTTTTTCTCCAATGGAAACTTTGGGGGTATCTTTATAGTTCTTTGTGTGGATTGAGTATTATGAATATAAATTTGCTTTGGTGTTATTCTAGTACAAACTCTAGGACAGATCAAACGGAAAAAATAGCTTTGTTGTTATTCTAGTACGAACTCTTGAATAGATCGAACGGAAAGAATAGCTTTGAGGTGGTTTCGTGACCTATAAACAATTCCTATCTTTTGTTCTCCGCTAATAGGAACTCGGGAGTGATTCTTTATTGCACTTTGAAGGATAATCATATGATCCAACTATGTTAGCATGGTTGAGAGGTTGCACTAGCGAAAGTACGGACCCTACGCCTCACTTTTAAGCATTGCAACACCGTTTTTGTGCTCGTTTACTATTTGCTACCTTCCTGTTTTTATTTATTCAGATTATAAAAATATATTTCTACCATCCATATTACACTTTTATCACCATCTCTTCGCCGAATTAGTGCACCTATACAATTTGCCATTGTATTGGGTGTGTTGGGGACACAAGAGATTTCTTGTATTTGGTTGCAGGGTTGTTTGAGACAGACCATCTACATCCTACACCTCTCACAGATTGATAAACCTTAGGTCATCCACTTGAAGAAAAATTTCCACTGTCCTAACAAACTCTGCGCTTGGAGGCCCAACACGTGTCTACCAGAATAAAGTTGCATAGTAGACATCAGTAGGTCTATGGTAAACTACTCACGCTTCATCGGAGAGGTAATGGTGTTGTTGTAGAAGCCCTCCGTGATCGAATCCCCCTCCGGCAGGACGCCGGAAAAGGTCCCTAGATGGGATCACATGGGTACAGAAGGTCACAATGGTGGAAAAGTGGGTTCGTGGCTCTCCTGGATGTTTTCAGGGTATAAGAGTATATATAGCTGAAGGAACTAGGTCAGGGGAGCTACAAGGGGCCCATGAGGTAGGGGCACGCCCTACCCCGTGGGCGCACCCTCCTGCCTCGTGGCCGCCTCTTGCGTCTCCGACTTCATCTCCAAGTCCTCTGGTTTCCTTTCGGTCCAAGAAAGATCACCGCAAAGGTTTCATTCCGTTTGGACTCTGTTTGGTATTCCTTTTTTGCGAAACTCTAAATTAGGCAAAAAAATAGAAACTGGCACTGGGCCCTCGGCTAATAGGTTAGTCCCAAAAATAATATAAAATAGCATATAAATGCCTATTAAACATCCAAAACAGATAATATAATAGCATGGAACAATAAAAAATTATAGATATGTTGGAGACGTATCAAGCATCCCCAAGCTTAATTCCTGCTCTTCCTCGAGTAGGTAAATGATAAAAACAGAATTTTTGATGTGGAATGCTGCCTAACATATTTATCAATTTAATTTCCGTTATTGTGGCATGAATGTTCAGATCCGAAAGATTCAAAACAAAAGTTTAATATTGACATAAAAATAATAATACTTCAAGCATACTAACAAAGCAATCATGTCTTCTCAAAATAACATGGTCAATGAAAGCTATCCCTATAAAATCATATAGTCTTGCTATGCTCTATCTCCATCACGTAGAATATTTAAATCAAGCACAACCCCGGTTTCAGCCAAGCAATTGTTTCATACTTTAGTATTTTCAAACTTTCTCAACTTTCACGCAAGACATGAGCGTGAGGCATGGACATAGCACTATAGGTGGAATAGAATGGTGGTTGTGGAGAAGACAAAAAGGAGAAGATACTCTCACATCAACTAGGCATATCAACGGGCTATGGAGATGACCATCAATAGATATCAATGTGAGTGAGTAGGGATTCCCATGCGACGATTGCACTCACTACAAAAAAAAGACACATCCGTGACATTTTGGGCCGAACGAATTTTTTTCCTGTCGTACATATGATAGTTCTGTGACGATAATTGTGACAAAACCCGGTATCATCATGGATGTGGTGGGCTCCTACTTCTATGACAAAAAATCATGACAGAAAATGGGCTTTTCGTCCTGGGTGGGCCGGAGACGCAGCTGCATGACATTCTTTGGGTCGTCCATGACGGAAAAAACCATGGTAGAAGCGAGGGGGAGGAAAATTTCGGGGAGTTGCCGATTACGGTGGGAGGTCGGGGGCCGAGCGATGCACGTTTCTCTCGTACACGTACGCGCGTGTGTGCGAGGCGTTGGCTCTAACTGAACCCGAGCGAGGCGTTGGGCTCTAACTGAACCCAAGCAATTGCACTGCAGGCTACGTGTTACTGAACCCGAGCGATCGATTGATGGCTGTTAACTGAACATGATGGAGCGATTCCTTCGCTACTGCTGCTAACTGAA
>NC_041387.1:539713725-539752745 GCF_002162155.2 Triticum dicoccoides | reverse complement strand
GGTGGAGATGAACAGTATCCCGTGGAGTCCCATTTTGCGGCACGCCACACCCCTCCCGATGAACAGCACCCCCGTTTCGACTGTAGGAGGTCCGTTTCGTCCGTTTTGCGGTACGCCACACCCCTCCCGATCAACAGGACCCCCGTTTTGACCGTAGAAGGTCCGTTTCCTCCGTTTTGCGGTACGCCACGCCCCTCCCAATCAACAGGACCCACGTTTCGACCGTAGGAGGTCCGTTTCCTCCGTTTTGCGGTACGCCACACCCCTCCCGATCAACAGGACCCTGTTCCAAACGTAGGAGGTCCGTTTCCTCCGTTGTGTGGTACGCCAGGCCTCGTTTCCATCGCCTGTTCCGTCCAAGCCCTCCCGATGAACACGACCATGCATTCCATTCTGACCCAGCCGGTTGGCTCCCCATGAACACGACGACGATGTTGTTTCTCTGTTCCGACCCAGCCATGTACGTATGCGGGAGTAGGCATTCGAGACCCTTCCCGTATGTACGTACGTGGCCGTATTTTCTTTCTTGCACCCTCGCCGTTGTACGTACGTGTACATGCTACGTGCGCGCCTCTACTACGACACGTGCGCGCCTCTACATCGACCAGTATGTACGTACACGTTTGCGACCAGAATGACAATGCTAGGTACGCTTCGACCAGGTGGGTCCCAACTGTCAAGCACTTCCTTGCCTGCGAAGATGTAGCTGGTGGGTCCCAGCAGTCAGGGGGGCGAATCATTTTTTTGCCCGGACGCACTTCCTTGCCTGCAAAGATGTAGATGGTGGGTCCCAGCAGTCAGGGGGGCGAATCGTGTTTTTTTGCCCGGACGCACTTCCTTGCATGCGAAGATGTAGCTGGTGGGTCCCAGCAGTCAGGGGGGCGAATCGTTTTTTTTACCCGGACGCACTTCCTTATGTGTGAAGATGTAGCCGGTGGGTCCCAGCAGTCAGGGGGAAATATTTTTTTTGCAAAATACGGTGGCCCGTCCGGTGGGTCCCCGCTGTCAGGTTGAGGAATCATTATTTTCCGCGTAATAAGGAGGCACTTCCTTGCTGCGGCCGTGGACCCAGCTATCAGCCTCTCCACGTACAGTCCACATCCGATGGAAGTCGTTCCTTGACCACGTTGACCACGCCGCGCCGAGAGCACCATGGCGGTGGACGACGGCGAGGCTAGGAAGGGGACGACTCGGAGCCGGGGAAGATGCAGTAGTGGATGCCCACGCAAAGAGGAGTACGAGGGTTCACTGGTTCGACTGCGGTGTGAGGCTGCTGTCGCCGCAGAATAACAGGGGGTGTGGGTGAGTAGAGGGATGGCCTGGCCAGCGGTGGGAGTAGTAGGGGGCGGTGAGGCCTCCACGGCATCACAGCCGGCCACGGGAGGCAGGAGCACGCAGCATGACCGGCGCTGGTTTGGGCGGCTGGAGCAAGAAGACCAGAGGTTGAAGAAGCACTACAACCATTGGATGAACATCGTACGGTAACAGGAGCTAGAATCATTCATATTGACTAAGTTGACAAAGCCCTCCGTCCCCGCCAACTTGGTAGGCCCACAAGTCAGCCTCCCAGTATGCTGGGTTCCAGCTGGCAGGGGGAGTATATATTTTTTTGTGCGTAATAAGGAGGCACTTCCTTGCGTGCGAAGATAGCTGGTAGGTCCGACAAGTCAGTGGGGGCACGTTTTTTTGCGAAATAAAGAGGCCCTTCCGGTGGGTCCCAGATGTCAGGTGGAGGAATCATTATTTTGCGCGTAATAAGGAGGCATTTCCTTGTGTGCGGCTGTGGACCCAGCTGTCAGCCTCTCCACGCACAGTCTACTTCCGATGGTGTCGTTCGTTGACCATGTTGAGCACACCGCGCCGAGCGCATCCAAGGTGGTGGACGATGGCGAGGCCCCGGACAGCAACGAGCCGGAGATGGGAAGATGCGGGAGTAGAGTCGCAGATGGAGAGGTGTACGAGGGTTAACTGGTTCGAGTGCGGTGTGGTTCAGCAGTCGGTGGAGAAGAACAGGAGGTGTGGAGGGGTGGAGGGATGGCCTGGCCAACGGTGGAGTAGCGCTTCATAGCAAAGCATGCTAAGCAGAGCTGCTAGCAGGAAGAGGCGGGAGGTGGTCCCGGTGGTGCTAGAGGAAGAAGATGAGAGACTGAAGATGGATGCCGGTCGTTGGATGTAAATCCAACGGCTAACATGTCAGAATCATTTGTTGAGTAAATTGACAACGACTTACGTTGGCTTCGACCTATTGGCCCACATTTCAGCCTCCAAAAATATGGCACATATTCAACCCATCTTTTCAGAATTTACAGTCTTTTTTTTGCACGATAGAATTTACAGTCAATTTGATATTTTCTTTAATTACAGCCATTAGCTGGGCTGGGTGAACACTTAATGTAGCATCCAAGCGGCCCATTTATTTTATTTCCTAAAAAATTACAGGCCATTTGCACTTTATCTAGATACACGATTTTGCTGGCCTGATTCTAATTATAATGTTGGGTTGGGCCAGGAATGTTATCAAAAAATAAAAAAGGGTTGAGCATTTTGTTATAAATATATTTAAATAATAAGTGATATTATTACATTCGTCCTTAAATCTTACCAAGCTTTTGTACATAATCACTAGGATTTTCGTGCCAAAACAATCCAGGATTTTATGTGTTAAGAAATTATTTTTATAAGTTAATAAGATGTGGGATATTGTTTTCTTACATATGTAACTATCTGTGAAATATATGATGACAATAAAAATAATATATAATAACATATAAAATAATTTAAATATATATAATATAGTTAGAAGGGAAACATAAGTTGTACCTGGCGTTCCTATTCTTATATAGAAAAATAGAACAGACCTCTGCGTTTTCTTCAAAAAAATACATAAATTGGGCTACCAAAAATAAAATCTCGGATGGGAGGTCCATAGGCCGGTCGATACATGACGGCCCTAAGAAAATACAAACAGGCCCTCCCATCCGAGGTCGTGGGCTGCGCATATTAAAAATGAAAGCCTAGACGGGGCAGCCCAAAACCACATCCAACACTTGCCAAAACTTCGTCCCTCGTTTACTCTGTGTTTCACACACTCGACATTGTGTGGGCATTTTGACTGTGCATCATATGAAGATGTGCTATGCATGAATGTTGATCAGCATGATATTAACTGGCTGGTAGTTCCATTTTCGACCATGAATAAAACTTCCAACATGATGTTAACCCTGTTTGAAAAGGCCGTGTTAATATAAATGCTCTGCCTCTGAAAGTTGCAGTTTCTTATCTGAAACTGAGCTTGAAGTTTCTTATCTGAAACTGAAACTTGCAGTTTCTTCTCGTCTGCACTTTTACACTCCTATGAAACTACATTTTTTTAAGTGTTAAAAATAGATCTCTAGAATTCATAAAATTCTTCATATGCTCAATACTGGAAATCTGAAATTCAAAAGACATTCATATCTGAAAGTACTCTCAAAATACACAACACAAAACACAATTCACAACCTGCAAATACTGACAACCCTAAGCTCCTCCTGACAATTCACAACCTGCCCGACTATTGGGCTGGGGGGTGGGGGGCAGCCCCCTCCTATTCCTCGACGGCAGACAGCCGCCCCGTGAGACAATGTGAACGGCGAGGGAGACGATGGCGGGGAAGCATCCTCGGGCCAACTGCTTTTCTCCTCTTGCAGTTGGGTTCGGTCGACGAAGACTCCACCGGCTCGCTCTGGCAGGATACCCTCACAAACGGCACCCTGTAGATGCTCGATCCTTCAATCTCTGGTGGATGCTCCATCTGGGATCGATACTCCCACCACCACTCCCTCACGATCGGATTCGGTGAATCTGTTTGCTCCATGGCCTAGAGGAGCAACTCTATGTACTCCGGCGCGACTCCCTTCGGGAGTATCGCCTCCTTTTCGCTCTGTTGCAGATATTTGGCCATGGATGTCATCGTCGCCACTAGTTGGTCCTTGTTGTCAAACCAACACTGTATCTCCAACATCCTAGCTAGCTTCACAGGGTCACCGTCTGTGATCCTCACGTATCGGTTGTACTCCTCCATCGATCTACTTCTCCACAGCACCTTCACTCGCCGGCGGTTGTTTTTGAATGTAAGAGGAGAGGAGCAGCACTGGTTTTGGATTAGAATAGGAGAGGAGCGACGCTGGTTTTGGACTGGAACAGGAGAGGAGGGCGGTGGTTTTGAAATGGAAGAGGAGAGGAGCGGCGCTGGATTTAGATTGGAACATGAGAGGAGCGGCGGTGGTTTAAGAGGAGAAGATCGGAAGAGCGGCGCTGGTCTTGGAAGTATTTTTTGTTGTTTTACGTATTTTGGGTCAAAGTTTGACCACGTACTATATGTGACAAGCAAAATGTGAATGCATGTCACCAAAAAATTTATCGTTTGGTTCGTATCTGAATGTACTTTCAAATTATATTATTTTTTCAACGTATAACATATATTTTATGCGCGAAAATCATGGTCAATTATGACCCAAAATAAAAGGGAGACTAGTTAATGTGGGGTCGCTTTCTTAATTGAAGGGTAAATTGATTTTGATTTTGATCCAGTCACATCGCGCCGGCCCTCTCGCTCAATCCTAAATCGCTACCGCATGCTCCTCTCCCTCTTCTCCATTGCAAAACCACCTCCTCTCCTCTCCATCATCTCCATTCCAAAACCACCGTCTTGCCTCTCCCTCTTCTGATCTTCTCCATTGCAAAACCACCTCCTATCCTCTCCATCATCTCCATTCCAAAACCACCTCCTCTCCTCTCCATCATCTCCATTCCAAAACCGCCATCTCGCCTCTCCCTCTTCTAATCTTCTCTCCATTGCAAAACCACCTCCTCTCCTCTCCCTCTTCTCTATTGCAAGACCACCGTCTCTCCTCCCATCTTCCAAAGCTAGCACCGGACCACTTAGAACGACATCTATGGAGAGGATGTAGCAACAAATCAGGCAGATCACCGGCAGCGACCAGGCAAAGTTAGCCAGGTTGAAGGAGATCCTTAGTTGGTTTGACAATGAGTGGGAGATTTCGAGGACGGTGCGGGCCATGTGGCAATGTATGCGAAAGAGCGAGACGATGGCGATGAGGGCGGCAATGTACATGTACTCCTCGGCAGCAGTCACGCCGCAGTCCTCCGAGTTCATCGAGTATCTCCTATGGGCGATGGAGCAGACAGATTCACCCAAGGCGACAGTCAGGCGGAGGTGGTGGGCGTACAGGTCGAAGGTCGAGCACCCAGAGGATAACGAATCGATCGAGTATGGTGTGCCATTCGTGAGGGTGCAGAGCCAGCCGGAGCCACATGAGTATTCGTTCTCCCACCACAAGAGGAGGCCGGATGGCGCGACGTCGCTTCCCCGCCGTTCTCCACGGTTCCCTCGACGCTCGCCACGTTTCAACGACGACGTTAGGGTTTAAGGTAAGCTTCGCACTAACCTAATCTTCCACCTGCTCATGCTTACAATCAGTGTGACAGCTAATGAAAATCATGCTTACAATCAGTCTTCGAGTACTACGCCAATCACCCTAAAATAGCTCTGGACCTTTGGGTCAAAGTTGTGACATGGTGTAC
Source organism: Triticum dicoccoides (assembly GCF_002162155.2). NCBI lineage: Eukaryota > Viridiplantae > Streptophyta > Magnoliopsida > Poales > Poaceae > Triticum > Triticum dicoccoides. The sequence continues at coordinate 539,747,159 of NC_041387.1, read as the reverse complement.
AAATAAATAAAAATAGATTGGTGCTTCTTTCAGAAAAGAGTACTCCCTAGAAAACTGCCAATATAAGCTACTAGTATTTGGTTAGAGGATTTGCTGCCGAGAAAGATCCATCCACGGAGAGCGCCACACATCCCACTGGTGGTGGTGGATGCCAATGCATGCATGCAGCATGGTTGGTGTCGGTAATTTTTACTTGGCACACCTCGCACTCTGCATATATGCCGGTTCCATACGTACATTTGTGCAGTTCCACCAAAATGCAGCTGAATAACCCTGTTTGCACAGATAATGAAAAAGCCTGATTACATTATAGTGGCACTAGTTGATGAAACACACAAAATAAATAGAAGAAAATATTGCGATAGTATCATAGTATGCCATGCTGCGAGGGCGAGATGGGCCCTGCGACGCCTCATACGGTACGCCTCATACTGGACATCGTCCCAAGTCTCCCAGATACACCTTCTGCCAGTGATGAACATCAGTGTACAGCAGTAGTACAAGGACACGTCTTGAGACATTCAAATCTCTATTTTTGTACATATCAACTAAAATTAAGCACCCTAGTTTGCAGAAACACTTAAACATTAACAATGGGACTAGTTGATGAAACATACTTTAACAAAGAGAAGCACTTTCTTTATCTACATTGGAAATGAAATGATAGAGATGACACTCGCTCTATTTTAACTGTATTATTACTTCATTTTATCAGTGACACTAGGGTCAAGCAGGTGGCAAACGAGGTGTACCGTGCGTTGCAAGGATGGAGGCCGGGGGTGCTTAGACTGGGATGCTGAAGCTGGCTCTTTCAGTCACCAACATGGATGATTCAATTCATGGGACCTTTTGGTGCAGTTCACCTAAAATGAAGCAATGTCCCGTGAGCTAGCAGCTTCTTCTTCAAATTTTTTTTTAAGAAAAGGGCTCCAGCCCCGGTTCCATTTCCATCAGAAAACGAAACCACAGAGCTTCTTTTTCATTAGTTGCAATAAAATTGAGCAACATCAAGGTTGGTTGTGAAGCTCCTGGAATGCTCAACTATAATTTGGATATCATTTGTGCAGTTCAACTAAGATCGAGCGAGAAATGTATATCTCTGTTTGCACAAAAAAGGTGGAAAGGAGGGTGACTAACAAGTGATGAAACATGCATCAAATGAAAAGAAGCATGTTCCTTATTTGAATGGCAATCCTACAAGGACAGTAGCAATTTCTAAAGCAGTGGCATTGCTAGATATTAGTGTGGGCATTAGGATTAACTATGACAACCGTTAAATACGACATTACTTTGGGCACGGGAGAGTAGGCGGACCAGGACAGTTGCATTTCTAATGAAAAGAACCAACTTATCTTAATGGGAAATTTTAGCAGGACATGTAAAGAAGTGCCATTGATTCATATTACTGGAGGCATTACAATGAAAACAACATTGGTTTAACGTGTCCTTACTTTTAACAGTGTGACTGCGACATTTTACCAGTGGCATTACATAAGAGTGGCTCGGGGCAACAAACATCAGAACATGATATCTGGGTTGGTCCCATTTTTGTTCGGTATAGCCACCTTATACTGTGTGAGGCTAGCAAATCTAGTGCTGGACTTACTCTATTGACTTGTCCCCCAGTCCCCACTTTCTTTCCTTTTTCAACGAATAGATCGGGTTTATATTGAGTTTGTACTGCATTTCCCTTTATTTCCCTATTAGACCTAGAGACCAGTTGGATAGCCAGTCTCTGCTACTTTTCGCCCCCATTATTTCCTCCTTCGACCAAGTCCTAGATTCAGGTAACAAATCCTCCCCCACCCCCACCCCCTTTCTTCCTTGTTTGAACCAAGTAGTACTAGATGCGAGTGCATGAACTAGTTTTACCTCTTAAACGTAAAAACATTAGGTGGTTTTCGAACAGCCGATCGATCCTATCTACGTGGGGGCCTGAGAAATAGTAAAAGTTACAAATGCAGTGACGTCAGGAGCTCGGGAAGTAGAGAAAGGTCGGTTTCGAAGGAAGTTATACCTGATGGTCGCCGGGATGTCGCTAGGTGGGCGGCGGGAGGCCGGATCTGCCCACACTAAGGCAGCGAGGAAGAAGGGGTCGGAGGCCCTCCCTCGCCAGCGGTGCTTGGGAGAGAACGGCAAGGCAGGCTGATCGGGACGCGCCCAGCAGTGGATAAGAGCTATCGCCGAGGACGACCGCATGAATGTTGCACCTTCTCACCTTCCCCGGTGGAGAGGATCCGACTGGATCTGTGACCAGCGGTGAGCAGAGAGAGGGAGAGAGAGTGTGGCCACCGCTGTCGTGTTTAGATCAGGAGAGGCCGAGACAGTGTGAAGAGAGCAACACTAGCAAGCAAGCGCGGAGGCTCCTGCCTATATAGTGGAGTAGTACTTAGTTTTCTTTTGTCTACCAGAGCCGGCTTGACCTCGTCAATGACTATCGAGAAGTCTTCATGCACGTGGCCCGGAGGCGCAGTTGTCATCATTTTGATCTGAAGCGCAGGATTATAACATATAACACGAAAAAATGCCACATGACAAGAAATCATAACCTCACTGCCCAAAGGAGACAACATGAATCCCGACGGACAAACTAGAAGACGAACAAAGCTCAAATTAAAGATAAACTCGTAGAAAAGGGGTCCGTCGATAGATGTCCTAATTAACATAGTCGGTTGACCTAGATGGCGGCCGAGTAGTCACTGTTCGTGCATGTGCCCCCAATGACTAGCCCAACTCAGTTGTCGCTATTTAACCCTCGCAGTGATCCGAAGCACATGACACATAATTTTGCGAGATGACAAGAAACCTTTTTTTAGATTTCTCACCACAACTACAGCCATGTACAACACAACCTGCACGATATGTAGACGATAGCCAATCCAGGCGTGTGTGCTGGAGTCTGGTCACATGCATGGACGAACTGATCTCCCGTGTCTTGCAGGGATCGTCCAGGCACCAACGTAGTACAACACTTCTCTAGTACTATCGCTTGTCTCCCTCTTCTATTAAGTCACCCGACTTGCGGGGCCGGGGAGTGTGCCTATGGTCGGTTCTCAATTGCCGTCCCACATGTGTGTGCGAATGCAGTATGACGCGCGTTCCATTCGGAGAGCAGCATGCTAGACCGACCGACCGTCTGGGGTGCTACGCGAACACGAAGGGCGTGCTGTATACTCCGTACATGTGTACCACCGTTTTCTAGATGCTTTGCTCCATGGCGCGGGCGCAATCCATGGATACAAAATTAGTATTTGTATACTATTTAAAAGTCGAGGGCGGGGCTTTTCCTGCCCGGTAGGCGGCGGGACAGTTCCTCTAGTCGGTTTGACAGAGACGCAAGAAGACGAGGGAGTAGGCTGTTGCAAACGTAGAGTTGTGTGATTTGACAGCGAGTTACTGCTGGATAGGTGGGGCCCCGTGATTTGACTTGCCATTATCATTTTAACTGCGGTGCTACGACCGGTGTGAGTCTCCCGATTCCTGACCACCTCCATACAGGTGCCTCTCCCAATGCTCCACCATGTAGTAGAGGCTGGCTCTTGCATGAGAGCCCACTTCTCCACTTTTCCTTGCCTCTCTTTCCTCTACATGTGCAAAAATGCCATGTAAAGCGCACTATTGTACTTACTTGCTCCTACATGTGCTTAAGCTTGCCACATAGGCATAAAGTCTGATGTGGCAAGTTAATCAAGAAGAGAGAGACTAGTTTGGTGACCCAAGGAAGAAACGGTGCTAAGCACGTGTACCTAGGTGAAAAGACAATTTTGAGTCTGTAGCTAATTAAATGAAGCAAACTTAGCAACACCCTTTCATTGGAAGAGGTCACTCCTTGGCAAATGCAATAATACTAGTACTCCATGTGTCCCATTATATAAGAACGTTTTTGACACTACACTAGCTAGTGTCAAAAACGTTCTTATATTATGGGACGGAGGGAGTACGAAGAAAGAGATAGAGAGGAGTAAAAAAAAATACACTTATAGCCAACCTTGTTGTAGTATGAGTGACTAAGTGATGACTATGTATGACATGTCAACATCAGATAGCCTAACGCACCGTGTTAAATCTCCAAGGGAGTGACCACGCGAGCGATGCGACGGTCATGGTAGGCGCGACCATGATACGGGCTGCTGGCAGCCCTTGGATCTGAGATCAAACGGTCGCATGCTAAGTTGCTAAAAATTTGCAGAATAACCCTCCAGGATAGGATATTCACCCATAGGTCTAGAATCACGCCATGCAACCGTTCGATCTCCGATCCAAGGGCTCTCAGAAGCCCGTATCATGGGAGAATGGAAGGCCACTACCCTGCCGTTCGCACGCTGGCAGTTCGCTCCTACTCGTCTCCGCACGTCCTTTAATACTACGGCGGTTCGCTCCTAGTCGTCCCGTCCATTCACATTAGTACATTACGGTAGTTCCACTAATCCTAACCCTCCTCCCAAATCCATGGCGTCCCAAATCTCCCCGGTCGGCGGTGAGTACAAGGTTAGAACCATCACCGGCGATGAGTTCGACGTCATCTACGCCCGTTCTTCTGCGACGGTGAAAGGATGTCTTTCTCGCTCCAGACGCATGTTCGAAGACTCAGATGATGAGTGGGTCGTTGGGCTAGATGTTGAGTACACCACAGTCGTGGGACGAGAGAAGGATCTAAAGGACGAAGAGAGGATGAAGCCCGCCGTGATCCATGTTTGCGTGCATGACTTATGCTTGGTCTACCACATATGCCATGCCGACGTTGAGTGCCAGGATTTTAAGGACTTCCTCGAGAGCAACCTAGTCAAATTTGTTATTGTAGACTTTGGTAACGACAAAAAAGTCCTGCATCGGATAGGCCTCATTGCAGGCAACACCTTCGACCTCCAAAAGAATCGGCTGGTGTCCTCTCGTCAGCCTTCAATGCTGACCCTGGCAGTAGCCATGGTTCATCCTTCGTACGGTAAACTAGAGAAACCTCCATACACGTTTCATCGTCATGCATGGCAGCGGAATATACTAGATATATACCACATCCAGTACACTGCAATGGATGTCTACCTTTGTTTCAATATCTACAAGGGTTGGATGAAGAGCAACAACCAAGTTGGCGGTTCAAGCAAAGAAGTATCGGCCAAGAGGAAGAGGGACAAGAACGAAGTCGAGGACGTGGACGAGGACTCCGAGTAAGGTGGCAGTGTCGTTGCTCATGGTGGTTCTAATGCAGTGTCTACCGGAATAGTTGCAAAGTTTAATTTCAGGTGTGCTTAATTTAATTTGAGGGGTGTGTTGTGCTGAGCCCCCAGCAGAACTATGTTATGTTTCTTCTTGTTACTTTAACTCTTCAGTAAGCACATACTAGTATTTCTTACATTTCATCTTTTAGTTGGTATAGTACTACCACTCGTTTCTTCACATTATATACGTACAATATATATGGCCAACATCATATGGCCAGCAGTTTAGTTGTCAAAGAATTTCAGGGTGCTTAGTTTTGTCAAAGAATTCCAGGGTGCTTAGTTCTATTTGAGGGGTGGGTTGTGCTGGACACCATTATTGTGACTAGCCTTTTTAATAGTACTATATGCATAATTTGGCGACGAGCACTCTGTATATGTACCACCTTTTTTTATTTCAAGTTTTGCTCCATGGTGCAATCCATCGATACTACTGCTATACAAAAGTATACATTTTTAAAAGGCTAGAGGGCGGGGCAGTCTAGCTTGGTCAGTTTCACGAGAGGCGAGGGCCTTTGTGATTTGACGGCCTCATTACTGCTGGAAGGTGGGGCCTTGTGATTTGACTGCTCGTATAAATGCGCCGACGACCTAATCGAGGAGGAGCAAAGAACCGTGCGGTATACTCAAGTTTTCCACTGGAGTAGTACTACGACGGAGGAGCACGAAACACGGCAGCCCAGTGCCATATGACGATAAAAAATGATCTAATTTGCTAGTCATCTCATTGTTAGCATTGTTATATTCATTCCCTCAAAAAACAAAAACCATTGTTCTATTCATGCCTCGCAGAGAACGTGACACGTGCGGCGAAACACCTGAAGCAAAAGATGAAACACAGCAGCAAAAGAAGAAGGAAGATTATCACCCCAAATGACCTAATTCGCCGCAGAGTCGTAACTGCTTCTTCATCGCCTCCACGACCTCCATCTCCTTGCAAGTCTCCTCCGCCATCTTCTTCATTTTGCCAATGATGCGGGATTTCTCGACGCGAGCCTTCATCATCTGTTCCACGGACACATTATGTACCTTGACAGCAGCCGGGTGCTCGTTGTGAAGCTTCGCCAACTCCTCCTTTTGTTCCATGACGAGGGCCTGCAGCATCTTCATCGAGGAACTACTTTTCTCATGCAGCTTCTTCCAGCCGGCGTTCTTCTCCTTCAACAGGTCGATCTCGTGGCAGAGCTTCGCCTTGTCCTCCTGAAGTCGCAGGATTTTGTGGGTCGCCTTCTTCTCCGTGGCAATGCTCTTCTTCAGCAGCATCACCAAGCCGGCGGTCAAGTCCCCCTGCCGATTGAGCTCAGCGGGCATGTCGTCGAGGCTCTCCTTCAGCAACTCCATCAAGCCTTGGATGCACTCCTTCTGCTTATTGAGGTGCTTCTTGAGATGATCGGGCATGCTGTCGCGGGATAATGACTCCAGCTCCGCCAGCTCGGCATGTTCGGCTCCGCGGCTAGGGCGCTCCTGGGAGCCATCGCCTGCCCGTGAGAGATCTTTCGAGGTCTCTGCGTGGCAGTGAGCCCTCTCTTTTTTTTCTACAGCCTTGGTTGCTGCTCCCTTGTTACGAGTAGTTCTCGACCTAGAGCTCTGCTCACCAGCCATGGCAACGACGGACGAAGAAGAAGCACTTATGAGGAGGAAAGGTAGAGTAATTTTCGGTTAGGTAGTTCCCCTTTTTATAACCTAAGTACTAGCACTAGTAGTACTAATACCTGCATAGTGGGAACACGTTCAGGTTTGGTACGTACTAGTAGGTGTGAGCAGGCTTTCGAATGTGATAGGAACAAGGTAAAGATTAATTGATGGTTTTGGTTTCGAGGCCCGAAACGGCTCCCGATGAGTTTAGCGGAACATAATTTCAAGTACTACACTGCTCAAATGCGTAAATATTATGTTACTGTCAAAAATTGGCACCAAATACGAAGGAGACCAATGGAAGTACTACTAGCAACCCACGATTTAACTACTCGCATGCGCGCAGTGGAGTAATAATGTGTTTCTTCCGCCCTCACGTCCACTCAATTTGCATGCGCTGTATTAATTGACCATCAATGAAGTGAACGACTTTACACGCATCAAATTATCACATGGGGTGGATCTTGGTACAAAATTGCGTCCGCCCGTGTACCTGTGTGTGCATGTGAGGGAATGAGTACGTGCGTGGCGTGCGTGGACATCTTTGCTTCGTGCATGTACCGCCAGTATGGCTCAGGAAGGACGAGTACATTCTTTTGGAACCAGCAGCACGTCACTGTGATCAATCCACGCAAGGAGGTCGCGAGAACGCCTCCACATGTGCCACGTGGCTTCATGAACTGTAAGAGAGACACTGTGTAGCGTGCCATTAGTATTCTAATTTACGTGTTTTGCACATACTCGAAGTACTAGTAAGGTACACGTGCACTGCACACATCAGATTTTGCAACCAAATTATGAATAAATACCACACTATAGCATGTAAGCTCCGAGTCATATATGCGTGATGTAGCCCTTTGTTTAATTCTTATAGTTCATCTCATTCAAAATCAATTAGTTTTTATAAAAAATCTAAGAATGCATGAATAGGAAAAACATGGGATTATAGTGGATGTCGTCTTGAATCCTACAGGATTCTACGAGTATTTGATTGTGCATAGAAAAAACATAGAATTCTTTCAAAGAGGTTTGAGTGGATGGGATGTTTCCTATGAAATCTAGTGCAAATGAATCATATGGAAAAATTCCTATGGTTTACAATCCTACGAATCAAACAACTAAGAAGGAAAAATTCCTAATGATTAGAATCCTTCAAAATTCCTTTGAGAATCCTTTGAATCAAAGAAGCCCTTAATCTATTTTATGATTCATGGAATTGTGCGTTGTAAAGCATAAAGTAAAAACAAATAATGGCAATTCAACTAGAAAAAAAGTTTGGGCAGTTATGATACGGAAGATTCTAGAACAAAAGAGAACCACTGTTGTTTTGAGGTTTGTGCATTATGCTTAAGTTCAACCATGGAGTCTGCTAGATTGTACATGCGGCAAAATCCAGTGGGGGGCTAGAAGATGGTGCGAGGGGCCGAGTGGAGGGAGACTATGAAGGAATGCATAAGTGCGAGAACGATATTTAGAGAGAGGGGGCGAACACGTGCGCTGTTGCACGCAGTGGCGGAGCCATGAAAAATAAATGAGCTAGGGAGCCAAGCATTGCTAATCCTTTACGAGGAGGGTCAATTCATGAAATTAAACCTTTTTTAGCAGCAATTGTCTAATGATCACATTCATATTAGCCTCGATATGTAGTGATGTTAGGGGGGCCAGGGCCCTTACTGCCCCCAGTCTTCGCCATTGTGCACGCGTCTGAGAGATGAAGCGGAAGGCATGGATGATGAGAGGGGGACGTTTGATATATAATTAATGTGGGTGTATTAGCTATTTATGTTAATTCTATATAGAGAGATATGGATTGATCGATGTGGACATGGGAAAGAGGGTGAGACCTCACTAGATATATCGATTGATCGGTTTGTTTGGAAAACTATGAAAGACCTAGCTATATACACACATACATAGAGGAACATCGATCGTTGCGCATGCACGCGTGAGAGATAAAGAATGCCCGGTATGATGGAGCGGGGGATGTGTGTGGGTGTGTGCCTTCATGGGAGACCGACCTGAAGAAAAAGATTGCATGCATGCGATAGATAATGCCGACTGGTAGTGTGTGTGTACGCATGCATGAGAGGAAGTTAGTGGTACAATTATAAAGAGAATACTACTGCGTGGGTGTAAAAGAATAGGTGAGGTCATAATCAATGTAAAGTTGAATTCAAATATTTGAATAAGAGATCCTGATGTTTGAAACCCATGCATGCATGAATATAACAGAGATCTGCGCGGTGTGGTTTGGAAATGAGCATGTTGTAATGTATACACATTGAACAAGGTCAGACTGATTTGAATTTGAGATACCGATGGCAGACATCATTTGCCCACGTCGCATCCGTGCATGGACACACTATTCTAATTGGAGATGATGGGCGGCTTTCGCATCACATATCTATATCTATACCCTTATATATATATATTATATTATTATTTTTATATTGTGTGTGGGTAACTTTAACTTTGAAAGATGGTGTTGGATGAGGCGAATTCGATGGTCCAAAGATGGAAAATTTGAGCACTATTGGTCATTGGATATCATCTAGATTCCACCAGATTTCGCCACATGTATAATCTAGAAGACTCCATGGTTGAACTTAAGCATAATGCACAAACATCATAACACAAGCACTTCTTATTTGTTCTAGAATCTTCCGTATCAGAATTACCCAAATGTGTTTTACATGATTTGCCATTATTTGTTTTTACTTTATGTCTTACAACGCACAATTCCATGAATCTTAAAATAGATTAGCTTTCTTATAAAAACTAGGTTATTTTGAATGAAATGAACTATAAGAATTAAACGAACATCTACATCATGCATATATGACTCAAATCTTGCATGCTATAATGTGGTATTTATTCATAATTTGGTTGCCAAATCTCATGTGTGCAATGCACGTGTACCTTACTCTAGTCTAAATGGTGTTTGTGTGTGTGTTGTGCGTGTTGAGGTGCAAATTATTTTTTTGGGTACACGTTAAGCTTGTTCTTACGAAATTTCAAGCCGCGCCTTGTTATGCCAAAAATTGAAGCTAGCGTCTCTGTCTATCATGCTGCGAAACTCCCACCTCATCAACCCGCGCCTTGTTAGCCCGAAATATTTAAGATATATCTTTGTCTCATTGTGCTCCGACAACTCCCCCCATCTCAACCCGCGCCTTGCTATTCTGAAATTACAACGCGCGCGAAAACTCCCACCTCCTGTGAAATCCCGACACGTGAAATGCCCGTGGTACCCCTGAACCAAAAGAACCGCCTCAAATCGGTGGGGGGTACTTTCGTAACTTACCCCACATTTCGGACAAGCGTGTCTCTAAGCCATGGTTCCCCACTGCCATCCCATCCGCCCACCCATTCGTACACCAAGGCCGCGAAAACCCGTGACGAAACCCCACACCCTGCTCCATCCGCCACCCAGCCGGAGCCTCTTACCCGACGACGTCGTCCACAGCAGCACCTCGACGTCCCTCATCCATCGTACCGGATGAGGATCCGTCGTCGATCTCATCTTCCCGCCGGTTCAGCCACCCCGTCCTCCACCTCCAAGGAGCTGCCCCGACATTCCCCTCGTCTTTCACGCCACCTCAATTCCCACACCGCCGTCTTCACCTGCACCACCGGAAGAGCATCATCATCACCGTTTCCTCGGATGAAGCTACGACCTAATCGGCGCCACCAAAGAGGTTGTACACTAATTGCCATATTTTCTTATTGATTCGATCTCACGGTGCTGCCGGCGCTCGGTACCGAGCCGACACGGCGCGGCTCCATCCATGGCGGCGTCGCCGGCCACTTCCTCCACGACGTTGCTCCCTCGGCGGCGACGTCCACATCAGTAGGAGCTGCTGCTACTTTAGCTCTCGCTCGCGCTGCTGCTCTACTCTTGCTCTCGGTCCCCTGCCTGGTCTCCTCTTGCTATTGCTCTTGCTCGCGCTGCTGCTCTCGCTCTTGCTCTTGCTTGCGATGCTGCTCCGATTTGGCTACACTTCAGTCGACTGAATCGACTTTTGGGTCAGTCGATTTTCAAGGGGTGGGCTCGCCGGGGTGAAGGAAGAACCAGCCGCAGCAGGGAGGGGGGCTCGCCGGAGAGCTACCCCACTATCTATCTTAGGGTTCAGGATGGGGGCGGTGGTCGCCGGCGGTGGCGGGGCGGTGGCGTGGGGATCGCCAGAGAAAAAGCTCGGCATGGAGGGGGGCTAGAGGGATGGCCGGGGCGGCGGCGGACCGGCGGTGGGGAGTGTTTTCAGGGCCAGCGGGGCGGCGCACCGCCGGCCGCGGGCGGCGCACCGCCGGCCGCGGGCGGCGGGGGGTTGCTGTTTGGCCGGTAGTGGCTGGCGGCTCAGGGGGTGGAGGTTGAAGATGAACCGCAGGCCCTTGATTTCATATCCAACGGCTGCAAAATCAACTGACCAGAGATGAAAAAGTCAGTCGACCGACGTGTAGCCTCACCTTGCTAGTGTGTTCAGTTTCGATAGCAAAGTTCAGTTCCGACAGCAAAATTCAGTTTCGACAGTTAGGTTCAGTTTCGACAGTTAAGTTCAGTTTTGACAGTTAAGTTCAAAGATGAGCGGCTGATGTATTTTACATCTAGAACTTTGTGGTTATGTACTTTACGTCATGTATTGGAGATGCTATTAGAATTCCACTCAGGTTAACGTTGTTCGTTGTCTCTCTTGTCCTGCTTCAGCCTCGGCGTCGTACAACTCACCGGAGCTGCTCCAACGACGAAACCCTCCATCACAGTGGAGCAGTACCTCGAGCTCCATCTCCAGACGCCGAAGATCTTCTTCCCCTCCTCCGACAGCAAAGTCAGCTGGAGCATCCTCACCGGCCAACCCAATCACGCTGAGATCGACATGGCTTCGCCAAAGAGGTTGTACACTTGTTGCATCTCTTTTTTAATCTACATGTTATATATATTGTCCACTGAGCACTCGTAGTAACGGGAAATACGATTATTTTATCCTACTATATGACAAGTAGTGAGGTACCAGGAAACTTAGCTATCCGTGATGGACTCTCTTGAACGCCATCATTATTTATCTCTGCGCGTTTGAGCTGTGCATTTGTCGATGGGCCTGGGAGTTGAGCTAGTATGGCAGTGGCCTGGGTCCAAAGTAATAGAAGTAGCACAAAAACATTTTTTTAGTGTAGGATTTTCCTTGCTCAAGCCTGCCTACTAGAATCGCCAGTGCTTGAAAGGAAAAGTGAATGAAAAACATAGGAATTGGAAAGTTTCCTATGGTACTACTTTTCATGAATTTGGTGCAAAGGAATGGAGCAAAGGAAAACTATAGGATTTGTTCCTTTAGTGTCTCCTTGAAAGAAAAACCATAGGAATTCTAATTTCCACTTCTCCTCCTTTTCATATTCCTATTCATCAAGCACAAGACTAAGAGATAGTAGCATAATAGCATTATAACCGTACATTTTCTTGTGGTTTGACTTAATCTCACCATGCTTTTTTGCATCCTGTGATCTTCCAATTGTTGTGAATCAAACACCCAGATTGGCAGAAATCCTGTGTTTTTAAATTCTCTGTTTTGCACGTGCATTCCTATCCTATTCCTATCTATTTCCTATCCATGCATTGTTAGAATCCTCAAATTCAAACAAGCCCTTACTCAATTACTTCTGTTACAGATATGTGTCAAAGAAAACCTTGTGTGGTTTGTCCTGCTCCTGCGGCGCTGTGTTCCACCCTAGCTCAGCTGCTCCAACGACGGAAGGGGTCACCACAGCAAGGATCCGCTCTCCAGACTGTCTTTCGCCGCCTCAGATCTTCTTCCCCGCTGCTGGCAGCCACGACAACTGCATTACCATCATCAACTGAGCAGATGACCTTGAGGACCACACGGGTCCGCAAGAGAGGTCGCACTCTTCCGTGTCTGCTTACGTTATGCGTCGCTTAATATGATGACATGCTACATTATCGTCATGTTCACCTATTAGACTCCGAGTCAGGTCCAAACTAATGCTGAAACTTGAGTATTTAAATGGTTGTGGGGTACATATTGGGGCAGCAATCAGTACTATCTGACTACTATCTGGTTAATCTCCGGTGTCTACTATGAGTTTCATGTTGGGTGCAAAAAAACATTAAAGGAGCCATTATCTGTATTTTTTAACTAAAGCTATTATCTGCCCACTATCATTGGTTTTGGGTCTATCCACAGTTTGCTACCATCACTCTGGATTTGTGCATGCACTCCTTACATAATCTCACTATGTTTTATTCCTATGCATGCCAGTTATTGTACACAATGGAACTGATCATATAGAGCAAAAGAGACAAGCATTGCGTGGCAATAAAATTTCATGCAGACGTCGTTCCATGGTGGGCGCAAAGGCAGCCCCCCCCCCCTCCACCCATTTCGGATCGTAATCAAGAGGAAGATAATTGTTCTGAGGGGGATTCAGAAGGAGAAGACCACTCCTATTTACCCCATGAGGTCTTCGCTCTAACTTGGCATGCTGATGTTGGTAATATCATGCATATGGTGCCTTGCATTGCTTACTGTATACATTAAAGATGTCATCTGCTTAGTTTAGACATGCTTTGTGTCAATGCAATCTGTTTAGTTTCTTTATCGTATATGTGAATCATGCAATGCCATCTTATCTAGCCAGGCATCATATATGTGAATTTTGCAATGCCACCCTGGTTAGCCAGTCATCTTATATGTGAATTATATCATGCCATCATTTTTTATTATGTGTTAAATTTGTCAACAATTTTAGTACATTCAATTACTCTTCCTGTGCATCAGCCATTCGGAATGGTCATGGAAAAATCTGGAGTGGAGACAAGGTCTTCAGAGCAGACAATGCTATCTAACGAAGCCCATGTCTTGCTGGTTACTGATAGCTCCTTAGAGGAGGATTCAGAGACAGATGACCAATCATATTTGTTGGGTAACATAGCAGAAATTCAAAATTTTCCTACGTGTCACCAAGATCTATCTATGGAGAAACCAGCAACGAGGGGAAGGAGAGTGCATCTACATACCCTTGTAGATCGCTAAGCGGAAGCGTTCAAGTGAACGAGGTTGATGAAGTCGTACTCGTCGTGATTCAAATCACCGATGATCAAGTGCCGAACGCACGGCACCTCCGCGTTCAACACACCTACAGCCCGATGACGTCTCCCATGCCTTGATCCAGCAAGGAGAGAGGGAGAGGTTGATGGAGATCCAGCAGCACGACGGCGTGGTGGAAGTAGCGGGATTCCAACAGGGCTTCGCTAAGCACTGCGGGAGGAGGTAGATGTGTCACGGGAGGGAGAGGGAGGCGCCAGGCCTTAGATTGGTTTGCTCCCCCTTTTCCCTACTATATATAGGGCCAAGGGAGAGGGGGAGGGCGCAGCCTTGCCCCTTCCTCCAAGGAAGGGTGCGGCCAAGGGTGGGGAGGAGTTCATCCTCCCCAAGGCACCTCGGAGGTGCCTTCCCCCTTTAGGACTCTCCCCTTTTTCTCTTCTCTTGGCGCATGGGCCTCTTGGGGCTGGTGCCCTTGGCCCATGTAGGCCAAGGCGCACCCCCTACAGCCCATGTGGCCCCCCGGGGCAGGTGGCCCCACCCGGTGGACCCCCGGGACCCTTCCGGTGGTCCCGGTACAATACGGATGACCCCGAAACTTGTCCCGATGGCCGAAATAGCACTTCCTATATATAATTCTTTACCTCCGCACCATTCCGGAACTCCTCGTGACGTCCGGGATCTCATCCGGGACTCCGAACAACTTTCGGGTTACCGCATACTAATATCTCTATAACCCTAGCGTCACCGAACCTTAAGTGTGTAGACCCTACGGGTTCGGGAGACATGCAGATATGACCGAGACGTTCTCCGGTCAATAACCAACAGCGGGATCTGGATACCCATGATGGCTCCCACATGTTCCACGATGATCTCATCGGATGAACCACGATGTCAAGGACTTAATCCATCCCGTATTCAATTCCCTTTGTCTATCGGTATGTTACTTGCCCGAGACTCGATCGTCGGTATCCAATACCTTGTTCAATCTCGTTACCGGCAAGTCACTTTACTCGTTCCGTAACACATCATCCCGTGATCAACTTCTTGGTCACATTGCGCATATGATGATGTCCTACCGAGTGGGCCCAGAGATACCTCTCCGTTTACACGGAGTGACAAATCCCAGTCTCGATCCGCATAAAACAATAGATACTTTCGGAGATACCTGTAGTGCACCTTTATAGTCACCCAGTTACGTTGTGACGTTTGATACACCCAAAGCACTCCTACGGTATCCAGGAGTTACACGCTCTCATGGTCGAAGGAAGAGATACTTGACATTAGAAAAGCTTCAGCATACGAACTACACGATCTCTATGCTAGGCTTAGGATTGGGTCTTGTCCATCACATCATTCTCCTAATGATGTGATCCCGTTATCAATGACATCCAATGTCCATGGTCAGGAAACCGTAACCATCTATTGATCAACGAGCTAGTCAACTAGAGGCTTACTAGGGACATGGTGTTGTCTATGTATTCACACGTGTATTACGATTTCCGGATAATACAGTTATAGCATGAATAAAATACTATTATCGTGAACAAGGAAATATAATAATAATACTTTTATTATTGCCTATAGGGCATATTTCCAACAGTCTCCCACTTGCACTAGAGTCAATAATCTAGTTCACATCGATATGTGATTGACACTCAAGGTCACATCGCCATGTGACTAACACCCAAGAGTTTACTAGAGTCAATAATCTAGTTCACATTTACCATGTGATTAACACTCGATGAGTTCTAGGTTTGATCGTGTTATGCTTGTGAAAGATGTTATAGTCAACGGGTCTGAACCTTTCAGATCCGTGTGTGCTTTACAAATCTCTATGTCATCTCCTAGATGTAGCTACCACGCTCTATTTGGAGCTAATCCAAATAACTGTTCTACTTGGAGCTATTCTAAAATGTTGCTTCATTATATGTATCCGGTATCTCTACTCAGAGCTATCCGGATAGGTGTTAAGCTTGCATCGACGTAACCCTTTACGACGAACTCTTTTACCACCTCCATAATCGAGAAAAATTCCTTAGTCCACTAGTTACTAAGGATAACTTTGACCGCTGTCCTGTGATCCATTCTTGGATCACTCTTGTACCCCTTGACTAACTCATGGCAAGGCACACTTCAGGTGCGGTACACTGCATAGCATACTATAGAGCCTATGTCTTAAGCATAGGGGACGACCTTCGTCCTTTCTCTCTTTTCTTCCATGGTCGAGCTTTAAGTCTTAACTTCGTACCTTACAACTCAGGCAAGAACTTCTTCTTTGACTGATCCATCTTGAACACCTTCAAGATCATGTCAAGGTATGTGCTCATTTGAAAGTACTATTAAGCGTTTTGATCTATCCTTATAGATCTTGATGCTCAATGTTCAAGTAGCTTAATCCAGGCTTTCTATTGAAAAACACTTTTCAAATAACCCTATATGCTTTCCAGAAATTCTACGTCATTTCTGATCCATAATATGTCAACAACATATACTCATCAGAAATTCTATAGTGCTCCCACTCACTTCTTTGGAAATACAAGTTTCTCATAAACTTTGTATAAACCCAAAATATTTGATCATCTCATCAAAGCGTACATTCCAACTCCGAGATGCTTACTCCAGTCCTTAGAAGGATCGCTGGTGCTAGCATACCTTTTAGCATCCTTAGGATCGACAAAACCTTTCTGATTGTATCACATACAATCTTTCCTTACAAAAACTGGTAAGGAAACTTGTTTTGACATCCATCTGCCAGATTTCATAACTGCAGCTAATGCTAACATGATTCTGACAGACTCTTAGCATCGCTACGAGTGAGAAAATCTCACCGTAGTCAACTCCTTGAACTTGTCAGAAAACATCTTAACGACAAGTCGAGCTTTCTTAATGGTGACATTTACCATCATTGTCCGTCTTCCTTTTAAAATCCATCTACACTCAACAGCCTTACGACCATCAAGTAGTTCTTCCAAAGTCTACACTTTGTTTTCATACATGGATCCTCTCTCGGATTATATGGCCTCAAGCCATTTATCGGAATCCAGGCCCACCATCGCTTCTCCATAGCTTGTAGGTTCATTGTTGTCTAGCAACATGACTTCCAAGACAGGATTACTGCACCACTCTGAAGTAGTACGTATCCTTGTCACCCTACGAGGTACGGTAGTGACTTGATCCGAAACTTCATGATCACTATCATAAGCTTCTACTTCAATTGGTGTAGGTGCCACAGGAACAACTTCCTGTGTCCTGCTACACACTTGTTGAAGTGACGATTCAATAACCTCATCAAGTCTCCACCATCCTCCCACTCAATTCTTTCGAGAGAAACGTTTCCTCGAGAAAGGACCTGATTCTAGAAACAATCCCTTATTGCTTTCGAACCTGAATTAGGAGGTATACCCAACTGTTTTGGGTGTCCTATGAAGATGCATTTATCCGCTTTGGGTTCGAGCTTATCAACCTGAAACTTTTTCACATAAGCGTCGCAGTCCCAAACTTTTAAGAAATGACAGCTTAGGTTTCTCTAAACCATAATTCATACGGTGTCATCTCAACGGAATTACGTGGTGCCCTATTTAAAGTGAATGTGGTTGTCTCTAATGCCTAACCCATAAACTATTGTGGTAATTTGATAAGAGACATCATGGTATGCATCATATCCAATAGGGTGCAGTTATGATGTTCGGACACACCATCACACTATGGTGTTCCAGGCTGTATCAGTTGTGAAACAATTTCTACAATGTCTTAATTCTGTGCCAAAACTCGTAACTCAGATATTCATCTCTATGATCATATCATAGACATTATAGCCTCTTGTCACAATGATCTTCTACTTCACTCTGAAATTACTTGAACCATTCAATAATTCAGACTTGTGTTTCATCAAGTAAATATTCTCAACATCTACTTGAATCATCTGTGAAGTAAGAACATAACGATATTCACTGCATGCCTCAGCACTCATTGGACTGCACACATCAAAATGTGTTGCTTCCAACAAGTTGCTATCTTGTTCCATTTTACTGAAAACGAGGCTTTCAGTCATCTTGCCCATGTGGTGTGATTTGCATGTCTCAAGTGATTCAAAATCAAGTGAGTTCAAACGGTCCATTTGCATGGAGTTTTTTCATGCATATACACCAATAGACACGGTTCGCATGTCTCAAACTTTTCAAAAATGAGTGAGCCCAAAGATCCATCAACATGGAGCTTCTTCATGCGTTTTATACCGATATGACTTACGTGGCAGTGCCACAAGTAGGTGGTACTATCATTACTATCTTTTGGCATGAACATGTGTATCACTACGATCGAGATTCAATAAACCATTCCTTTAGGTGCAAGACCATTGAAGGTATTATTCAAATAAACAGAGTAACCATTATTCTCCTTAAATGAATAATCGTATTGCGATAGACATAATCCAATCATGTCTATGCTCAACGCAAACACCAAATGACAATTATACAGGTTTAATACTAATCTTGATGGTAGAGGGAGCGTGTGATGGTTGATCACATCAAACTTGGAAACACATATCGTCAGCTCACCTTTAGCTAGTCTCCGTTTATTCCATAGCTCTTTTATTTCGAGTTACTAACACTTAGCAACCCAACCGGTATCTTATACCCTGGTGCTACTAGGAGTACTAGTAAAGTACACATTAACATAATGTATATCCAATATACTTCTATCGACCTTGCCAGCCTTCTCATCTACCAAGTATCTAGGGTAATTCTGCTCCAGTGGCTGTTCCCCTTATTATAGAAGCACTCAGTCTCGGGTTTGGGTTCAACCTTGGGTTTCTTCACTAGAGCAGCAGCTGAATTGCCGTTTCATGAAGTATCCCTTCTTGCCCTTGCCCTTCTTGAAACTAGTGGTTTCACCAACCATCAACAATTGATGCTCTTCTTGATTTCTACTTTCGTGGTGTCAAACATCGCGAATATCTCAAGGATCATCATATATGTCCCTGATATATTATAGTTCATCACAAAGCTCTAGCAGCTTGGTGGCAATGACTTTGGAGAAACATCACTATCTCATCTGGAAGATCAACTCCCACTCGATTCAAGTCATTGTTGCACTCAGACAATACAAGCTCATCGATTGAGCTTTCTCCCTTAGTTTGCAGGCTAAGAAAATCGTCGGAGGTCTCATACCTCTTGACGTGGGCACGAGCCTGAAATCCCAATTTCAGACCTCGAAACATCTCATATGTTCCGCGACGTTTCGAAAACGTCTTTAGTGCCTCAACTCTAAACCGTTTAACTGAACTATCACGTAGTTATCAAAACGTGTATGTCCGATATTCGCAACATCCACAAACAACGTTTGGGGTTCAGCACACTGAGCAGTGCATTAAGGACATAAGCTTTCTACTGTCCGCATAATTGCTACTATCAACTTTCAACTATATTTTCTCTAGGAACATATCTAAACAGTGGAACTAAAGCGCGAGTTATGACATAATTTGCAAATATCTTTTGACTATGTTCAGGATAATTAAGTTCATCTTATGAACTCCCACTCAGATAGACATCCCTCTGGTCATCTAAGTGATTACATGATCCGAGTCAACTAGGCCGTGTCCGATCATCACGTGAGACGGACTAGTCATCATCGGTGAACATCTTCATGTTGATCGTATCTACTATACGACTCATGCTCGACCTTTCGGTCTCCGTGTTCCGAGGCCATGTCTGTACATGCTAGGCTCGTCAAGTTAACCCTAAGTGTTTTCGCTGTGTAAAACTGTCTTACACCCGTTGTATGTGAACGTAAGAATCTATCACACCCGATCATCACGTGGTGCTTCGAAACGACGAACTGTAGCAATGGTGCACAGTTAGGGGAGAACACTTCTTGAAATTTTAATGAGGGACCATCTTATTTACTACCGTCGTTCTAAGAAAATAAGATGTATAAACATGATAAACATCACATGCAATCAAATAATAGTGACATGATATGGCCAATATCATATAGCTCCTTTGATCTCCATCTTGGGGCTCCATGATCATCTTGTCACCGGTATGACACCATGATCTCCATCATCATGATCTCCATCATCGTGTCTTCTTGAAGTTGTCTCGTCATCGACATGCAAGTCGTGATTCCCTTGACAAGAACATGATCAATCTCATACATCACATATATCATTCATCACATCCTTTTGGCCATATCACATCACATAGTATACCCTGCAAAAACAAGTTAGACGTCCTCTAATTGTTGTTTGCATGTTTTACGTGGCTGCTATGGGTTTCTAGCAAGAACGTTTCTTACCTACGCAAAGACCACAACGTGATATGCCAATTGCTATTTACCCTTCATAAGGACCCTTTTCATCGAATCCGATCCGACTAAAGTAGGAGAGACAGACACCCGCTAGCCACCTTATGCAACTAGTGCATGTTTGTCGGTGGAACCGGTCTCACGTAAGAATACATGTAAGGTTGGTCCGGGCCGCTTCATCCCACGATGCCGCCGAATCAAGATAAGACTAGTAACGGCAAGCATATTGAACAAAATCAACGCCCACAACTACTTTGTGTTCTACTCGTGCATAGAATCTACGCAATAGACCTAGCTCTGATGCCACTGTTTGGGAACGTAGCAGAAATTCAAAATTTTCCTACGTGTCACCAAGATCTATCTATGGAGAAACCAGCAACGAGGGGAAGGAGAGTGCATCTACATACCCTTGTAGATCGCTAAGCGGAAGCGTTCAAGTGAACGAGGTTGATGAAGTCGTACTCGTCGTGATTCAAATCACCGATGATCAAGTGCCGAACGCACGGCACCTCCGCGTTCAACACACCTACAGCCCGATGACGTCTCCCATGCCTTGATCCAGCAAGGAGAGAGGGAGAGGTTGATGGAGATCCAACAGCACGACGGCGTGGTGGAAGTAGCGGGATTCCAACAGGGCTTCGCTAAGCACTGCGGGAGGAGGTAGATGTGTCACGGGAGGGAGAGGGAGGCGCCAGGCCTTAGATTGGTTTGCTCCTCCTTTTCTCCACTATATATAGGGCCAAGGGAGAGGGGGAGGGCGCAGCCTTGCCCCTTCCTCCAAGGAAGGGTGCGGCCAAGGGTGGGGAGGAGTTCATCCTCCCCAAGGCACCTCGGAGGTGCCTTCCCCCTTTAGGACTATCCCCTTTTTCTCTTCTCTTGGCGCATGGGCCTCTTGGGGCTGGTGCCCTTGGCCCATGTAGGCCAAGGCGCACCCCCTACAGCCCATGTGGCCCCCCGGGGTAGGTGGCCCCACCCGGTGGACCCCCGGGACCCTTCCGGTGGTCCCGGTACAATACCGATGACCCCGAAACTTGTCCCGATGGCCGAAATAGCACTTCCTATATATAATTCTTTACCTCCGCACCATTCCGGAACTCCTCGTGACGTCCGGGATCTCATCCGGGACTCCGAACAACTTTCAGGTTACCGCATACTAATATCTCTATAACCCTAGCGTCACCGAACCTTAAGTGTAGACCCTACGGGTTCGGGAGACATGCAGACATGACCGAGACGTTCTCCGGTCAATAACCAACAGCGGGATCTGGATACCCATGATGGCTCCCACATGTTCCACGATCATCTCATCGAATGAACCACGATGTCAAGGACTTAATCAATCCCGTATTCAATTCCCTTTGTCTATCGGTATGTTACTTGCCCGAGACTCGATCGTCGGTATCCAATACCTTGTTCAATCTCGTTACCGGCAAGTCACTTTACTCGTTCCGTAACACATCATCCCGTGATCAACTTCTTGGTCACATTGCGCATATGATGATGTCCTACCGAGTGGGCCCAGAGATACCTCTCCGTTTACACGGAGTGACAAATCCCAGTCTCGATCCGCATAAAACAATAGATACTTTCGGAGATACCTGTAGTGCACCTTTATAGTCACCCAGTTACGTTGTGACGTTTGATACACCCAAAGCACTCCTACGGTATCCAGGAGTTACACGCTCTCATGGTCGAAGGAAGAGATACTTGACATTAGAAAAGCTTCAGCATACGAACTACACGATCTCTATGCTAGGCTTAGGATTGGGTCTTGTCCATCACATCATTCTCCTAATGATGTGATCCCGTTATCAATGACATCCAATGTCCATGGTCAGGAAACCGTAACCATCTATTGATCAACGAGCTAGTCAACTAGAGGCTTAGTAGGGACATGGTGTTGTCTATGTATTCACACGTGTATTATGATTTCCAGATAATACAGTTATAGCATGAATAAAAGACTATTATCATGAACAAGGAAATATAATAATAATACTTTTATTATTGCCTCTAGGGCATATTTCCAACAATATTCCCCCCTGAGGTGCATGCCCTAACTTGGCAGGGTTATGTTACTCATATCGTGCATATGGTATCTTGCATTGCTATGTCATTTGCTTAGTTTAGACATGCTTTGTGTGAATGCCACCTGTTTAGTGTCTAATTACCATATATGTGAATTATGCAATGCCATCTTGTTGCAAGACATTATATATGTGAATGATGCAATGTTATCTTGTTGCAAGGCATTATGTATGTGAATTATGCAATGTCATGCTGTTTAGGCAAGCGTCATATATGTGAATTATATCATGCCATCCTTTTTTTGTATTTCTCATTGCTTTTGTCGACAATGTTTGTATATTCAACCGCTCTTCCTTTGCATCAGCCATTTGAATTGGTGATGGAGAAATCTGGAGTGAAAACAAGGTCTTCAGAGCAGACAATGCTACCTGCTGAAGCAGATATTTTGCTGGTTACAGATAGCTATTCAGAGGAGGATTCAGAGGCAGATGACCAATCCTATTATCCCCCTGAGGTGTATGCTCAAACTTGGCAGGGTTATATTACTCATATAATGCATATGTTGTATTACAATGCTTAGTTTTTACATCATATACACAATATTGAATGCCATCTCCGTAGTTGACACATCATATATGCAATTGCCCTCTGCTCACTTCCTTAGTATATAAATCATATATTTGAATTATGTCATGCCATGATGTTTACATAGACAGCATGTATCTGAATTATGGCATGCCGACCCATTTTCTAAAGAATAATATAGTTATATCATCTCATCCTGTTTACATAGTCATCATATTTTGAATTATGTCATTCTATCCGTGAATTATATCATGCCATCATGTTTCCATCGACGACATGTTTGTGATTTATAGCATGCCAACCACTTTAATAGACACATCGTATAGTTATATCATGTCATCCTGTTTACATAGTCATCATATTTTGAAGTATGTCATTCTATCATGTTTAGTTAGCCATCATACATGTGAAATTGTGTCATGCTATCTTGTTTAATTAGCCATCATATATGTGAAATTATGTCCTATTATTCTATTTGCTTAGACAACATAAATGTGAATTATTTCATGCCCTGTTTTCTTCCCTACTATCCATTGCACTTGTCTATCTTACAATGTCTGTACATTCAATTAATTTTCTTGTTTATCAGCCATTTCAATTGGAGGGAGTGATGGTAGTATATGTGGGAGTAAAAATACGCTCTTCAGAAAAGATCGTGCTACGTGTCGATGCAGATAGAACCATGGTTGTACTTGCCCAAGAATCAGCCCCACCACACATAACCCACACTCATGCAGATTGTACCCCTACCCAGTTGGACAGAGAACCAGCTACACCCCTTCTAACCACAACCCCAGCAGATAGACACCCAGTTCCCGTTGACACAACACCGTCTTCACCACAGAGCACCCAAACATGAGCAGTTAGTAAGGCAACAGCAGTGCCCAAATCACGAGGACCACCACTCCAAACCCGAAGTCAACGCTTAAAGCAGAAGAATTGTTCTCAGGTCAGGTTCCGTAGCTATGTTTCATACTACTTTGCTCTTGCATCACTGTATTTACTGATACCAACCAATTTCAAATTTGAAGGATGCAATTGAAACTCCAATGGCGCAACAGGTATGTTTTAAACCTATTTCCTCAACGTGTTTGGTTGTTTGCTGGTGTAACTTGCTCTATGTTGATTTTAGTTTCAATTGAATAAACAGTTATGTTCTCATGCCATGCACATTACAAGTGTTGTTATTGCTGTGTAGTTTCCCGCACTTATATTCTGTCTATGCTGCTTTGTCTTAAATAGATATGATTCGAACTGTATCTATCTTGATTTGGCAACATAAACTAGAATGATATAGACCATACAGTGACCATACTACATAGATATATGTTTGTTTCATGCTATTATCCTGTTCACCTTACTACTGAACTGGTTTACCAAAATGAGTTTCATATACTACATTGTAAACCTGAGATGTGTTTGTTTGTTTCTCTTTTAGAACGCGAATAAAATATTGGAGAAGAGTACCCTGTTATGCAATGGTAAAGGAAGTAATGCAGATAAGGTTCAAGATAGTGAGACATCCCTGTTGGTCTCCAAGAAAGCTGATAAAAACTATATCGAGGACACTGAGACAACCCCAAAGTCCTGTCTTGATGTAGTGTTCGAGTTACTGGCTACCACTGCTGGCACCAGCTCTTCGAACTCGTTGCCTGAATCAGTTCGGCTTCTTGAGTCTCAACTTTCAAGTTGAAAGACATCGATCAGATGTTATGCGACAGGAAGCCGAAGGACTCAGGAAGTCCCTGCAGAATTCAGATGCATACTTTCTGGTGCAACAGCAAGCGCTGGAGGACTTAAGCGCCAAACAAGAGAAAGTTAATAAGCTTGCTAAGCATCTTGCCAGCATTATGGGTACCCAGGATATTGTTTCTTGAGCTCTTCTGAAGTGGTTTCAGTTCTGGACTTGTTTTGCTGCGGCGTTTATATGCTGTTGTGTTCCCTATATTTGCACTGGTGGCGAACTTTGATGCCCAGTGGATGTAATATGTGTAATAGCCGTGATAGCCTAGTGTAAGTTTCTTGCTTATTTATTTCCTTGTTGTCTTGTTTATTTGTTTGCTTGTATTCAGTGCAGTTCCTTTTCCGCGGTTTGCTAGTGGCTGCAATAACCTATTTTTTAAAACTAGGCCACAATAACAATGGGCTAATATTTACTGTAGTGACACTAGACCTACGGGCCGTAGAAATAGTGGGCCTTCTACGGGCCGCAGAAACAATGGGCCTTCTATGGGCTGCAGAAACAATGGGCCTTCTACGGGCCGTATCATCAATGGGCCTTATACGGGCAGTATGATCGATTGGCCAAACATGGGCCAATAACGGGCCGCATAATGGCCGTAAAAGGGCTAGAGTTGGAATCGTCTGTTCATGGTCCGACCATAACGGGCCATCGTTAATAGGTCGTATTTCATGATGCTATGAAAATGGCCCAATGTGTTAACGGACCACAAACGGGCCGACTGTAACCACGGGTTGAATTTGGCCCATAAGCAGAAAATGACAGTAACGGGCCGTAAGTAAACGAATGCTGGAAATGAGCCCAAGTATAAATGGGCTCTGAGATGGCCGAAAGATAACATGGGCTGGAAACGGCCCAACAGAATAATGGGCCCTTAATGGGTATAAAGTGATACACTGTTCATTATGGGCCAGTTTCACCACGGGCCGTTAATGGGTGTAAAGTA
This sequence comes from Triticum dicoccoides, assembly GCF_002162155.2. Lineage (NCBI taxonomy): Eukaryota > Viridiplantae > Streptophyta > Magnoliopsida > Poales > Poaceae > Triticum > Triticum dicoccoides. The sequence goes on along the minus strand of NC_041387.1, from coordinate 539,721,653 downwards.
ATACACTGTTCATTACGGGTCAGTTTCACCACGGGCCGTTAATAGGCCAAGAGTTACATAGGGCCTCATATGGGCCGAACGACGTCATGGGCCATACATGGGCTGGAAGTGAAAACGGGCTGGAATCATATTGGGTGGCCCAGATGACGCTATTGGGCCTAATTCGGATAGGGCGTAACAGGCCTTGGGTTAGCGGGCTGTAAATGGGCTATATGCGAACAGGCCGTTAACAGGCTTTACATGGGCCGGCCCGCCACCTTTTGACCAAGTCAAACGGGCCGACCTTTTCACAAGAATGGGCCTCTGTTGGGCCGTGCCACGTGTCGACGTATCATAGGCACCTTCTGTCCAATGCGTGGATGACATCTGTCCCAAGGGTGAGCCGACATGTGTTTCCTCTAGCCAAGGATGATTTTACACATGGAAAATCCCCATTGGTCGGGGCTGTTAACGGGTTATCGGATCCAAAACCCGACCCGATAGCTTAACAACGCTCCATTACGGTGGATGCCACGTGTCGGTCACCCTTGACGAAAGCACTTCTGTGACGCGCGATTTATCGTCATGGAAGTGGACACTTCCGTGATGATAATTTTGGTAATGTCATGGAACACTTCTACGACAGCACAGGTATGACTATCTTGATTCTGTCATAAATTTGTCATGGATGTACATGCATGACAAAAAACGCGACCTACTGTGACAAATACGTATCATCACGGAAGTGTATTTTTTTTGTAGTGATTAGAGCTATAAGTGTATGAAAGCTCAAAAAGAAACTAAGTGGGTGTGCATCCAACTTGCTTGCTCAAGAAGACCTAGGGCATTTTGCGTAAGCCCATCATTGGAATATACAAGCCAAGTTCTATAATGTAAAATCCCCACTAGTATATGAAAGTGACAGCATAAGGATAGTAACATTGTCCCTTCTCTCTTTTTCTCTCATTTTTTTAATTTTTTATTTGGGCCTTCTTTTTTTTATGGCCTCTTTTTCTTTTATTTTTTTATTTTTCGTCCGGAGTCTCATCCCGACTTGTGGGAAATCATAGTCTCCATCATCCTTTCCTCACATGGGACAATGCTCTAATAATGAAGATCATCACACTTTTATTTACCTTACAACTCAAGAATTACAACTCAATGCTTAGAACAAAATATGTCTCTATGTGAATGCCTCCGGTGGTGTACCGGGATGTGCAATGATTCAAGAGTGACATGTATGAAACAATTATGAACGGTGGCTTTGCCACAAATATGATGTCAACTACATGATCATGCAAAGCAATATGACAATGATGGGGCGTGTCATAATAAACAGAATGGTGGAAAGTTGCATGGAAATATATCTCAGAATTGCTATGGGAATGCCATAATAGGTAGGTATGGTGGCTGTTTTGAGGAACGTAATGGTGGGTGTATGGTACCGGTGAAAGTTGCACGGCACAAGAAAGGCTAGCAATGGTGGAAGGTTGAGAGTGCGTATAATCCATGGACTCAACATTAATCATAAGGAACTCACATAATTATTGCAAAATCTACAAGTCATCAAAACAAAGTACTACACGCATGCTCCTAGGGAAAGGGTTGGTAGGAGTTAACCACCGCGTGATCCCGACCTCCACTCATAAGGAAGACAATAAATAAATAAATCATGCTCCAGCTTTATCACATAACGGTTCACCATACATGCATGCTACAGGAATCACAATCTTTAACATAAGTATCTCTCAGATTCACAATTACTCCACTAGCATGACTCTAATATCACCATCTTCATATCTCAAAACAATCATAAAGAATCAAACTTCAAATAGTATTCAATGCGCTTCATATGAAAGTTTTTATTATATCGATTTTGGATGCCCAACATATTAGTACTAGTTTTATAAACCAATCAAATTACCATGCTGTTTTAAAAGACTCTCAAAATGATATAAATGAAGCATGAGAGTTCAACAATTTCTATAAAATAAAGCCACCGCCGTGCTCTAAAAGGATATAAGTGAAGCACTAGGGCAATATTTCCTTGCTCAAAAATTATAAGTGAAGCACATAGATTATTCTAATAAATCACAATTCATGCGTGTCTCTCCCAAAAGGTGTGTACAGCAAGTATGATTGTGGTAAACTAAAAATCAAAGACTCAAATCATACAAGACGCTCCAAGCAAAATACATACCATGTGGTGGATAAAAATATAGCCTCAAGTAAAGTTACCGATAGACGAAGACGAAAGAGGGGATTCCTCCCGGGGCATCCCCAAGCTTAGGCTTTTGGTTGTCCTTGAATATTACTTTGGGGTGCCATGGGCATCCCCAAGCCTAGGCTTTTGGTTGTCCTTGAATATTACTTTGGGGTGCTGTGGGCATCCCCAAGCTTAGGTTCTTGCCAGTCCTTATTCCATAGTCCATCAAATCCTTACCCAAAACATGAAAACTTCACAACACAAAACTCGACAGAAAATCTCATGAGCTCCGTTAGTATAAGAAAATAAATCACCACTTTAAGGTACTGTTGCAAACTCATTCTTTATTTATATTGGTGTAATATATACTGTATCCTAACTTCTCCATGGTTCATACCCCCCGATACTACACATAGATTCAAAATAAGCAAACAACAGGCGAAAAACTGAATCTGTCAAAAACAGAACAGTCTGTGGTAATCTGTAACTCTCGAATACTTATGTAACTCCAAAACTCCATCCAAATTAGGAAAACCTGAGAAATTTGTGTACACATTCAGATAAAAAAGAATCATATTAAAATCACGTTTCTGTGAATTTTCAAAACTAATATACTAAGAGCAAAAGTTTCTGATTTTCAGCGGAAAAAAACAACTATCACCGAAAGCTATCCTAAAGGTTCTACTTGGCACAAACACTAATTAAAACATAAAACCACATCTATCCAGAGTCTAGATGAATTATTTATAACTAAACAGGAACAAAAAGTAAAGAAATAAAATAAAATTGAGTTGCCTCCCAACAAGCGCTATTATTTAACGCCCTTAGCTAGACATTGATAATTTCAATGATGCTCACATAAAAGAGAAGAATTGAAGCACACCGAGAGCATCATAGAACACGTGAAAAGCACATCTAAGTCTAACATACTTCCTACGCATAGGCATTTTATAAGCAAACAAATTATCAAGGCAAGCAAAAACTAACATATGCAAGGAAGAAGAAAGAGACGATAGCAATCTCAACATGAAGAGAGGTAATTTAGTAACATGAAAATTTCTACAACCAAATTTTCCTCTCTCATAATAATTACAAGTAGGATCATAACAAAATTCAACAAAATAGCTATCACATAATATATTCTCAACACGATCCACATGCATGCGAATTTGACACTCTTCCAAAATAGTGGGATTAACATTAACTAAAGTCATGACCTCGCCAAACCCACTTTTATCAAAAAATTCATAAGATTGAACATTCTCCAAATATGTGGGATCTAAAGTTGACACTCTTCCAAAACCACTTTCAATAATATTGCAAGCATTATTATCAATCTCATATTCACCATGGGCTTAAATAAATTTTGAAGATCATAAGAAGAATCACCCCAATCATGATCACTGCAACAAATAGCAGACATAGCAAAACTAGCATCCCCAATCTTAGGATTTTGCATATCATTAACACATTTGACATTAAAAGAATTTATAATAACATCGTTGCAATCACGCTTTTCATTCAAAGATCTATCGTGATCACTTCATAAAGCACTTCATCACAATTTTCAGATTCACGGATTTCAAGCAAAACCTCATAAAGATAATCTAGTGCACCCAACTCACTAGCAATAGGTTCATTATAATTGGATCTCTTAAAAAGATTAGCAAGTGGATGAGGATCCATAAACTTTTAGCAAGCAAAGATGCAAGCAAAAAGAAGGCACATGGTAACACAAGCGAACAAGAGATCGAATGGAAGAAGGGCGAAGAAATGACAAATCTTTTTGAAAATCGTTTTAGAGGTGGGGGGGAGGAAAATGAGAGGCGAATGGCAAATAATGTAATGCAAGAGATGAGAGTTTATGATGGATACTTGGTATGGCTTGACTTGGCGTAGATCTTCCCGGCAACGGCGCCAGAAATCCTTCTTGCTACCTCTTCATCTTAAGTAGGTTTTCCCTTGAAGAGGAAAGGGTGATGCAGCAAAGTAGTGTAAGTATTTCCCTCAATTTTGAGAACCAAGGTATCAATCCAGTAGGAGACAACACACAAGTCACTGAATACCTGCACAAACAATCAACAACTTGCACCCAACGCGATAAAGGGGTTGTCATTCCCTTCACGGTCACTTGAAAAAATGAGATCTGATAGAGATAGATAAACGGTAAAGTAAATATTTTTGGTATTTTCGGTTTATAGATCGGAAACTATTAAGATGTAAAAGAGATTCAATACAATGGAAAAGAGACCCAGGGCCATAGGTTTCACTAATGACTTCTCTCAAGATAGCAAATATTATGGTGGGTGAACAAATTACTGCCGAGCAATTGATAGAAGAGTGCATAGTTATGATGATATCTAAGGCAATGATCACAAACATAGGCATCACATCCATGTCAAGTAGACCGAAATGATTCTGCATCTACTACTATTACTCCACACATCGACCGCTATCCAGCATGCATCTAGAGTATTAAGTTCATCAAGAACGGAGTAACACATTAAGTAAGATGACATGATGTAGAGGAATTAACTCAAGCAATATGATGAAAACCCTATCTTTTTATCCTCGATGGCAACAATACAATACGTGCCTTGCTGCCCCTACTGTCACTGGGAAAGGACACCGCAAGATTGAACCCAAAGCTAAGCACTTCTCCCATTGCAAGAAAGATCAATTTAGTAGGCCAAACTAAACAGGTAATTCGAAGAGACTTGCAAAGATATCAAATCATGCATATAAGAATTCAGAGAAGAACCAAATAATATTAATAGATAATCTGATCATAAATTCACAATTCATCGGATCTCAACAAACACATCGCAAAAGAATATTACATCGAATAGATCTCCAAGAACATCAAGGAGAACATGGTATTGAGAATCAAAGAGAGAAGAAGCCATCTAGCTAATAACTATGGACCCGTAGGTCTGTGGTAAACTACTCACGCTTCATCGGAGAGGTAATGGTGTTGATGTAGAAGCCCTCCGTGATCGAATCCCCCTCCGGCAGGACGCCGAAAAAGGTCCCTAGATGGGATCTCACGGGTACAGATGGTTGCGGCGGTGGAAGAGTGGTTTCGTGGCTCTCCTGGATGTTTTCAGGGTATAAGAGTATATAGAGGCGAAATAACTAGGTCAGTGGAGCTACGAGGGTCCACGAGGTAGGGGGCGCGCCTTACCCCCCTGGGCGCGCCCTCCTGCCTCGTGGCCGCCTCATTGCGTCTCCAACTTCATCTCCAAGTCTTCTGGTTTCCTTTCGGTCCAAGAAAGGTCATCGTGAAGGTTTCATTCTGTTTGGACTCCGTTTGGTATTCCTTTTCTGCGAAACTCTAAAATAGGCAAAAAAAACAAAAATTGGCACTAGGCCCTCGGTTAATAGGTTAGTCTAAAAAATATTATAAAATAGCATATAAATGCCTATTAAACATCCAAAACAGATAATATAATAGCATGGAACAATCAAAAATTATAGATACGTTGGAGACGTATCAGTCTCCACCTTGAGACCACCGGAAGGTCCTGTAAGATTCCGAAATATTCCAAAACCTTCCAGAATAAGATACGACTAAGGGGAAGGGGACCAGTGGCTATACAAATTGACGCCCGATAAGCCCAAAGAGCCTCAAGAAGGCGATCTAGGCAGTCTTCTCCAACTCAAAAGTGATTGTATGTATGGTGTGGGTCTGGTCTTCAGACCAGTTTGTCAAAAAAGGGGATATTATAGGGCGCCACGGGTTACCTCTTTTGCTAAGCCCAAGTATGGGGCTGCCACATGGGCATAAATCCCCAAGAGTGCCCCCCTGTCTTGGAGGCCAAACCACCTTGTGTGCCTGGTGCCTAGGGAGTGCCACCCCCCCTCGCCAGGGCTTAACATTTGGCTATGTCCAAAAGACCTCTGCTCTTCCAAAAAAATCCCCTCATTGGTCATGAAATTTCTTTCAAGCAAGTGTCTATTTAAGTTATCATAAAATGTGGCAAGAATTGTTGTGAAACAAATATTTCGATGTGAAATTGTTATTTCAAGTCTTGGTGAGGTCTTCCTATGGCATGTGCCAAGGTTTTTGTGATTGCGAAAGGGTCACAAAAGTTATTAAATGCTCTTGGGTTCCAACAATAATGGTCATATGATACAGAGCTCCTTCTGGTTGTGCATGACAATAAGCTGATGTATGGGCAACTGAAGGGAAAATGCAGAGGAGCTCCTGGGTGCTCCACCCCTCTATATGAATATCAAATTTTGAAAATACCAAGAAAATTCAAAAAAACCAAGGAATCTTGGGATATCAAACATGGATGCCCAATCTACTACGGTATGAAGTTCGATGAAGAAATAACAAGGAATGTATCCATGACGAAGAAAAATACAGTCGGGCGTACGATCCGCCCAAATAATTATTTTTGTACATAAGATTTTTTTAGTCTTTTTTTTACTGAGAATACCACGAATGTCATTTTTTTGTGGAACTTCGCACTGGAGTAGATTGGTCACCCTGGTTTAATATCCTAAATTCCCAGATATTTTTTTTGGATTTTTCTTATTATTTTAATTTAATGTTCATATAGGGGGTGGAGCACCCAGGAGCAGAAAATCCGCATCCCACATGAAGCCTTTGTATGTGAAAGTACCATAGCAAAACCAATGCCGTTGTGATGTCTTTCTCCCCATTGCAATGCTCTTTTTAAAAGAATCCCCATTGCAATGTTGGTGTTGTAGTTGTCTAAGAGCATTTATAGCAGACCCCGCAAAATCCCGACCCGCATAAGCCGTTTACAGTTCGACGAGGATCTCGTTTGCGGGTCAAAAACTTGCGCGGCAGAAGAGAAACCGTATATGAAACTACATAATTTGAAAAAAGCTTTCGCCTGAGAAATTGCCTCCATAGTAGTTCATCACATACTACATGATCATTCATAGTTCATCATCACATACAACATTATCATACATACTACATTCTACTTCTACTACTACTAGAGGGAGGGGGGATCTTGCGGTGGCGAGGCTGAGGTTGATATACCAAAATGGATGAGCTCGCGGCCGAGGACGACAAGGTGGAGGAGCTCAGTCCTTGTTGGAGCTGACGAGATCGATGAACTTCGACCTCTGCTCCTCGCGGATTCGCCGCCACTCATCGTCCTTCTCCTTCGCGGCAAGGTTGGTCGCGACCGCTTGCTGGAGGATGAGGTCATCGACCTTGTCGTCATGGTGCCAGCGCTCCGCCTCCTCGCGCAAACTCCGCTCGGCAATGGCGGCCTCGACCGCGTCAAAATCGGCAACGAAATCTTCGGGCTCGACAACACCTTGGCGCTCGATCTCCTTCGGCTCCTGCTTGACGGCGATGACCTTGATCTCATTCGGCTCCTTCGACCATTCCTTCTTCACAGGAAGAAGGCTCGCGCCGGAAGCGGAAGAGTTCGCGTCGTGGGAAGATCTCGCAGCGGAGGACGAGCCAGCGGCCGAGGAGGGCATAGCCCATGATGACGGTTGTATTCCTCCGTCTCGCGGACTTGGAAGCTCGGCGGCGGCGAGAGGCCCTTGTTTGTCCACTTCCTCCCCCCGCGCTCCCTCGCGCCGTCCAAGCGGACACGCCGCTCGCGCTCAGAGTCACTTCCCTCGCCGGAGCTGCGGCCGGAGCTCCACATGCGACCCCACATGGCGGCTGGAGGCGGAACGGGCTTACTGGCGGCGAGAAATGTGAGGAGGGGAGTGGGGAATTGCGGAGAGATGCGGCGGCGGAGAG
>NC_041387.1:539569622-539713455 GCF_002162155.2 Triticum dicoccoides | reverse complement strand
AAAATTTATGGGCCGATCGAGCATACGGGCTCTGTTCTGGCTAGAAAATTTGGCCGAGCCCGTATACTCACTGAAATTTTGCGGGTTTGCGACTTTTACGGGATCTACTAGAGTTGCTCCAAGTGTCCTAGTTTTCACAGTCGGGAGGATTGATGATTTGGTCGACTGTACGTTTGGTTTTGCCTTTGTTTGTTAGGTTGATGGTGTCCCTTGGTTGGTCGATGAATTATGTATGGGTTGTTTGCCCTTTCCGCTATTTATGTATTGAATATACAGCTCTCCTGAATTGTTTGAATAACCTATGGACTCTTCTTTTCTGGGAAGGCCCTGTGCAAATAAAAAATAAGCTTTTCTCACAAGGTGATTCCCCAGTTGAAAACAATCCCGAGTCGGAAATGACTACATATTTCATTACTTGGACTAAAGAATGTAACTCCGACATTTGTTGGCATATGGGGTAATAAAAGATTTTAATTTTGCTATGTGTAAGTCGTCTGGAATTTGTTTTTGGGTAAGTCACTTTTTTCTTCTGCTAGTATCAGATATTTTTCTGAAAGTACTTTTCTCAGCTCGAGCTCAAGTGCTCCTGGTATCAACAATAAAATAAAATAAAGAAAGAAAAAATTCAAAAACTTCTGAATATTTTCTGGCAAACTTTAGGTAATGTTTGTAGTGATCGCAGAGTTTCATCATGAAATCACATTAGTGGAAGTCGTGGAAAAAAAGCAGAACATGCATTCAAAAGTATTATTTTCGGAGCATCAATTTTCTTTTGCTACGAACTCCACGAATGTGATTTCAAGATGAAAGTTTGCAAGCACTCCAAAAATTTCTTAATGTTTGCCAGAAAAAATATTCAAAATTTATAGTTTTTACTAGTTTTTCAAATTTAACTTTTTCATCCTGGAGTATATGAGCTCGCGAGAAGATACTCCGTGTCCGTTTTTTTTCCCTTTTTTATGTGTCGGATTTATTTGCCATGACTTCATAACGATGTATGTAGATCTTTTTTAGAAAACCTCATATTCTAACAAAATTTCTGATTTTGATTTTGATTTTAGAATACCAATGCCACTAATTCATCTTCCTTGGAAAACTTCGTTATTTTGATTTTGATTTTATTTTTCTTTCTTTCTTTACGGGTAATACCAATGCCACTAATCCATTCCTTATAACATAACTACTTTATTTTTGCAAAATTCCACTATTGTATTTTTATTGTTGCATACTATAAAAGTGATTTTTCTTTCTAATTGTGTGCAAACTTTATCATTATTTGCTTTAGTTTATTTCCTTCTAGAAGGGTGATCCAGTGCCACCAACTCATTCCATAAACATGCAATATGTGGATCGACTACATATGTTAGTGGTGTCACATTTTCCATCCCTCACCATACACATACCCTATGCATGCACACGCACATAATTGGGGGCACACACATATGAGCACACGCACACAAGCACATGGGCACACACTGCATCGACGGACACCCATAGGCGCGCATATACGAAGGAAAAATAGACACACATAAGTTGAACTAGCTAGCTATACTGCATCGTAAGAGCTTCTACAGCCTCACGGAGGAAGGCATCCGACTTGTCGCCGGTCCGTCAGAGTGACTGCCGGTGCTAGACATGGCGATCGGTAGGGAAACAAATTGGAGAAAGGAAGGAGAAGAGACGAAAAGCAGAGCGAAGCGAAGTGAGCTGGGGTTAGCTTCGGGATGGGGATTTTGTGGAAACGGAATGGAGTTGTGGTGGGCCAGCATGGGCTGGCCTGACGTGGCGGACGCGTCCGGACCATCCCATATCTTCTTTAAATTTGGGCTGGATATGGGGTTGACCGACTTGTTGTTGCCGGCTCTCTCTCACGCTCCACTGGAGATAGACGAAGCAACTTTTCTAGAGACCAACGCCCCGGCGTTCAACGCCCCGGCGTTCAACGCCCCGGCGCTTTTCTTTTCTTCTCACAACACCGGCTCGCCACGCCCAAACTAGCAGCAGTACAGGGAGTTTATAACCCAGACGCACTCACGCACAGGGCCTTGCCCACCCTCCTACACAGCCGCGTCCACGATTTGCATGCAACGGCACAACGCACTCCTACGCGACTGGGGCGGCTGGACTCCGCATGCAGCCCACGATGCGCTCACTGCGGCTGCTCGCAACAGCTCGCTAACCACCTACCTAGCTAGCTCATGCGGCTGACCACTACGCCACATATACATGCAACCGTTACAAGTAGACACACTACACACGCACGCCACGCTGCTGCATCCCACACGTTCCGCCCGTCCCGCGCGTCACCGACACGCCCGACGAACCCGACGAGCCCGACGCTATCAGTGCGTCCCGCCCGTCCCGCGCGCACCCGACGCGCCCGACGAGTCCGACAACACACGCCGTGGCTTATTCCAACACACACACCCTAAGCCACGGCCTAGAGGAGTCCGTCGTCGTCGACGTTGGCACCGGCCAAGAGAGCCTGCTCTGCCGCCGGTCCTTTCCGCAGCTGCGGGCACTCGCGCCGGAAATGCCCGTGCTCCCCGCACTTGTAGCAGCGCCTGCGCCTGTTGCCGCCGCTCCCCGACGCCACGCTGCGCCCGTCGTCGTCGTCCCGAGCACCGCCGTGTCGACGCTCCCGTGTTGCCCACTGCGCCGCCGTCATGAGCAGCTGCTCACCCCCGCGCTCGCCGCCGTCTTCTCCACGGCGCCGAACCCGCTCGTCGAACGCACGCAGCCGCCCGAGCGCTTCGTCGAACGCCATCGTCGTCACGTCGTGGAACTGCTCGATGCCGGCGACGACGGGGAAGAGGCGATCCGGCACCGTATCCAGCAACTTCTTGACAAGTGATGCGTCGCCCAGCGTCTCCCCGAGGTTGGCATACCTCGCCGACATCGCCGCGAGCCTCCCGCCGTACACGTCGAGCTCCTCGCCGTCCGCCATCTTCATCCGGTCGAATTCGCCGCGCAGCGTCCCCAGCCTCGCCGCGCGGACCCGATCGGCGCCGACGAACCTCACCTTCAGGGAGTCCCATACCTCCCTGGCGGTGAGCTTCGTCGACACCTGCAACAGCACATCCTCCGGCAACGCCCCGAGAAGCAACGCACGCGCCATCTTGTCCTTCCGCGCGTTCACCGCCGCGTCGCCCGGCGCCACCGCCTCCCATACGGTGTGGACGTCGAGGATCGCCTGCGCCTTGATGGCCCAGACCGTGTAGTTGTCCGCGGTCAGCATCGGCATCGCCATCGTCGTCGATCCGCCCGCGCCACCGCCGTGTGGGACGAGCGCCATGGTTGCCGGTGATCGCTCGAACCGAAGCTCTGTATATCAATTGTTGTTGCCGGCTCTCTCTCACGCTCGACTGGAGATAGACGAAGCAACTTTTCTAGAGACCAACGCCCCGGCGTTCAACGCCCCGGCGCTTTTCTTTTCTTCTCACAACACCGGCTCGCCACGCCCAAACTAGCAGCAGTACAGGGAGTTTATAACCCAGACGCACTCACGCACAGGGCCTTGCCCACCCTCCTACACAGCCGCGTCCACGATCTGCATGCAACGGCACAACGCACTCCTACGCGACTGGGGCGGCTGGACTCCACATGCAGCCCACAACGCGCTCACCGCGGCTGCTCGCAACAGCTCGCTAACCACCTACCTAGCTAGCTCATGCGGCTGACCACTACGCCACATACACATGCAACCGCTACAGGTAGACACACTACACACGCACGCCACGCTACTGCGTCCCACACGTCCCGCCCGTCCCGCGCGTCACCAACACGCCCGACGAACCCGACGAGCCCGACGCTATCAGTGCGTCCCGTCCGTCCCGCGTGCATCCGACGCGCCCGACGAGCCCGACAACACACGCCGTGGCTTATTCCAACACGACTGAGTCGTTTTATTTTTTTGACCGAACAACTATCAATCCTTTCGTCAGGGCTTTTAAACCCGGTTTGAGGCGGCCGACTGTAGATGATCTAACACTAACTTTGGGTATAGCTAGCATCGAGTGAATGCGGTCCATTTTTTTTTTTTTTTGGCGATGGGACCAAAAAAGTTTGACTGGTCTTAAAATGATTTTTAGGCGACTGGCATATAGCCACGGCCGAAAGGCCTCAATCCCGAGTGCTCTCCCGAGTCAAGTACGGGGTACATAGTTGGCAGCTTGCAATAAGAAGAATCAAAGAGAAAAGTAAAGTGGTGTGGGGAATGAACCAGGGCCGGCATTTAGTTTTGGTCTGGTGGTGCGTCGGTATGAATAAGGTCTACTAGCTGTTAGCAAAGCTCCCAGTTGGAGAAAAACGCACCAACCGGGCTTGATCGAGCAGATTCACTGGCCTGGCCTTGTCTGCGCACGGGAAAGAGAATACGACAGGAGTGGGTGGACAGGTGCCCGCCAAACAGGAAACCGGTTGGACCATCTCGTCCCAACCTGCCGCAGGTGTTTATGATCTCTGGTCAGGGTTTAGCATTTCGATTCGTCGTCAGCGGAGTCGGAGACAAGCCGCTGTAGCAAACTCGACCTGGTGGCGCAATAGAAGGGCTCAATCAGGTTCGCACTAAAGTGCTTAGGCCAATCACTTTGACTGGCTGGCAATCTGCTCTGCTCAGACACAACAATGAATTAGCATTATGGTGGCTTGAAACCATGACAGTCACAGCACACATGCATCGCTTAATTAGCATGTATGGCTTCTTGCAATCTGCTTCTGCTCTGCAGGCGCCGCGCCGGCCCTGCAGTAGCGTAAAGCCTCTGGTTTTCTGATCCTGAGGGTGGAGTAAAGCCTCTTGATCTGCTACCGGACATGAGACAGCTGTGCGCGCGAGAGACCCCTCGACCGGAACAGTGGCGCCGATCAAAGCGCGCAGAAACATCAGCAGTCAGGCCGGCCGCGGCCGGGCCAAGAGCGCGCGGCGCTGGCAACAGGCGGGATCGACGAGCGATAGTAGTACGTCGGTCGCCGCATGTGCGCCCGTCGCCGGAGGGCACAGGCGAACAGATAAAGACCAGGCACATGCGCGGTGCATGCACAGCAAACGCTGCGCTGCAGCCGCTTGCCGGTGCCGGTGCCGGTGCCAGCTAGATCGTCTTCTCGGTCCCGCCGCTGCCATGCATTCATGCGTGCGTTGATGGAGTCGCTTCTGTTCCCATCTGCGCCGCATTACATATGCACAGTCGAATGACTTCATGAGCGAACCACAGCTTATTATGATTCAAAATCATTACTACGACACACCTGTTTTTTCTCTCTCTCGGAAATTTTAACGTGTATATACGAGGGAACAGTGGCATGAAAAACTTAGTTGGGTGGGCGGGCCAATGCTGGTACCAGTTACAGATGGATACCAATCAAGTATCTCTGTTGCATGCACTGATGCACACATGCTGCATCTGGCGCCTGTGCCTCTGTAACGACAATCGCTCCAGACTTTGAGTTGTCCAGCTGTTATACTAGTAGAGTACCAGGGGCGCCGGCCGGAGGACTGGCCGCGCCACTGTTCACGCGCTAGGGTTAGGGCAGAGCAGTGAGCACCTGGCACGCACGCGACAGCGGAGCCATGCATGCGCTGCCGGCCGCGGGCGCGTAAATCAGCACGGCTCCACATGTTTTGTCTGTGCCGTGGAGGACCCATCGCCATGCATGCGATGCACACGCTCCCTGTTTGGTTAAAGGTGTCGTATGAATGGGTTGGGACCGTTCAATTTTTTTGGGATTGAACCATTTAATTCATGTGTTTGGCTGAATATAAGTGGTGAGCTAATTATTTAGGACGGGACCACCAGTCATGCTCACATAGTCATGCATGCAAAGGATGGCCATTTGATTCGACCGATTTGGTTGGGTGGAACGATTCAACATCTTCATGGCATATTCTCTTTTTTTGGCTCGAACCATTCATGTGCTTTATAACCAAACATGTCTATTTTCTGAACGATCCCAACCCATTCATTACCGCCCTTGCAACCAAACGCACCCTAACTAACACCGATCAGATCGGATCAGACGGACATTAAACTTGCACGTGCGACGTCGTACGGGCTGCATTCATGCACAGCTCCGAGCTGTTGCCGTCGCATGCACGCATGCATGGCGTGGAGCCGGGCCAGCACCATGGTACCCCACGCTAGATAGTGTGTGTGTGTGAACCGTTGACACGTGCTTTGACGTCGATCCGGTCTTGGATGTCGCTGCTCTGCTTGACTTGATGAGGAACTTAAAGCATACTGTGGGGGGATTGAATTTGAATTAACTGGGAAGAGTACGACCGGTTATGTATGGTGTGTTCACATACACATGCGTACGTAGAGGCATGTATGCGTTGGATTGGCTCTGTCGTTTGATAATATTTCTTTCTAGCACAACATTCCTACTACTTGAACTTTAGCTTCGCCAATACATTTCAGCGTCTCCGTACGTCCCACGTGCCACACATGCCCGCCATACCAACATATCGGGCTCGGCCATGTCTTCTCATTTGCATGATTGCTTCCGCTCCAAATTTCAATTTTCGCACCACCATAGACATTACTTACCTTCAAATCCCTTTTTACTTTTTATAAGGGAGATGATGCACTAATGTCTCACCAATGTATCGGTGTATGCTGGGAAGAGAACAAGGTCAAGTGGAGCCAACTTGAAGGTTGCGAGCCTAATGGGTTAAGTGGATCTAAGTCTTCAGGAATGCTAGATTAGGCCATCTCCAACGCCGTCCCGCAAAAATCTCTGATATATGTCCATTTTAATGTCCAAACGTGGTCCGCGGACATGATATGGGAGTAAACCATTCAATGCTAATCTCAAATTATCCGGTTGGGAGGAGAAAAAGTAGGCATGGACCATGCATGTAGTGGGTTAGTGTAAATTGCAGAAAACCAACAGTTTGAATGTTAGGGTTGCGAAAAACACTACAATATTTTTTTTTGCAGAAAACACCATGTCTTCGGTAATGTTTTTGCAAAAAACACTGATCGGTGGATCGGCCTCAGTTAAGTGAGTTTACGACAGGTGGGGCCTTTTTTTGCGTACGTGGCACTGTCAGCCGTTAGACGGCGTCATTCAATGGACCTGGTCAAAAGACCGGTCGAGCCACATCTTCTCCACTTTGTCTCGCTCCTCTCTCGCTCTATTTTTGCTCGCCGCACCCGCCGCGCCGCCGCTGCCCCGCCATGGTGTCCTGGAGTGATGGGTCCGATAGCAGCGACCACAACGTGGAGTACGTCAGCTCAGCTTCCCACGACGACACCCTTAAAGTAAGTTCTTAGATTTTAGGGTTATGGTTAGGGTTTGTGATTTGGGGATTTCTTGAAGGAGCTTGTTCTCAAGTTGTGGGTCAAATGTCTGGTATTCCTATGCACTACAGATCCCTGCTACCACTGAAGACTCTGATTTCAAGGGACCTGAAACAGAGTTGATTGTTTTGTGCCATGGACATGAGAAGGCCACAGAGAGGCATGTTGCTTTCGAAGGAATCCTCACTGGCAGGAGGTTTCTTTGTTGTGCTGAGAAGGTATGGTTCAAATTGAACTAATTTGAAGTTGTAAATATGTCATTTGTTTTCTCTGGATCCATACTGTGGAAGCAGTCATTGCAGTATATTGTTAAGTTTTGTTATATTGTTATGTTAGGACAGCGGATCCAGTAATTGTTTACTCTGGCGGCATCTTTTCTTCTAGGTCTGGCAACATTGTTAAGTTAGGTTATTTTGTCTAGTCTAGCAGGCTATTAATAATTTAGGACAGAGGATGCATTTTGTTTAGTCTGGCATATTAGGTCATTTGATTGCTTTTGTTTACTTTAGAGCAGGACAACATTGTTTACTTTATGACATGTTTAAATATTCCTCTCTTCAGCTTGCAAGCTTTGAATTTGAGGAGTATTTAAATAATGTAGCATGTAAGCAATTTAAACACTCTAGCTTGTAAGCACTCGAGTGTACATGTTTATGTTAATTCTGTTTTTTCCAAGAAGGTAAAAAATGTGGACTAGTTGAATGGACTGATCCAGCTTGGCACAATACCCTTGAGAATGCATTGGCCAAGTTATGTCATATGCATGAAGAGAGTAAGAGAAACAAGACTGAAGACAATCTGATTAATTCATTTGCTGTTCATAACCTGACACAAGAGAAGGAGAAACTGAAGGAAATATGCCCTAGAGGCAGTAATAAAGTTATTATTTATTTCCTTATATCATGATAAATGTTTATTATTCATGCTAGAATTGTATTAACCGGAAACATAATACATGTGTGAATACATAGACAAACATATAGTCACTAGTATGCCTCTACTTGACTAGCTCATTAATCAAAGATGGTTATGTTTCCTAACCATAGACATGTGTTGTCATTTGATTAATGGGATCACATCATTAGGAGAATGATGTGATTAACATAACCCATTTCGTTAGCCTAGCACTTGATCGTTTAGTATGTTGCTATTGCTTTCTTCATGACTTATACATGTTCCTGTAACTATGAGATTATGCAACTCCCGTTTGCCGGAGGAACACTTTGGGTGCTACCAAACGTCACAACGTAACTGGGTGATTATAAAGGAGTACTACAGGTGTCTCCAAAGGTACATGTTGGGTTGGCGTATTTCGAGATTAGGTTTTGTCACTCCGATTGTCGGAGAGGTATCTCTGGGCCCTCTCGGTAATGCACATCACTATAAGCCTTGCAAGCAATGTGACCAATGAGTTGGTTACGGGATGATGCATTACGTAACGAGTAAAGAGACTTGCCGGTAACGAGATTGAACTAGGTATTAGATACCGACGATCGAATCTCGGGCAAGTAACATACCGATGACAAAGGGAACAACGTATGTTGTTATGCGGTTTGACCGATAAAGATCTTCGTAGAATATGTAGGAGCCAATATGGGCATCCAAGTTCCGCTATTGGTTATTGACCGAGAATAGTTCTAGGTCATGTCTACATAGTTCTCGAACCCGTAGGGTCTGCACTCTTAAGATTTCGATGACAGTTATATTATGAGTTTATGAGTTTTGATGTTACAAGATGAGATCGGGGACATGACGAGGAGTCTCGAAATGGTCGAGACATAAAGATCGATATATTGGACGACTATATTCGGAGTTCGGAAAGGTTTCGAGTGATTCAGGTATTTTTCGGAGTACCGGAGAGTTACGGGAATTCGCCGTGAAATATATGGGCCTTATTGGGCCATGCGGGAATTGAGGAGAGAGGCCGAAAGGAAGGAGGCGCGCAGCCCCCCTCTGGTCCGAGTTGGACAAGGGGTGCAGCCCCTCTTTCCTTTCTCCTCTCCCCCTCTTTCCCCCTTCTCCTACTCCAACAAGGAAGGAGGGAGTCCTACTCCCGGTGGGAGTAGGACTCCCCTTGGCGCGCCCCTCCTAGGCCGGCCGCCCCCTCCCCCCTTGCTCCTTTATATACGGGGGCAGGGGGGCACCTCTAGGCACAACAACACAAGTTGATCTACGGATCGTTTCTTAGCCGTGTGCGGTGCCCCCTCCACCATATTCCACCTCGGTCATATCGTCGCGGAGTTTAGGCGAAGCCCTGCGCCGGTAGAGCATCATCATCGTCACCACGCCGTCGTGCTGACGGAACTCATCCCCGAAGCTTTGCTGGATCGGAGCCCGGGGATCGTCATCGAGCTGAACGTGTGCTGAACTCGGAGGTGCCGTACGTTCGGTACTTGGATCGGTCGGATCGTGAAGACGTACGACTACATCAACCTCGTTGTCATAACGCTTACGCTTACGGTCTACGAGGGTACGTGGACAACACTCTCTCCTCTCGTTGCTATGCCATCACCATGATCTTGCGTGTACGTAGGAAATTTTTGAAATTACTACGTTCCCCAACAGTGGTATCAGAGCCAGGTTTTATGCGTAGATGTTATATGCACGAGTAGAACACAAGTGAGTTGTGGGCGATACAAGTCATACTGCTTACCAGCATGTCATACTTTGGTTCGGCGGTATTGTGAGATGAAGCGGCCCGGACCGACATTACGCGTACGCTTACGCGAGACTGGTTTCACCGTTACGAGCACTTGTGCTTAAAGGTGGCTGGCGAGTGTCTGTCTCTCTCACTTTAGTTGAACCGAGTGTGGCTATGCCCGGTCCTTGCGAAGGTTAAAACAACACTAACTTGACGAACTATCGTTGTGGTTTTTGATGCGTAGGTAAGAACGGTTCTTGCTAAGCCCGTAGCAGCCACGTAAAACTTGCAACAACAAAGTAGAGGACGTCTAACTTGTTTTTGCAGGGCATGTTGTGATGTGATATGGTCAAGACGTGATGAGATATAAGTTGTTGTATGAGATGATCATGTTTTGTCGGCAACTGGCAGAAGCCCTATGGTTGTCTCTTTGTTGCATAAGATGCAAGTGCCAAATAATTGCTTTACTTTATCGCTATGCGATAACAATAGTTGCAAGAGCAATAGTTGGTGAGACGACCATGTGACGACACATTGATATAGATCAAGATGATGAAGATCATGGTGTCATGCCGGTAACGATAGAGATCATGACAATACTTTGGAGATGGAGATCAAAGGCGCAAGATGATCATGGTCATGTCATGTCACATATTTTGATTGCATATGATGTTTATCTATTATACATCTTATTCTGTTTTGTTTGACGGTAGCATTTTAAGATGATCTCTCACTAATTATCAAGAAGTGTTCTCCCTGAGTATGCACCGTTGCGAAAGTTCTTCGTGCTGAGACACCACGTGATGATCGGGTGTGATAGGCTCTACGTTCAAATACAACGGGTGCAAAACAGTTGCACACGGGGAATACTCGGGTTAAACTTGACGAGCCTAGCATATACAGATATGGCCTCGGAACACAGAGACCGAAAGGTCGAGCGTGAATCATATAGTAGATATGATCAACATAGTGATGTTCACCATTGAAAACTACTCCATCTCACGTGATGATCGGACATGGTTTAGTTGATTTGGATCACGTGATCACTTAGATGACTAGAGAGATGTCTGTCTAAGTGGGAGTTCTTAAGTAATATGATTAATTAAACTTTAATTTATCATGAACTTAGTCCTGGTAGTATTTTGCAAATTATGTTGTAGATCAATAGCTTGCATTGTTGCTTTCATATGTTTATTTTGATATGTTCCTAGAGAAAATTGTGTTGAAAGATGTTAGTAGCAATGATGCGGATTGGATCCGTGATCTGAGGTTTATCCTCATTGCTGCACAGAAGAATTATGTCCTTAATGCACCGCTAGGTGACAAACCTATTGCAGGAGCAGATGCAGACGTTATGAACGTTTGGCTAGCTCAATATGATGACTACTTGATAGTTTTGTGCACCATGCTTTATGGCTTAGAATTGGGACTTCAAAGATGTTTTGAACGTCATGGACCATATGAGATGTTCCAGGAGTTGAAGTTAATATTTCAAGCAAATACCCGAGTTGAGAGATATGAAGTCTCCAACAAGTTCTATGGCTAAAAGATGGAGGAGAATCGCTCAACTAGTGAGCATGTGCTCAGATTGTCTGGGTACTTCAATCGCTTGAATCAAGTGGGAGTTAATCTTCCAGATAAGATAGTGATTGACAGAATTCTCTAGTCACCATCACCAAGTTAGTAGAACTTTGTGATGAACTATAGTATGCAAGGGATGACAAAAATGATTCCCGAGCTCTTCGTGATGCTGAAATCGACGAAGGTAGAAATCAAGAAAGAGCATCAAGTGTTGATGATTGACAAGACCACTAGTTTCAAGAAAAGGGCAAAGGGAAAGAAAGGGAACTTCAAGTAGAATGGCAAGCAAGTTGTCACTCCCGTGAAGAAGACCAAAGCTGGACCAAAGCCTGAAACTGAGTGCTTACACTGCAAAGGAAATGGTCACTGGAAGCGGAAATGCCCTGAATATTTGGTGGATAAAAAGGATGGCAAAGTGAACAAGGGTATATTTGATATACAGGTTATTGATGTGTGCCTTACTAGTGTTTATAGTAGCCCCTGAGTATTTGATACTTGTTCGGTTACTAAGATTAGTAACTCGAAACAGGAGTTACAGAATAAACAGAAACTAGTTGAGGGTGAAGTGACGATGTGTGTTGGAAGTGGTTCCAAGATTGATATGATCATCATCGCACACTCCCTATACTTTCGAGATTAGTGTTGAACCTAAATAAATGTTATTTGGTGTTTGCGTTGAGCATGAATATGATTTGATCATGTTTATTGCAATACGGTTATTCATTTAAAATCAGAGAATAATTGTTTTTCTGTTTAAATGAATAAAACCTTTGATGGTCATACACCCAATGAAAATAGTTTGTTGGATCTCGATCGTAGTGATACATATATTCATAATATTGATGCCAAAAGATGCAAAGTTGATAATGATAGTGCAACTTATTTGTGGCACTGCCGTTTGGGTCATATCGGTGTAAAGCGCATGAAGAAACTCCATAAAGATGGATTTTCAGAATCACTTGGTTATGAATCATTTGATGCTTGCGAACCGTGCCTTTTGGGCAAGATGACTAAAACTCCGTTCTCCGGAACAATGGAACAAGCTACTGACTTATTGGAAATAATACATACTGATGTATGTGATCCAATGAGTGTTGATGCTCGTGACAAGTATCGTTATTTTCTGACCTTCACAAGATGATTTGAGCAGATATGGGTATATCTACTTGATGAAACATAAGTCTGAAATAATTGAAAGGTTCAAAGAATTTCAGAGTGAAGTGGAAAAATCATCGTAACAAGAAAATAAAGTTTCTGCGATCTGATCGCAGAGACGAATATTTGAGTTACAAGTTTGGTCTTCAATTAAAACAATGTGGAATAGTTTCACAGCTCACGCCACCTGGAACACCACAACGTTATGGTGTGTCTGAACGTCGTAACCGCACTTTATTGGATATGGTGCGATCTATGATGTCTCTTACTGATTTACCATTATCGTTTTGGGGATATACATTAGAGACAGCTGCATTCACGTTAAAAGGGCACCATCTAAATCCGTTGAGATGACATCGTATGAACTATGGTTTAGAAGTAAACCTAAGCTGTCGTTTCTGAAAGTTTGGAGTTGCGATGCTTATATGAAAAAGGTTTTCAACCTGATAAGCTCGAACCCAAATCGGAGAAGTGCATCTTCATAGAATACCCAAAGGAAACTGTTGGGTACTCCTTCTATCACAAATTCAAAGGCAAAACATTCGTTGCTAAGAATGGATCCTTTCTAGAGAAGGAGTTTCTCTCGAAAGAAGTGAGTGGGAGGAAAGTAGAACTTGATGAGGTAACTGTACCTGCTCCCTCATTTGAAAGTAGTTCATCATAGAAATCTGTTCCTGTGACTACTACACCAATTAGTGAGGAAGTTAATGATGATGATCATGAAACTTCACATTAAGTTACTACAGAATCTCGTAGGTCTTACAGAGTAAGATCCGCACCAGAGTGGTACGGTAATCCTGTTCTGGAAGTTATGTTACTAGACCATGACGAACCTACGAACTATGAAGAAGCGATGGTGAGCCCAGATTCCGCAAAATGGCTTGAGGCCATGAGATCTGAGATAAGATCCATGTATGAAAACAAAGTATGGACTTTGATTGACTTTCCCAATGATCGGCGAGACATTGAGATTAAATGGATCTTCAAAAGGAAGATGGACGTTGATAGTGTTACTATCTACAAAGCTAGAATTGTCGCAAAAGGTTTTCGACAAGTTCAAGGTGTTGACTATGATGAGAGTTTTTCACTCGTATCTATTCTTAAGTCTGTCTGAATCATGTTAGCAATTGCCGCATTTTTTGAAATCTGGCAAATGGATAAACAAAACTGCATTCCTTAATGGTTTTCTTAAAGAAGAGTTGTATATGATGCAACCAGAAGGTTTTGTCAATCCTAAAGGTGCTAATAAATTGTGTAAGCTCCAGCGATCCATCTATGGACTGGTGCAAGCATCTCGGAGTTGGAATATATGCTTTGATGAGTTGATCAAAGCATATGGTTTTATACAGACTTTTGAAGAAGCCTGTATTTACAAGAAAGTGAGTGGGAGCTCTGTAGCATTTCTAATATTATATGTGGATGACATATTGTTAATTGGAAATGATATGGAAATTCTGGATAGCATGAAAGGATAGTTGAATAAGAGTTTTTTAAAGCAAGACCTCGGTGAAGCTGCTTACACATTGAGCATCAAGATCTATATAGATAGATCAAGACGCTTGATAAGATTTTTCAATGAGTACATACCTTGATAAATTTTTGAAATAGTTCAAAATGGAACAACCAGAGAAGGAGTTCTTGCCTGTGTTACAAGGTGTGAAGTTGAGTAAGACTCAAGACCCGACCATTGTAGAAAATAGAAAGAGAATGAAAAGTCATTCCCTATGCCTCAGTCATAGGTTCTATAAAGTATGCTATGCTGTGAACCAGAACTATTGTATACTCTGCCCTAGTTTGGCAAGGGAGTACAATAGTGATCTAAGAGTAGATCACTGGACATTGGTCAAAATTATCCTTAGTGGAATAAGGAGATGTTTCTCGATTATGGAGGTGATAAAAGAGTTCGTCGTAAAAGTTACATCGATGCAAACTTTTACATTGATCCAGATGACTCTAACTCTCAATCTGGATACATATTGAAAGTGGAAGCAATTAGCTAGAGTAGCTCCATGCAAAGCATTGTGGACATAGAATATTTTGCAAAATACATACAACTCTCAATGTGACAGACCCGTTGACTAAGCTTCTCTCACGAGCAAAACATGATCCCACCTTAGTACTCTTTGGGTGTTAATCAGATAAGCGATGTGAACTAGATTATTGACTCCAGTAAACCCTTTGGGTGTTGGTCACATGACGATGTGAACTATGGGTGTTAATCATATACAGATATGAATATTGATGTTAAATCACATGGCGATGTGAACTAGATTATTGACTCTAGTGCAAGTGGGAGACTGAAGGAAATATGCCCTAGAGGCAATAATAAAGTTATTACTTATTTCCTTATATCATGATAAATGTTTATTATTCATGCTAGAATTGTATTAACCGGAAACATAATACATGTGTGAATACATAGACAAACATATAGTCACTAGTATGCCTCTACTTGACTAGCTCATTAATCAAAGATGGTTATGTTTCCTAACCATAGACATGTGTTGTCATTTGATTCATGGGATCACATCATTAGGAGAATGATGTGATTGACATGACCCATTCTGTTAGCCTAGCACTTGATCGTTTATTATGTTGCTATTGCTTTCTTCATGACTTATACATGTTCCTGTAACTATGAGATTATGCAACTCCCGTTTGCCGGAGGAACACTTTGGGTGCTACCAAACGTCACAATGTAACTGGATGATTTAAAGGAGTACTACAGGTGTCTCCAAAGGTACATGTTGGGTTGGCGTATTTCGAGATTAGGTTTTGCCACTCCGATTGTCGGAGAGGTATCTCTGGGCCCTCTCGGTAATGCACATCACTATAAGCCTTGCAAGCAATGTGACCAATGAGTTGGTTACGAGATGATGCATTACATAACGAGTAAAGAGACTTGCCGGTAACGAGATTGAACTAGGTATTAGATACCGACGATTGAATCTCGGGCAAGTAACATACCGATGACAAAGGGAACAACGTATGTTGTTATGCGGTTTGACCGATAAAGATCTTCGTAGAATATGTAGGAGCCAATATGGGCATCCAGGTTCCGCTATTGGTTATTGACCGAGAATAGTTCTAGGTCATGTCTACATAGTTCTCGAACTCGTAGGGTCCGCACGCTTAAGGTTTCGATGACAGTTATATTATGAGTTTATGAGTTTTGATGTACCGAAGGAGTTCGAAGTCCCGGATGAGATCGGGGACATGACGGGGAGTCTCGAAATGGTCGAGACGTAAAGATCGATATATTGGACGACTATATTCGGAGTTCGGAAAGGTTCCGAATGATTCGGGTATTTTTTGGAGTACCGGAGAGTTACGGGAATTCGCCGGGGAGTATATGGGCCTTATTGGGCCATACGGGAATTGAGGAGAGAGGCCGAAAGGAAGGAGGCGCGCAGCCCCCCTCTGGTCCGAATTGGACAAGGGGTGCAGCCCCTCTTTCCTTCCTCCTCTCCCTCTCTTTCCCCCTTCTCCTACTCCAACAAGGAAGGAGGGAGTCCTACTCCCGGTGGGAGTAGGACTCCCCTTGGCGCGCCCCTCCTAGGCCGGCCGCCCCCTCCCCCCTTGCTCCTTTATATACGGGGGCAGGGGGGCACCTCTAGGCACAACAACACAAGTTGATCTACGGATCGTTCCTTAGCCGTGTGCGGTGCCCCCCTCCACCATATTCCACCTCGGTCATATCGTCGCGGAGTTTAGGCGAAGCCCTGCACCGGTAGAGCATCATCATCGTCACCACACCGTCGTGCTGACGGAACTCATCCCCGAAGCTTTGCTGGATCGGAGCCCGGGGATCGTCATTGAGCTGAACGTGTGCTGAACTCGGAGGTGACGTACGTTCGGTACTTGGATCGGTCGGATCGTGAAGACGTACAACTACATCAACCGCATTGTCATAACGCTTCCGCTTACGGTCTATGAGGGTACGTGGACAACACTCTCTCCTCTCGTTGCTATGCCATCACCATGATCTTGCGTGTACGTATGAAATTTTTGAAATTACTATGTTCCCCAACAGAAACTACATGCCAGCTATGAGAAGTTGGTTGAAGATGTCAATGGACTTCTGGATGCCCAGGAGCATAGGGCACATATAGAAAGGAAAGATGCTGAAAGCAGCAAGCTGCAGGAGAAGTATGACCTGGTTAAGAACCTAGCAGCTGCTCAAGCTAGTCTCATTAGGAACATGAAGCTGAAGCTAGCTGAAGAGAGGAAGAACTTGTAGATCCACATTGATGAGCTCCAGAAGACAGTGGAACAAAGCAATGTGAAGCTGGAGGGGATCAAGGCCATCATAAATGGATGAGCAGTTGGTTGTGGAAGGGAAGAGTGGGCAGTATCATTTGACATTTGCTGATCTTTTGCAGGGTGTGGTTTGGGTGTGCTGTAAGGATAGTCGTTTTAATTCTCCAAACTATGGATATGTAATGTACTAATGTACTACTATGAGGATGTATGGATATGAAGTTATGATGAATGTTATGGTATTTAGAGTTGATTAATGTGATGTTTAAGTAAGTTGTTTACAATGGATGAATGAGATCTTAAGTATGTTGTTTACAATTTGATGAATGAGCCCTAAGTATGATGTTTAGAATTCGTGGATGTGATCTGAAATATGTTGTTCAGAATAGATGAATTGCATAGTGATGCATCAAATAAGGCCAAGTTAATCTCTTTGCCATTTTATGGTTTTCTCGGCGTTGAGGCATCAAATAGGGTTATCGATGCCACTTTAGGGTTTTCTCGACGTCGAGGCATCAAATAGGGTTATCGATGCCACTTTAGGGTTTTCTCGATGTCGAGGCATCAAATAGGGTTATTGATGCCACTTTAGGGTTTTCTTGACGTCGAGGCAACAAATAGGGTTATCGGTGCCGGATACGTCTCCAACGTATATGTAATTTTTGATCATTCAATGCTATTATATTATCCATCTTAGATGTTTTATATGCATTATTATGCTATTTTATATCATTTTTTGGGACTAACCTATTAACCTAGTGCCCAGTGCCACTTGTTGTTTTTCCATTTTTTTTGTATTTTACAAAAAAATCAATACCAAACAGAGTCTAAACGTAACAAAACTTTTTGACGATTTTTCTTGGACCACAAGACATCCTGGAAGATTCAGGAGGAGGCCAGAAGAGCCACGGAAGGGCCACGAGGTCACAGGGTGCTTCTTGGGGGTTAGGGCGCGCCCCCAAGCTTATGAGCCCATCGTGGCACTTACAACCATAATCTTTGTTCTATAAATAGCCAAATATTCCTCATATACCCGAGGGCACACCAAAAATACTTTTCCACCTTCGCAAGTTTCTGTCTCGTGAGATCCCATCTGGAGACTTGTTCTGGTACTTTGTGGGAGGGGGATTTGATCACGGAGGGCCTCTACATCAACCTTGTTGCCCTTCCGATGATGTGTGAGTAGTTTACCACATACCTACGGGTCCATAGATAGTAGCTAGATGGCTTCTTCTCTCTCTTTGATCTTCAATACAATGTTCTCCTCGTTGTTCTTCGAGATCTATTCAATGCAATCTTCTTTTGCGGTGCGTTTGTTGAGATCCGGCTAATTGTGGATTTATGATTAGATTATCTATGAATATTATCTGAGTCTTCTCTGAACTCTTTTGTGCATGATTAAGATAGCTTTGTATTTCTCTCCGATCTATTGATTTGGTTTGGCCAACTAGATTGATTTTTCTTGCAATGAGAGAGCGGCTTTGTTTAGGGATCAATCTTGTAGTGTACTCACCTAGTGACACAAGGGGTAGCGAGGCACATATGTGTATTGTTTCCATTAGGGATAAAAAGATGGGGTTTATTTCATATTGATTGGATCTATCTCTCTACATCATGTCAACTTGCTTAAGGCGTTACTCCGTTCTTATTAACTAAATACACTATATGCATGCTGGATAGCGGTCGATGTGTGGAGTGATAGTAGTAGATGGAGGTAGGAGTTGGTCTACTTGTCATAGACGTGATGCCTATATTCATGATCATTGCCTTAGATATCGCCATAACTTTGCGATTTTCTATTAATTGCTCAACAGCAATTTGTTTACCCACCATATGTGTTCTTCCAAGAGAGAAGCCTCTAGTGAAAACCATGTCCCCCAGGTCTAATTTTATCATATTATTTTCAGATCTACGAAACCAGAAACCGAAAAATAGCTTGCTGTAATTTATTTACCGCTACTTTATTTTGCAGTTCTATTTATCTTTTATACCTATCTCTATCAGATCTCGTCCTTGCGAGTAACCATGAAGGGATTGACAACCCCATTATCGTGTTGGGTGCAAGTATTTATTTGTTTGTGTAGGTGCAACCATTGGTGACTTGTGTGTTCCTCATACTGGATTGATACCTTGGTTCTCAAACTAAGGGAAATACTTATCTCTACTTTGCTGCATCACCCTTATTTCCTCTTCAAGGGAAAACCAACACAAGCTCAAGAAGTAGCAGTGCCACTTTAGGGTTTTCTGGATGCCGAGGCATCAAATAGGGTTATCGGTGACACTTTAGGGTTTTCTCGACGTCGAGGCATCAAATAGGGTTATCGATGCCACTTTAGGGTTTTATCGACGTTGAGGCATCAAATAGGGTTATCGATGCCACTTTATGGTTTTCTCGACGTAGAGGCATCAAATAGGGTTATCGGTGCCACTTTAGGGTTCTCTCGACATCAAGGTATCAAATAGGGTTATCGATGCCATTTTAGGGTTTTCTCAATGTCGAGGCATCAAATAGGGTTATCGATGCCATTTTAGGGTTTTCTCGATGTCGAGGCATGAAATAGGCTTATCGATGCCACTTTAGGGTTTTCTTGACATCGAGGCATCACATAGGGTTATTGGTGACACTTTAGGGTTCTCTCGACATCGAGGCACCAAATAGGGTTATCGATGCCATTTTAGGGTTTTCACGACTTCGAGGCATCAAATAGGGTTATCGGTGCCACTTTAGGGTTTTCTCGACGTCGAGGCATCAAATAGGGTTATCGATGTCACTTTAGGGTTTTCTCGATGTCAAGGCATCAAATAGGGTTATCTATGCAACTTTAGGGTTCTCTCGACATTGATTCGTCAAATAGGGTTATCTATACAGAACATAACTTCGGGAAAATATGAGTAGTAGAACATCACTTGATCGTCACAATAGTAGCAGAACATTTGTAGCATAACATAACTGGATCATCACAGTAGTACCAGAACATAAGTTGATCATTACAATACTAGCATAGGGTAACTTGATGATCACTTGATCATCATGATAGTAGTTGTACCACAACATCATAAAGCATTTTTTGGATCACAACGTCATAAAGCGTTGTTTCGATCACAACATCAATCCCATGTTGCACCAGAAGCAGTCAAGTAGTCCTTGATTTTCTGGGTCTTCCTGACTCTCTAGGAACCACTGTTTGGTCTTGGAGGCAAAAAAGTTGCCCTTGGTCCCTTTGCAACAAGAGTTGAATCCCTCCTTGTTGGTGCCTTACCCTTTGCAGAAGCAATAGGAGATCTAGTTGATGGTGCAGTAGTAGCTGTTGTAGATGAAGCCCTCCTTGTTGGTGCTGGTGTAGTGGCAGTAGATGAAGCCCTTCTTGCTGGTTATGGTGTGGTGGTAGTAGATGAAGCCCTTCTTGCTGGTGCTGGTTTAGTGGCAGTAGATGAATACCTCCTTGCTTGTGCAGCAATAGCAGAAGTTGAAGCCCTCTTTCCTGGTGCAACAGTAGAGGCATCGGTTGAAGCCCTCCTTGCTGGTGCTGGTGCAGCAGTAGAGGCAATAGTAGCAGCAACAGGTGGGTACGAACTGCTGCTTGGCTGCAAAGAGAACACAATTAATTTAGCATTTTTGTTAGATGCAAAGAGAACACAAGTAATTTAACATTTTTTTGCATTGTTTCTTACCTCATGCCTATTCTTTCTCATGGCTAGTGCAGGCTTCAAAGCATCATGGCAGTTGGTGTATCTATGGCCAACTTTGGTGCAATTAGTGCAACTTATTGAGGCCATCCTTGAAGTGTATTTGGGAGCTGGCTTCTCATATTTACACTTTCTCCTCTTAGTCTGTGCTCTCCCTTTGCGTTCTTTGAAGACTAGAGGCTCAATGTCCACACTTTCTGTCCCTGGCCACATGTCAGGGCTAGGTACCGGATAGATTATGGGACTGTAAGCAGCCTTGTACATTGGTTTTTGAAAAAATCATGAACAAAGTCCTCTGGCTGGAGCTTAACCTTGTGCATGGCAGAAACAACATGATGGCAAGACACTGCTGTCATATCCCGCTTCCTACATGTCATGCAATATCTCATGTGTGAACCCTTCGAGGGTGATTCCTCCTAAGTCACCTTGACAGTTACATCGAGTGGGAATCCAATGAGGGTGATTCCTCGGATACCCCCCTTGATGTTATGGACACACGGTAACTTTGACTTTACCACGGAACCATGTTGAAGTCGGGTCGGCCCCGAGGGGTAGCCTCGAGTGATGTGGACTCGGTTTGACCAAGAGGGTACCCACGAGATAATTACGTGGCACAGCCAGGCATTCTTAGACCTTGCCATAAGTCCGTGAGACGGGGCGACAGGACCACAGATCGTGGATTATTGATCGTCTCCGCATGCTCCCAAGACAGTAACGGTTTGGATAAGTGATCTGAGTAGGCCTCTGGCCTTTTCGCACTGACCACCACGTGAATAAGTATGGGCACTTCGTGTTGTATGATTCTGACAGCATAAGTTTTCTCTCCACTTATCGCTTGGTAAAGATGTGGGCCAACCATCAAAGATTGGCAGTTCCTAGACCACTTCTTTGCTTCTTCCAATTTCTCAGCATATGTAGGACAAATCTCCCGTCTGACTGTCTCAGTTTTTGTTCTATTTGCATTGAACTTGACCATTAACTTAGTCCTATCAACAATGGTTCTTATTGGCTTAGCCCTGACATCTAGGACCAACCTCAGTTAGATTCTTAACAACTAAGTCTGTTTTACAGTTCATATCCATGGCATGCCTGGCCCAAGTGTGTTTGAGTATTTTCCTAAGCCATACCCAAGCTGCTTCACACTCAACCTTTAAATCATCCATGGCAACTTGAAAACCATGTTCAGTATATGAGTAACTTGTTGCATCCATGTATTTCTTTAATTCTGGCCCTCTAAACCCAACAATTTGAAAGTTCTGGTAAATATGTGTAAGGCAAAACCTTTGTGGGCAATTGGGGAAGGCTTTGTTTATGACTTTCAGAAGACACTGTATGAAAGAACTACAACTAAGTAACTACAACTAAATGAAAATAACTACATGAAAGTGAACTAAATGGCACAAGTGTGTTAACAAGACTAGATAGATATATTACATTTTTCCTATCTGAAATGATTGTGTACTGTCCAAACTTAACAGTTTGCCCACCTATTTCTACCCTCAACTGGTATAGAAACCAGGTCCAGGAATCAATGTCCTCCTTGTCTACAATTCCAAAAGCAATGGGAAAAATATTGTTGTTCCCATCTCTTCTAGTAGCAGCTAGAATTTTTTGACCAGTAGTGAGCTTCATGAAGCATCCATCCAAACCTAGAATATTAGCACAAATGATAAGTAGTTGAAAGAACATATAGGTGGCAAAAACAACAATACAAGGCCATTACCTATGAATGGTCTGCAACAAGTGATGAACCCTTCTTTGCATCCAGTCAGGCAAATGAACAATCTATGAAACCTAGGGTTCTTGCTAGGATGCTCCCTAATATATTTTGTTGTCACGATACATCTAGAACCTGGATTAGTATCTAGGACAACCTATAAATAATGCCTAATCCTGGTGTATTGGGCCTTCTAATCTCCTAAAACAACATTCTTTGCTGCCTTCCTGGCCATGTGGGTTAATATAACCACTCCATACTTGATCTTCGAAATGTTAATAATTGTTGTTATTGTTGTGCATGGGTCATTCTTAACAGCCTCCTCAAAATATTTTGCAACCCACTTGGTAGTGAATTTGTGCTCTCTGACATAGAAGGGCATGTGTGCACCAAATACTGCTTCCTAATGGTAAATCTATTCTCATTTGTAATCTGAGAAGCTGCTATAGAAAAAGGGCATTGCTCATCTATGCACTGTGCTATAACCCTGTCATTGCAGTTTCTATGGTACTCAAAGTTCATGTTCTATGATATGTGTAGGGTTTGGAGTGCAGTTCTGAACTGGTACACATCAATGAAGCAAAGATGCTTCACAAATTGGTCTTGTGGGTCAGCTCTATTGTCATCATACCATATCCAAGGCTTCATCTTCTTTGCTCTGCTCTTCCTACCATGGGCAATACGTATGCCATTGACTCAGCACCATCATCATCTTCCAAACCCAAGCCTAGTGGTTTACTATCCTCATCAGACGATGGTAACTAGTCCTCCTCAAACAAGTGCTCTATACTTCCATCTGATATATTTGTTGGCCCTTTGTAGCGACCAGACCTCAAACGATCTAATCTCTATGCATCATGTCATCCCTAGATCGGTAATGCTGACACGCACAGTACTTGAAGGATTTAAAACAAAGTAGTAATCACACACTTATTACATCGAAAGTCTCACAAGAGAACTTATTACAATAAATATGGCTTAAGGCCATCTAATAACGATAACAGCGGAAGGCTTGGAAGATAAAGTTAGTCCATCAACTCCAACGGCATCACTGAGTATAAGACAATGACCTATGGCACCTTACTCGTCATCTGAAAAGTCTGCAACATGAACGTTGCAGCCCAAAAACGGGTCAGCACATGGAATATGCTGGCATTGTAACACATAGAGAGTAATGAACACAATATGACTATCACTACATGCATATATGGCTGGTGGAAAGCTCTACGGTTACAGTTTTGCATAAAGCCAGCTTTTCCCTACAACAAAGGAATAAGTTTTGTTTAACTATCATGGTGGTTGTTAAACATTGAGAAGGTTCCTCCAACTCAATCCCAATTAAGCATCATCATTAAACCCAACAAATTAATTAAGTAACATGATGAGATCCACATGATAATCCAAAGACTAGATAGTCAAAACGTCCATAACCGGGGACACGGCTAACCATGATTAGTTTGTACACTCTGCAGAGGTTTGTGCACTTTTCCCCGCAAGACTCGATCTCCTCCGTTGGATTTCTCGCACTACAGGGTGTTTGAGAAACGGATGACCGAGACACAGCCTTTCAGAAACAATTACTCTTTACTCTGGATGGACAGTTACACCTACTTTCCCCTACATTTTCTAGCCCACCATTGAAAGAGGTCTTGTAACTTAATCAACTATGCTAGAGCCCATAATAGCTTGTGGATGCACACGGAAGTTTCTAGCATGAATAATCTCATGATCCCTTTGAGCCTGGGTGGCTGTCCATAGGAAAATCATACGAAACCCCGGGATTTCCAAAATACAGGCAACACTGGGTTCCCCAGGTGCCTCAACCCACCGAGATGTGTATTAAAGTTGCCACCTTAAGTTGAACCAACAATTCACAAACTCACATCTGTCATAGATACACTCACCCAATCCACGTCTACTAGCATAGCATAGCAATATAAGCAAACGTAGAAGTAACTCCCAAAGGTTTGATAATAAACAGGACATAGGTACTACCTCATCTACTTCCCAAAACCCACATATTAATTAGATCCTAATCATGCAATGTGTGAGTGTTGATCTAATGCAATAAAACTGGGTAGTAAAGAGGTATGATCAAAGTGTTACTTGCCTTGCTGATGATCCGTGAAACCTTGAGACTCGTAGCAGCATGTTGCGCACTCCGGGTACTCTATCGCAAACAAACAAGCATACAATAAGCACTCAACTAAGGCAAGGGTAAAACTCAAATAAGAGATCTAACTAGAAATTTCAACTTAAGAACTCTGGTTTGCAAAAAGAATCAAATCAAACGAAGCAACAAAACTCAAACAGTGAAAGAAACAAGCTTCGTTTACTAATCTGGACCTAAGTCAAAATTTCACAATAACAAAAACTTGTTTGAGTTGGTTAAATGGAAAGAGGGTTTCGAGATAAAACTCTAGGCGCTTGAATCACCTGATTCCGATAAACAAGCGAAAACTTAAACTAAAACGAAAATCGGATCTGAAATCACGACCAAAAATAATCACGAAAAACCCGAGAAAAAGAAAAACGGACGAACAAGCTAACGAACAAACGTTTGCTATGTGCGGCTAAACGGTGAAAACCGTTCGCTAAAACTAACGAACGAACAAGCGCTCCTTAAATAACTAAACCGAGAAAACCAACGAACCGGTCTAAACAAAAACGGATCTAGGGTTTTTTCTAAAAAAACGGCGGCGGCTACCTCGAGTCCGGCGGGTTCCGGCGAGGTCGGCGAGGCGGTGGCGGGCTCCAGCGAGGTCGGCTAAGGCGGCGGGGCGGTGGATCCGGCGGCGGTGGTGGCGGCTCCGGCGATGGCGAGGCGCAGCGGCGACTGCGGCGGTGGCGGCTAGTGTTTGGCGCGGGGCGGGCTGGCGGTGGTGGTGTGGGCTTTGGGGCAGGGGCCCTGGCTTATAAAGCCTCCCCGGGCGGAGTCCCGCTCGGGTACGGCCCGGAGTCGGTTTGACTTTTATTAAAATAATTCCGACGTGCAGAAAAAGAAAGAAAAGAAATACTAAACGGACTCCAAAAATCCCAAAATAAATTTTCCCCGTCCTCTAAAAATAATACGGACAAGATGAACATTTATTTGGTCCTAAAATGCAATTTTGAAAAACACGCATTTTTCCTAGTTCAAATAAAATAGCGATAAAACTCTGAAATAAAATCTTATTTGACTTTAATATTAAACCTTCAATATTTCTTTATTTTTGGGAAAGTCATTTTATTCCCTCTCTTTTATTTTTATAAAAGAAATATACGAAGATAAAATAATTAAAATCAAACGATCCTCTTTTCAAAATTTGAGAAAACTCAAATATGAAAATAACGAAATCCCCAACTCTCTCCGCGGGTCCATGAGTTGTGTAGAATTTCTAGGATCAAGCCAAAATGCAATAAAATATGATATGCAATGATGATCTAGGTATAACATTCCAAATTGGAAATTTGGGATGTTACAAACCTACCCCCCTTAAGATGAATCTCGCCCTCGAGATTCGGGTTGGCTAGAAAATAGGTGAGGGTGGTCCTTCAGTAGGTCTTCCTCTTGCTCCCAGGTGGCTTCATCCTTGGTATGGTGGCTCGACTGGACTTTGCAAAATTTGATAACCTTGCTGCGTGTGACTCGGCTGGCAAACTCGAGAATCTTGACTGGTTTCTCCTCATAGGTCAAATCACTATCCAACTGAATCCCTTCCAGTGGCACTGTATCTCTCAGAGGTATATCGTCCATCTCTGTGTGGCATTTCTTCAACTGGGAAACGTGGAACACATCATGAACTCCTGACAATCCTTCAGGCAACTCTAGCTTGTAAGAAACTTCTCCCATACGCTCCAAAGCTTTGTATGGTCCCACAAAACGTGGTGCTAACTTTCCCTTAACTCAAAAATGATTTACTCCTCGAAGTGGGGACACACGAAGATAAACTCTATCTCCCACTTCGTAAACGATCTCCTTACGTTTTGAATCTGCATAGCTCTTCTGCCTGGACTGTGCTACCTTGACTCTATCGGGAATCAACTTAACCTTCTCTTCAGACTCTTTAATAAAATCTGGTCCAAACAACTGACGATCCCCACTTCATCCCACAACAACGGTGTCCCGCACCTCCTTCTGTACAAGGCTTCAAAAGCGGCCATGCTCAAACTGGATTGACAATTGTTGTTGTAAGAGAACTCTGTATATGGCAAATTATCGTCCCAACTAGATCCATAATCTAGTGCACAAGCTCTCAACATGTCCTCCAAAATCTGATTGACTCTCTCGGTCTGTCCATCTGTCTGTGGATGAAAGGCTGTACTGAACTCAAGCCTGGTACCCAAAGTTTCATGCAACTGATTCCAGAACTTTGAGGTAAACTGGGTTCCTCTATCTGATACAATGGTCCTCGGAACTCCGTGCAGACATACGATCCTGGTCATATATATCTTTGCCAACTTAGCACTTGTATAAGTGGTCTTCACTGGGATGAAATGAGCTACCTTCGTCAAACGATCGACTACAACCCATATTGAGTCATAGCCTGAACGATTCCTGGGCAATTCCGTGATAAAATCCATGCCTAGTTTATCCCACTTCCATTCGGGTATCGGCAACGGCTGTAGCATTCCTGCTGGCTTCTGATGCTCGACCTTTACTCTTTGACATACATCACAAACTGCTACATACTCCGCAATATGCCTCTTCATTCCGGTCAACTAGAAGGTGTCCTTCAAATCCAGATACATCTTGGTATTTCCAGGGTGAATCGAATACGGTGAATCATGGGCCTCTTGCAGAATCAAGTTCCTGATCTCCGGGTTATTAGGCACATAGATGCGGTACTCAAACCATAAGGTATCGTGCTCATCCTCACGAAATCCCTTAGATTTTCCTTTGCCCATTTTCTCCTTTATCTCGGCAATCTCCTTATCCGTCTTCTGAGCTTCTCTGATCTTTGCCATCAAGGTACACTGAATCTCCAATGCTGCTACATAGCCTCTTGGAATTATCTCCAAACATAGCTCGCGAAGATCTTCTGCTAAGTCCTCGGGTATCTCTCCGGTCATGAGAGTGTTGACATGGCTCTTACGGCTCAATGCATCGGCTACTACATTAGGCCTTCCGGGGTGATAATGCAATCTCATATCATAATCTTTAATGAGCTCCAACCATCTCATTTCCCGAGATTCAACTCCTTCTGTGTGAAGATGTACTTCAAACTCTTGTGATCCGTGTACACCTCACAATGGTTTCCGATGAGAAAGTGTCTTCATGTCTTCAAGGCATGCACTACGGCTGCTAACTCCAAATCATGGGTGGCATAATTAAGCTCATGGGGATTAAGCTGTCGTGAGGCATACGAACAACTCTTCCCTCCTGCATAAGCACTGCTCCAAGTCCTCGACAAGAAGCATCGCAATATACTTCATAATCCTAGCGCTGATCTGGCAGAATCAACACTGGGAATGTAACCAAATGTTTCTTCAACTCCTAGAAACTGGCCTCACATTCCTCAGTCCAATTGAACTTGGTGTGCTTCTTCAACAATTCCGTCATGGGTTTTGCAATCTTCGAGAAATTCTCAATGAACCTCCAGTAATATCCTGCGAGTCCAAGAAAACTCTGGATCTCTCCAATGGTTGTGGGTGCTTCCCAATTTGTCACGGTGACAATCTTGGTGGCGTCTACTGCTATTCCTTCTCCGGATATCACATGTCCGATAAATCCAACTTCTTTCAACCAAAACTCACACTTGCTAAACTTGGCGTATAGCTGATGTTCTCTGAGCTTCCCAAGTACCAAACGCAAATGCTCCTTATGCTCCTCTTCATTCTTCGAGTAGACCAGAATATCATCAATGAACACCACGATGAACTTATCCAAAAACTCCATAAACACTTTGTTCATCATGTTCATGAAATAGGCAGGTGCGTTAGCCAGACCAAATGACATAACGGTATACTCATATAGCCCATACCTTGTGGTAAAAGCTTTTTTAGGTATATCCTGCTCCCGAATCTTCAACTGGTGGTATCCTAATCGCAGATCGATCTTGGAAAATCCTTTAGCTCCTTGCAATTGGTCAAACAAATCATTGATCATTGGCAGTGGGTACTTGCTCTTGATTGTTACTTCATTCAATCCTCGATAATCAACAACCATCCTCAACGATCCATTCTTCTTCTCCACTAGAAGCACTGGTGATCCCCAAGGTGACGAACTTGGGCGAATATAGCCTTTATCCAGTAACTACTTAATCTGCTTCTTGATCTCCTCCAAATCCTTTGTGGGCATCCTATACGGTCTCTTAGATATCGTCCCAGTGCCTGGCAAAATCTCAATCAAAAACTCAATGTCTCTATCCGGTGGCATGCCTGGCAACTCTTCTGGAAATATGTCAGGGAAATCCTTCACCACTGGTACTTCCTCCTGTACAACTCCTGATAAGGAATTTACTTGGGTCCTCCTCCGCTCATGCCGGGATATATACTTAATCCTTCTTCCTTCTGGGGTGGTAAGAAAAATCGACTTACTGGCGCAATCGATGTTTCCTCCATACATCGATAGCCAATCCATACCCAGAATCACATCTAATCCTTGCGACTCCAAAATTATCAAATCTGTGGGGAATTCATGCCTACCTATGGTCAATGGCATCTGAAAACATCCTTGACTGGCCATATACTCTGCTCCTGGTGAGCTTACCAACATAGGTGTTCTAAGAACTTTGGTGGACAGTTTATATTTATCCACAAATCCCCTTGATATGTATGAATGTGATGCACCAGTATCAAAAAGAACGATTGCAGTAAAAGACTTAACCAAAAACTTACCTATTACTGCATCCGGCTGTGCTTCAACATCCTCCATGCTAACGTGGTTCACTTGTCCCTTGTTGAAAGGGTTGGGCTTATTCCCAGAGCTTCCATTGCCATTTCCATTCTTAGCTTCAAGACATTTAGTGGCATAATGTCCAGTCTTCTGGCACTTGAAACAAGTAATGTGGCTCAGATCCCTCTTTGCTGGCGTTGATGGGTTGGTACGGTTCTAACTGTTGCTTCCTCCATTCCCATTCCCATTCTTGGAGCCACTATGGTTGTGCGGAATCCCTCCATGGTTATGCTGAGGTGTCCTCCTGGGTTCGGGGTAAAACGGGGTTTCTGCTGAGCTCCCGAATTGTACTTCCCTTGTCCATACTTCCTCTTGCAGCTGTCTATCTGTTGCTGCTTCCCTTAAATCATAAACGCTCTATCTACCAACTCCTGGTAGTTGTTGAAGTTTGCCACCATCAACTACATGCTTAGATCATCATTAAGTCCTTCCAGAAACTTCTCCTGCTTAGCTGCATCCGTAGCAACGTCATCTGGGGCATAACATGCTAGCTTACTAATATCATCCACATACTAGCCTATTGTACGTCCTCCTTGGCGCAAGTTGCGAAACTCACGCTTCTTCATGGCCATAGCTCCTCTTGAAACATGAGCAGTGCAAAACGCCTGCTGAAATTGATCCCATGTGACTGTGTCTATGGGGTAAGTGGTTGTGAAATTTTCCCACCATGATGTTGCGGGTCCATCAAGCTGGTGTGCGGCAAAATGCACTCTCTCCGCATATGTGCATCCTGTAGTGGTCAACTCCCTTCCAATCTTGTGGAGCCAATCATCTGCAACAATCGGCTCGATGCTACTGGAAAACACTGACGGATTCAGCCTTAGAAAACAGGCTAAGTGATCAACAGGTGGTGGTGGTGGTGGGTTGTTGTTGTTGTTTCCCTGATTCTGATTCTGGACTAAAAGCTGCATCAATGCATTCTGCTGCTGGATCAACTAGGTGACCTCCGGTGGGAAAGCAAATCCATTGTCGTGTCTCGGAGGCATCTGACGGGTTTAGAAAAGATGAGAAAATAGAATAGAAAGAGGTCTAGAGGGAAAACACTACCCATAGTCTTATGAGACAAACACAAACAATATCACATCAATCAATTCAAACAGGGGCAACCCATCGATCTAACTATCGTTACAAAAGTGCTTGGACTATATTATATACATGAGGGAATACTACTACTGATATGGTGGTCGACTAGAAAATTTGATCGGTCAAAGACTCCATGATATCTGCTCTAGCTTCATCAACAAAGTCATCATCGCTGTCGTCGGGGTCTGAGTCAGTGTCGTTGATGATGATGTAGTTCTTCGGGCAAGTGTAATCATCATCTTCTCCTCCTGGCGCGGGGTCTCCCATGAAAACTCCGATCTTCTTTACTAGGTCGTCATTCTTCACCAAAAGTGTTACAATATCCTCCTCATATCCATCACGCGTAGACTTGAGTTCTTCTTCCAGCTCTATGATCCTGGTCATTGCCTTCTTCAGATCTATCATGTCTGCGCACATCTGGTTCTCCTGACGTCGTATGTGCTGGTTTAGCTCCTGGATAAAAGCTACAATAGATCTATCCTTCCTAGTGTTGATCATCTCCCATTGCTCATCTCGGCGCCCACAAATTTGGTAGATAGTATCCTTGAGATCCTTGTGGTAAACTTCTCCAATGAGTCCTATGGTAATGTGGGCTGCCATGCTCTTTCCTAAACTCCAGGTTGGTGCATCAAAGGAAAACTCTATGGGCTCAGTGACTGGCATGAACGTCCTTCCTGGAACATGAACTTGAATCATCCAACGCTCCTATTCTAGTAAAGTGGTGATGTAGGTTCCGGTGAAGCTTTGTACTCCGATGTTTAGGTATCTAGTGACTTCCTTCAAGTGGCGTCCAAAAGGTGTATCTTCATCCGGTTGCGTGAACTTGTTCCTTACATCCGCCATCCTAAAAGAGTAGAAAAAGGAGAGGAGTCAGAAATGAGAAGAGAGTAGTGATCTAAGGCTTTGGCTTAGTGGTTGTGTCCTATAGTCAGCGTGTGCTCTGATACCATCTTGTAGCGACCAGACCTCAAACGGTCTAATCTCTGTGCATCAGTGTCATCCCTGGATCGGTAATGCTGACACACATAGTACTTGAAGGATTTAAAACAGAGTAGCAATCACACACTTATTACATCGAAAGTCTCACAAGAGAACTTATTACAATAAATATGGCTTAAGCCATCTAATAACGATAACATCGGAAGGCTTGGAAGATAAAGTGAGTCCATCAACTCCAATGGCATCACTGAGTATAAGACCACGACCTATGGCACCTTACTCGTCGTCTGAAAAGTCTGCAACATGAACGTTGCAGCCTGAAAACGGGCCATCACATGGAATATGCTGGCAATGTAACACATAGAGAGTAATGAACAGGATATGACTATCACTACCTGCATATATGGTTGGTGGAAAGCTCTACGGTTACAGTTTTGCATAAAGCTAGTTTTTTTCCTACAACAAAGGAATAAGTTTTGTTTAACTATCATGGTGGTTGTTAAACATTGAGAAGGTTCCTCCAACTCAATCCCAATTAAGCATCATCATTAAACCCAACAAATTAATTAAGTAACATGATGAGATCCACATGATAATCCAAAGACTAGATACTCAAAACGTCCATAACCGGGGACACGGCTAACCATGATTAGTTTGTACACTCTGCAGAGGTTTGCGCACTTTTCCACACAAGACTCGATCTCCTCCGTTGGATTTCTCGCACTACACGGTGTTTGAGAAACGAATGACCAAGACACAGCCTTTCAGAAACAATTACTCTTTACTCTGGATGGACAGTTACACCTACTTTCCCCTACATCTGCTAGCCCACCATTGAAGGAGGTCTTGCAACTTAATCAACTATGCTAGAGCCCATAATAGCTTGTGGCTGCACACGGAAGTTTCTAGCATGAATAATCTCATGATCCCTTTGAGCCTGGCTGGTGGTCCCTAGGAAAATCACACAAAACCCCAGGATTTCCAAAAATATAGGCAACAGTGGGTTCCCAAGGTGCCTCAATCCACCCAGATGTGTATTAAAGTTGCCACCTTAAGTTGAACGAACAATTCACAAACTCACATCTGTCATGGATACACTCACCCAATCCACGTCTACTAGCATAGCATAGCAATATAATCAAACGTAGAAGTAACTCCCAAAGGTTTGATAATAAACATGACACAGGTACTACCTCATCTACTTCCCCAAACCCACATATTAATCAGATCCTAATCATGCAATGTGTGAGGGTTGATCTAATGCAATAAAACTGGGTAGTAAAGAGGTATGATCAAAGTGTTACTTGCCTTGCTGATGATCCGTGAAACCTAGAGACTCATAGCAGCACGCTGCACACTCCGGGTACTCTATCGCAAGCAAACAAGCATACAATAAACACTCAACTAAGGCAAGGGTAAAACTCAAATAAGAGATCTAACCAAAAAGTTCAACTTCAGAACTCTGGTTTGCAAAAAGAATCTGATACGTCTCCAACGTATCTACTTTTCCAAACACCGTTGCCCTTGTTTTGGACTCTAACTTGCATGATTTGAATGAAACTAACCCGGACTGACGTTGTTTTCAGCAGAACTGCCATGATGTTGTTTTATGTGCAGAAAAGAAAAGTTCTCCGAATGTCCTAGAAATCCACGGAGGCACTTTTTGGAATTAATAAGATTTTTTGGCAAAAGAATTAATGCCAGGGGGGCCACATCCTGTCTACGAGACAGCGGGGCGCCCCCCTAGGGCGCGGCCTCCTATCTTGTGGTCCCCCTGGACCCTCAACTCCAACTCCATATATTCCGTCTCGGGGAGAAAAAATCAGAGAGAAAGTTTCATCGCGTTTCACGACACGGAGCCACCGCCAAGCCCTAATCTCTCTCGGGAGGGCTGATCTGGAGTCCGTTCGGGGCTCCAGATAGGGGGATTCGTCGCCGTCGTCATCATCAACCATCCTCCATCACCAATTTCATGATGCTCACCGCCATGCGTGAGTAATTCCATCGTAGGCTTGCTGGACGGTGATGGGTTGGATGAGATTTACCATGTAATCAAGTTAGTTTTGTTAGGGTTTGATCCCTAGTATCCACTATGTTCTGAGATTGATGTTGTTATGACTTTGCTATGCTTAATGCTTGTCACTAGGGCCCGAGTGCCATGATTTCAGATCTGAACCTATTATGTTTTCATCAATATATGTGTGTTCTTGATCCTATCTTGCAAGTCTATAGTCACCTATTATGTGTTATGATCCGACAACCCCGAAGTGACAATAATCCGGATACTTCTCGGTGATGACCGTAGTTTGAGGAGTTCATGTATTCACTATGTGTTAATGCTTTGGTCCGGTTCTCTATTAAAAGGAGGCCTTAATATCCCTTAGTTTCCGCTAGGACCCCGCTGCCACGGGAGGGTAGGACAAAAGATGTCATACAAGTTCTTTTCCATAAGCACGTATGACTATTTACGGAATACATGCCTACATTACATTGATGAATTGGAGCTAGTTCTATATCACCCTATGTTATAACGATTGCATGAGGAATCACATCCGGCATAATTATCCATCACTGATTCATTGCCTACAAGCTTTTCATATATTGTTCTTTGCTTATTTACTTTTCCGTTGCTACTATTACAACTACTACAAAAACCCAAAAAACATTTATCTTTACTGTTGCTACCATTACCTTTATTATCATACCACTTTTGCTACTAAATACTTTGCTGCAGATACTAAGTTATCCAGGTGTGGTTGAATTGACAACTCAACTGCTAATACTCAAGAATATTCTTTGGCCCCCCTTGTGTTGAGTCAATAAATTTGGGTTGTACTTCACCCTCGAAAGCTGTTGCGATCCCCTACACTTGTGGGTTATCAAGACTAATTTCTGGCGCCGTTGCCGGGGAGCATAGCTCTATTCTCTGAGTCACTTGGGATTTATATATGTTGATCACTATGAAGAACTTGAAAGACGATAAGACCAAGATTTTGCCCTCAACTACGAGGGGAGGTAAGGAACTGCCATCTAGCTCTGCACTAGATTCTCCTTCCGTTATTAGTAGGCTTGCGACACCTAAACCTGCTACTGCTATGAATTCTGATATGTCGCATGTTATTGATGATGCCACTTCTGCTATGCATGATGAAACTACTTCTGTGCATGATACTACTTTGCCATTAGGTGAATTTCTAGATGAACAACTTGCTAGAGTTAGGGGGGATGAAAATATTGAAGAACCTATTATTGATGATAGTGATGATGAACGTTCCCCCAATGATTATGTATTACCTATTGTTCCTAAGGGTTATGTTATGAATGAAGCAACAGCTGTGGAAATTCTTGCTTGCAATGATAGAAATGATCTTAAGAAATTATTAGCTAAATGGAAGCAGCAGTCTCTTAATGCTAGAATGAAACTCGATCCTGCTTTTGCTACTTCACCTATCTGTGTTACTGATAAGGATTATGAATTCTCTGTTGATCCTGATATTATTACTTTAGTTGAATCCGATCCTTTTTATGGCCTTGAATCTGAAACTGTTGTGGCACATCTTACCAAGTTGAATGATATAGCCACCCTGTTTACTCATGATGATAAGTCTCGCTATTTATATATCATTAAAATATTTCCGTTCTCCTTAAAGGGTGATGCTAAGACTTGGTATAATTCTCTTGCTCCTGGTTATGTGCGTAGTCCCAAGGATATGATTTATTACTTCTCTGCTAAATATTTCCCTGCTCATAAGAAACAAGCTGCGTTGCGGGAAATATATAATTTTGTGCAAATCAAAGAAGAGAGTCTCCCACAAGCTTGGGGGAGGCTTCTCCGGTTACTTAATGCTTTGCCTGATCATCCTCTTAAGAAAAATGAAATGCTTGATATCTTTTATAATGGACTAACCGATGCTTCCAAGGACCACTTGGATAGTTGTGCTGGTTGTGTTTTTAGGGAAAGAACAATCGACGAAGCTGAAATCTTATTGAATAATATGTTGACTAATGAAAATAATTGGACTCTTCCCGAGCCAGTTCCCGAAGTAATTCCTGAACCAACCGAGCCAACTCCTGAGCCTAGTCCTAAACCCACTCCAAAGAAGAGAGGTGTTTTATTTCTCAGTCCTGAAGATATGCAAGAGGCAAAGAAATCAATTAAAGAAAAAGGTATTAAAGCTGAAGATGTTAAGAATTTACCACCTATTGAAGAAATACATGGTCTTAGTTTACCGCCTGAAGAACCACATTGTCTTGATAACCCGACACAGGTAGTAAAGGTAAATTCTCTCTATAGATATGATAAGTTGAAATACCCTCTACTAAATTTCATAGCCCATGCTTGGATGAATTTGATGACTTTATGGCTAGACAAGAAAGTTTTAATGCCTATGTTGCTAGAGAGTTAAAGAATAATGCTTTCGAGATAGGACGCGTAGGTGATAATCTGGCTAGAGTTAAAGATGAACTTCACCGCGTTAGCAAATATGCTTCTATGGTTGCTACTCAAGCTTAGCAAGTACTCAAAGCTCAAAATATTTTGCTTGATGAATTGAATAATAAAAATGACTTTGCCGTTAGAGTGGCTACTAGAACTGGTAGAATGACTCAGGAACCTTTGTATCCTGAAGGCCACCCTAAGAGAATCGAGCAAGATTCTCAGAGAAATAACTTAGAGGCACCTAGTTTTTATA
Organism: Triticum dicoccoides; assembly: GCF_002162155.2. NCBI lineage: Eukaryota > Viridiplantae > Streptophyta > Magnoliopsida > Poales > Poaceae > Triticum > Triticum dicoccoides. The sequence goes on along the minus strand of NC_041387.1, from coordinate 539,677,526 downwards.
AGAAGAAGAAAAAGAAAAATGATAGAACGTTGCATGCTTCTAGTGAACCTACTATAGACACACTTGAGAATCCCAATGATATTTCTATTTCTGATGCTGAAACACAATCAGGTGATGAACATGAACCTAGTGATAATGTTAATGATAATGTTCATGTTGATACTCAACCTAGCAAAAACAATGATGTAGAGATTGAACCTGCTAATGATCTTGATAACACACAATCAAAGAATCAACGTTATGATAAGAGAGACTTTGTTGCTAGGAAGCACGGGAAAGAAAGAGAACAATGGGTTCAGAAACCCATGCCCTTTCCTCCTAAACCATCCAAGTCAAAGGATGATATTGATTTTGAGCGCTTTGCTGAAATGATTAGACCTATTTTCTTACGTGTGCGCTTAACTGATATGCTTAAAGTAAATCCTTATGCTAAGTATATGAAGGATATCATTACAAATAAAAGAAAGATACCGGAAGCTGAAATTTCTACCATGCTTGCTAATTACACTTTTAAGGGTGGAATACCAAAGAAGATCCGGGTGTGCCAACTATACCATGCTCCATTAAAAGAAATAATGTTAGAACTGCTTTATGTGATCTTAGAGTCGGTGTTAGTGTTATGCCTCTCTCTTTATATCGTAGACTCGAATTGAATAAGTTGACACCTACTGAAATATCTTTGAAAATGGCTGATAAATCAACTGCTATACCTGTCGGTATTTGTGAGGATGTGCCTGTTGTGGTTGCAAATGTCACTATCTTAACGGACTTTGTTATTCTTGATATTCCCGAGGATGATAGTATGTCTATTATCCTTGGTAGACCTTTTCTTAATACTACAGGAGCTGTTATTGATTGCAACAAAGGCAATGTCACTTTTCATGTTAATGGCAATGAGCATATGGTACACTTTCCAAGAAAACAATCTCAAGTTCATAGCATCAATTCTATTGAAAAAGTTCCAACTATCATTTTTGGAGGTTTTGAATTTCCTCTTCCTACTGTCAAGAAAAAATATGATATTCTTATTGTTGGGGATTTTCATATCCCCGTTGAGGTAACTTAGTGTTATTGGAAATTTCTCCGGTTCCGTGTTATTCGAAATGAGTTTGTTAACAAGACTTGATCAACCTTGTTAGCGGGTTCATTTTGATGATCACGAGATGGATGAAACTAGAAGGCACAACCTTCTGTACCCTCTTTTTACTTTCTGTTATTTAGAGTAAATAAAGCAAAAAAAGTATTATTCGTCTGTTTCCTGAATTATCCGTGTATTAAAAAAATAGTCCGAAAATAAAACTGTTCCAAATGCCCTGCAAATTTAGTATGATTTTTTCTGGAATATCTGTGGATTTTAGGTACTGAAAACACTGCAGGAGGGGCAAGCACCAGGCCACGAGAGAGGAGGGCGCCCCCCTATAGGGCGCGCCCCCTATCTCATGGGCCCCTGGTGGCTCCCCTCCACTTATGCCAGCACTCACACACTTCACCTTCTACCCAAAAAAATCCCCAGCTTAAGCACGAGTTCTAGCTCGTTTTGCTGCGATTTTCGATCTCCTAGCTCAAAGCTCCATTCACAAAACTGCTTTGGGAGATTGTTGCTTGGTATGTGACTCCTCCATTAGTCCAATTAGTTTTTGTTCTAGTGCTTTATTCATTGCAAATTTTTGCTGCTTAGGTGACCATGTTCTTGAGCTTGCATGTTAAATTTTTTAGGTCCCAAGCAATTCCAATGCATGATATGGGCTCTAGGCACTTGTAGGAGTAGTTGCTATCAATCTTGTTTAGTTTTATCCACTTTTATTTTAAAGTCACTAAAATTTTAGAAATTTTCAGAAAATGTTAAGGAGGCTCTTTAAAGGCTCTTCTAGCCAAAGCTCTAAGGAAAAACAAGCCAAAGAGAAGGAAAAAGCCAAGTATAATCTTCCTCGCTTAGCGGAAGTACGGTCGTGTGAATGGCCATGCGAGGATTTATTGAAAGAAGCCAGAATTCATGAAGACTTCTATGCTTTAATCGAGACTGCAGGCCTCACCGGTTTCATCAACGACCGATTCGGTCAGTATCTATTATTTTCCAATACTTTCGTGCAAAACTTTTATTTTTATCCTAAGAAGTCACCGCCTGCAGTATCATTTCATTTATATGATGAATTCAAAGAAATGTCTTTACGTCATTTTTGCGTGGTATGTAGGATACCTTATGAGGGAGAATTAGAGGAGCCCCATCATGAAGATGTGGCTGGCTTTGTTAATACTATCGCTGTAGAGGAGCCAAAGAAGGGTTCCGAAGCAAAAGTCTCTAGCATAGACTTTCTTGTTTTACGCTACTTTGCCATATTTGCTAGTAGATGCTTGATTGGTCACCGGAATAGTGGAAACTTGAGTGTTCCTGATATTATCATTCTTCAACATGCTTTGCTTGGAGACAATAGTTTTAATATGGGTGACGTCTTTGCTAAACGGCTAGCCCTTAATCGTACAAAAGGCCCCATATATGGAGGTATCTTTGCTTCACGTCTTGCTAAACATTTTCAGATACCCATTAGGCACCATGAGGAGAAGGAGACAATATTGCCTCCTCACATTTTAGATTACAAGAGCATGGTAGCACACAAGTTTATTGTTGACACGAAGATAGGATGCTCTTGTATAAACTTAGATTCAATAAGAAACACTTTGAGATTATTATTTTGCCTGCGCCTTTGTTGTCTGATTTGCTTGCAGAAAATTTTCTCATCACACCGGAGGCGGTGAACAATCATCGAGCCCAAGCTTTTACTCCAGAACATGAACCTGAGCCGGAACCTGAACTGGACCCTTATCGTGCATCATCTGTCCAGTGGGATCCGGAGATGACCAGCCAGTGGTATCCTGATTACACCTCTCATTACACTGGGGAGAGTAGCGGCGGTCCTTGGTATTAAACCAACTTAGGCCAAAAGCCTAAGCTTGGGGGAGTACGTATTTCTCACCGACTTTACATTCATGTTCACACACTAGTCGTCGGTGCTCATACTCTTTCATTGTATTATCCATGCTAGTTTAAATTTCTTTTTCTAGTTTTCTTCTTGTGTGTTTGATAAACCTTGAGAAAAACCAAAAATTTAATTAGTTTAATTTCCTTGCCTGTAGTAGGATTAAAATGAAAACCCAAAAAGATTTCTAGTTCTTCTTCTGACTTGTTGGGAGCTTTCCCTTGTAAATAGTTTTATTTTCTTTTCTTTCCTTTGGGGGTCGAGAAGACCATATTGAAAATGCTTAGTGGCTCTTATATCCATGATTGTTTATTTAATTTAGAGGCCATATTACTTGTCTTCTCTCTTGAGTTGAATGCTTGCAGATTCCAGATTAGTCCAATGCAGGCACACTCTTATTATTATACACATCGTTTGGTCGTGCGAGTGAAAGGCAATAATGACGATATATGATGGACTTGTTGGGATGAGAAAAGCTGGTATGAACTCGACCTCTCTTGTTTTTGTAAATATGATGAGTTCATCGTTCCTGAGTCAGCTATTATGAAGTAAACATATTTGTAATGACATTTAGCGACTATAGTTACTTGTACCATGCTTGATTAGCTATGAGTTATAATGGTTTACCTTGCGTGCCGACATGCTATTAGAATGATTATGATGTGATATGATGGGATGGTATCCTCCTTTGAATGAATTGAGTGACTCGACTTGGCACATGTTCACGCATGTAGTTGAATCAAAACAACATAGCCTTCACGATATTTATGTTAATGGTGGATTATATCCTAGTCATGCTTGTACTCAGTGTGAATTAATTTTAATTCATGCTTACGACTGTTGTCGCTCTCTCAGTTGGTTGCTTCCCAGTCTTTTGCTAGCCTTCACCTGTACTAAGCGGGAATACTGCTTGTGCATCCAAACTCCTTAAACCCCAAAGTTGTTCCATATGAGTCCACTATACCTACCTATATACGATATCTACCTGCCGTTCCAAGTAAATTTGTATGTGCCAAACTCTAAACCTTCAAGTGAAATTCTGTTTTGTATGCTCGAGCAGCTCATGTTACAACTAGGGCTGCCTATATCTTCCATGCTAGGTGGGTTATTCTCAAGAGGAGTGGACTCCGCTCCTCATTCACGGGAAAGGGCCGGTAACCGGGATGCCCAGTCCCATGATCCAAAAAGATCAAAGCAAATCAAAAAAATTAAACAGAACTCCCCCAGGGCTGTTGTATGTTGGAGGCACTTGTTGTTTCGAGCAAGCCATGGATTGATGCTTGTTGGTGGTTGGGGGAGTATAAACCTTTACCATTCTATTTGCGAACTGCCTATAATGCATATAGTATGGAAGATACAGCCATCTCATAGGTGTTGCGTTGACAACAAAAGTATACCGCTCAAAATGTTATTCAATCTCTATTTTAAAATCGAGCTCTGGCACCTCTACAAATCCCTACTTCCCTCTGCGAAGGGCCTATCTATTTACTTTTATGTTGAGTCACCACCCTTCTTATTAAAAGCACCCGCTGGAGAGCACACTGTCATTTGCATGTATTACTATTGGTTTATATTGGGTATGACTTGACTGGATCTCTTTTACCATGAATTACAATGTTTAGTCAGTCCTTGATCTTTAAAGGTGCTCTACATTTATGTTTTGCGGTCTCAGAAAGGGCTAGCGAGATACCATTTTGTTATATCATGTTATAATTATTTTAAGAAAGTGTTGTCATCCGAGTTTTATTATTATGGCTCGCTAGCTGATTATGCCATTGATATGAGTAATTGTGGGACCTATGTGTTATTGTTAGTATGGTTAGTCTATAATATTTGCTGAAACCTAAATACTGGCTTTTCATGTTTACAACAACAAGAGCAAACAGAGTTTGTAAAAGTTTTTCTTTATCACTTTCAGTTTATCAACTGAATTGCTTGAGGACAAGCAAAGGTTTAAGCTTGGGGGAGTTGATACGTCTCCAACGCATCTACTTTTCCAAACACTTTTGCCCTTGTTTTGGACTCTAACTTGCATGATTTGAATGAAACTAACCCAGACTGACGCTGTTTTCAGCAGAACTGCCATGATGTTGTTTTATGTGCAGAAAAGAAAAGTTCTCAGAATGTCCTGGAAATCCATGGAGGCACTTTTTGGAATTAATAAGAATATTTGGCGAAAGAATTAATGCCAGGGGGCCCACAGCCTATCCACGAGACAGGGGGCGCCCCCCCTAGGTTGCGGCCTCCTATCTCGTGGGCCCCCTGGACCTCCTCCGACCTCAACTCCAACTCCATATATTCCGTCTCGAGGAGAAAAAAAATCAGAGAGAAAGTTTCATCGCGTTGTACGACACGGAGCCGCCGCCAAGCCCTAATCTCTCTTGGGAGGGCTGATCTGGAGTCTGTTCGGGGCTCCAGATAGGGGGATTCGTCGCCGTCGTCATCATCAACCATCCTCCATCACCAATTTCATGATGCTCACCGCCGTGCGTGAGTAATTCCATCGTAGGCTTGCTGGACGGTGATGGGTTGGATGAGATTTACCATGTAATCAAGTTAGTTTTGTTAGGGTTTGATCCCTAGTATCCACTATGTTCTGAGATTGATGTTGCTATGAGTTTGCTATGCTTAATGCTTGTCACTAGGGCCCGAGTGCCATGATTTCAGATCTGAACCTATTATGTTTTCATCAATATATTTGTGTTCTTGATCCTATCTTGCAAGCCTATAGTCACCTATTATGTGTTATGATCCGACAACCCCGAAGTGACAATAATCGGGATACTTCTCGGTGATGACCGTAGTTTGAGGAGTTCATGTATTCACTATGTGTTAATGCTTTGGTCCGGTTCTCTATTAAAAGGAGGCCTTAATATCCCTTAGTTTCCGCTAGGACCCCGCTGCCACGGGAGGGTAGGACAAAAGATGTCATACAAGTTCTTTTCCATAAGCACGTATGACTATTTACGGAATACATGCCTACATTACATTGATGAATTGGAGCTAGTTCTATATCACCCTATGTTATAACGATTGCATGAGGAATCACATCCGGCATAATTATCCATCACTGATTCATTGCCTACAAGCTTTTCATATATTGTTCTTTGCTTATTTACTTTTCCGTTGCTACTGTTACAACTACTACAAAAACCCAAAAAACATTTATCTTTACTGCTGCTACCGTTACCTTTATTATCATACCACTTTTGCTACTAAATACTTTGCTGCAGATACTAAGTTATCCAGGTGTGGTTGAATTGACAACTCAACTGCCAATACTCAAGAATATTCTTTGGCTCCCCTTATGTCGAATCAATAAATTTGGGTTGTACTTCACCCTCGAAAGCTGTTGCGATCCCCTACACTTGTGGGTTATCAGAATCAAATCAAACGAAGCAACGAAACTCAAACGGCGAAAGAAACAAGCTTCGATTACTAATCTGGACCTAAGCCAAAATTTTACAGTAAGAAAAACTTGTTTGAGTTGGTTAATCGGAAAGAGGGTTTCGAGACGAAACTCTAGGCACTTGAATCGCCTGATTCTGATAAACGAGCGAAAAGTTAAACTAAAACAAAAATCGGATCTGAAATCGCGACCGAAAATAATCGCAAAAAACCCGAGAAAAAGAAAAACGGACGAACAGCCTAACGAACGAACGTTCGCTGTCTGCGGCTAAACGGTGAAAACCGTTCGTTAAAACTAACGAACGAACGAGCGTCGCTAAATAACTAAACCCAGAAAACCAACAAACCGGTCTAAACAAAAATGGATCTAGGGTTTTTTTTTAAAACCGAATGATTTTTATATAAAAAAAACCGGCAACGACTACCTCGAGTCCGGCGAGCTCTGGGGAAGTCGGCGAGGCGTCGGCGGGCTCCGACAAGGTCGGCTAAGGAGGCGGGGCGGTGGATCCGGTGGCGGTGGTGGCGGCTCCGGCGACGGCGGGGCGCGGCGGCGGCAAGGGTTTGGCGCGGGGCGGGCTGGCGGCAGTGGTGTGGGCTTTGGGGTAGGGGGCCCCCGGCTTATAAAGCCTCCCCGGGCGGAGTCCTGCTCGGGTACGGCCAGGAGTCAGTTTGACTTTTTTTTTTAAATAATTCCGACGCGCGGAAAAAGAAAGAAAAGAAATACTAAATGGACTCCAAAAATCCCAAAATAAATTTTCCCCGTCCTCTAGAAATATGTCGGACAAGATGATAATTTATTTGGGCCTAAAATGCAATTTTGGAAAACCCGCATTTTTCCTAATTCAAATAAAATAGCGATAAAACTCCGAAATAAAATCTTATTTGACTTTAACATTACACCTTCAATATTTATTTATTTTTGGGAAAGTCATTTTATTCCCTCCCTTTTATTTTTATAAAAGAAATATACAAAGATAAAATAATTAAAATCAAACGATCCTCTTTTCAAAATTTGAGAAAACTCAAATACGAAAATAATGAAATCCCCAACTCTCTCCACGGGTCCTTGAGTTGCGTAGAATTTCTAGGATCAAGCCAAAATGCAATAAAATATGATATGCAATGATGATCTAGGTATAACATTCGAAATTGGAAATTTGGGATGTTACACCCTTTTCTGTGTCTTTTGGGCTTTTTCTTCTTCTGAAGATGTTGCCCACCCTCTTGCTCCTCTTCATTGTGTTGCTCCTCTTGCACCTCTTCCTCCAATTCCTCCTCCTATTGATCATCATCATCCTCTTCTTCACCTGATGGATGATACAGCTCCTCCTCCTCATATGTCTCCAACATCTCCTCAACATCTATTTCCCCTTCATAATGCAGTAATTGATCATCCTTCTGTTTTTCATTTCCTCAATCCTAGCAAGGATATCCCCATATTCTATGAAATTGTCATCATCACTATCCTCTTCATTGTCCATAACTGTAGCTTTTATTTTCAAAGGAGTGGCCTTCTCTTTTTCTTTCTTATTCTTCCTAAACATTGCAATTTCCTTTATCCTTTTCTCCACCATAAATTTTCTATTTGCAATTGCTCCTCTGAAACATTTGTGCTCTACTGTGTTTAAAACTGTATTGGCAATGGTTGTTCTTCTACTGTTACATCTGAATTTTCTGCTCCTAGATCTACAGGATGTGCATTGAATAAAACTCCTTCTTCATATACCTGATACAGTTGGGGCTCTCCAATTTCCAGCAGAGGGATCTACAGCTCAATAACATTAGCACTGCTATTTATCTCTGCAGGTTTGGGGAAATTGACCCTAACAACTGTCACATTCAAGATCTTCTTCTGCATGACTATGTGGTCTACAATTTCCTCTGGCTTGTCATCATCATCTATTTCTTGCATTCCTTCTATCCCTAGGCCAGGATCCTTCACATAGTACATGTAATCCCTCAAACCATATCCTTAAGTCTCTATCGGTGCTACTAGATTGTAAAATGTGATGTCTGACAACATCATAGTTCTGTCAAGATTGTCTCTGTCGTGAAAATGCATCCTCAATTCCCAAACCTCATCATCCAGACTGCAAATTACAAAAGCAACATAGCCATGCTGTACAAGTGTTCAATTATAACAACTATGAAAAAGCAGAACAATAAGAAAAATAGAGCAATATAAAGCTTTGGGTTACTTAAGAAAATATGCAATACAAAGCAACACAATACAATAACCCTAGCTTTGGTTAATTAAGAAATAGTGCAATACAGAGCAACACAGTACAATAACCCTAGCTTTGGTTAATTTAAGCCTTGGTACATTACAAAATCATACACAAACACAGTATAAACAAATGATTTGGATAATTATACAACAGTTTAGCATCAACTTAATTGAGTCAGTAGCTAATTTCAACTAAATATGACACAAACATCACCTAATTTCAACTTAATCACTTAATTTTAGAAACAAATCACCGCAATAACAACCATAGGCCCAATAATATGCAATAGTTATCCTAACCCTAACCCTAGAAACATATCGAAGGATGTAAGGGAGAAGGGGAAGGGGATCTCTACGCCGCTGAAGGATAAAGCGGTGTGGTGGCTTCCTTCCGGATTGGCCTTCACCGCCTTGTATTCCACTGAATAGTGCAACTCCGCGTTCAATGACGCCTTGCTAGGGTTCGAGCTTCTACAAAGCTCGCCTGGGTCGAGATCCACGTCACTTGCGCAACTGCCGGGAGGCCCACTACCGCCAGCACCACATGCTTTCGCTGGAGTGGCCACCCGCGTATAGTGACGTGGGGAGGGGGAGAGAGCGGGCAGGAGCGGGAAAGGGGAGAAGAGAAGGGAAGGGGGAACAACGGGCAGACGAGAAGGAACAACAAACAGAGCGGGAGATGGATCGAACGGCGCCATATCATGTTGTCTAACACTTGTTGGGACGGTTGATAGTGCCACGTACGCAAAAAAGGGGCCCACCTATCATAAACTCACCTAACTGAGCCCGATCCACCGATCAATGATTTTTGCAAAAACACTACTGAATACATGATGTTTTCTGCAAACAAATGTATTATAGTGTTTTCCTCAAACCTAACCTTCAAACTAGTGGTTTTCTGCAATTTACTTGGTGGGTTATTTGTGGTGTGGTGTCAAGTTGGGAGGAGAGAGAGGAGAGTGAGACCATGCATGTGAAGAGAGAGAAAATAGAGGAGGACCACAATGGAGGCTTTTGGTTGGTCAAGTGGATGTACGGACTCTAGTATATCACCCCCATGTTTGTCTCCAATTTGCCAAAAGATGGACGTCTGTACCACTTCGCGGATTGACCTAGGACCGCGTTTGATTACAAAAGTGAACAAAGGTGTCTGATCGGACATAAGAGGAGTTTTACGGGTCTCCCTTTATTGACACCAGATTTTGGCACGGTCAAGAACTTAGTTAAGAAGACCTCAAATGAATAAGTGATATATATAAAAAAGTTTCATATTGTCAACGTGAACAACTTTGATGTTTGGGCCATCGCCATCCGATCTCATCTCAAGGGCTGAAGTTGTGCTCGAAGTGCTAGATTTTGTATGCGGAGTACTGTTCAGATGATTAGACCTCCAAGACAGCCTCGCATAAGAAACATTTATGTACGTATTGTCTTCATCTTGCCGAAACAATCGATTATGATATAAAAATCTTCTCATTTCGAGGTTGTATGCAAAAGTGGGAGCCAATGCACTGCAGACCTATCATGAGTAAAAACTGGCCTGGGGCATTAGACACGATGTCTGATGGGTCGCGCGAGCGATTCGGCCCTCAAGATGGTCTCGAATGAAAAATGTTCAACACAAAAGTTGTTCGCCTTGTCAAAAAGGTTAAATTTGCTTTTGGGCGCATCTTCATCTAAGGTCGTATTTGGCCTGTAAAACACAAAAACCGAACTGCTGTCTCAGACATACCTAATCCGAGTTCGGCTAGTTTTGGAAGGATTTGAACGAAATTTGAAGTCCTTTTCTTGAATGGGAAGTCTAGTCGCCTCATAAATAGATCAGAGGTAACGACCGATTGAACAACACACAATCGAATAATCAACTACCACTTTTTTATCTTTTACCTTCTTCCTTGTTCTTCTTCTTCCTCGTTCTTCGTTCGTTATTCTTGTTGCAAGGCGGCGAACCTCGAGGCCCTAAGGCCGGTCAGGCTGACCAAGGTCAGCACATAACCGCCGCACGCCCTGACGGGGTCTCTTGCGCTCGTGTAGGGTTTTGGGTCTACAAAAGTGTTGTAGGATCGAAAGTATGTCTAGAGGGGGTGATTAGACTACTTGACCAAATAAAAATCTAGCTTTTTCCCAATTTTAGGTCTTGGCAGATTTTAACAACTTAGCACTAGTCAAGCAATCACAATACAATTCAAGCAAGCATGCAAAGAGTATATAAGCAGCGGAAAGTAAAGCATGCAACTTGCAAGAAAGTAGAGAGATGGGATTGGAGAATGCAAACGCAGTTGGAGACACATATGTTTTTGTCGTGGTTCCGATAGGTGGTGCTATCGTACATTCACTTTGATGGAGACTTCAACCCATGAAGGGGAATGGATGCGCGAGTCCATAGAGGGCTCCACCCATGAAGGTTCCACGAAGAAGCAACCTTGTCTATCCCACCATGGCCATCGACCACAAAGGACTTGCCTCACTAGTGTAGCGACCAGACCGCAATCAGTCCAGTCTCTCTGCATTAGTGTCATCCCTGGATCGGTAATGCTGACACGCACAATACTTGAGGATTTATAACAGAGTTGCAATCACACACTTATTACATCGAATGTCTCAAAAGAGAACTTATTACAATAATATGGCTTAAGGCCATCTAAAAACGATAACAACGGAAGGCTTGGAAGATAAAGTGAGTCCATCAACTCCAACGGCATAGGTGAGTGAACGACCACGACCTATGGCACCTTACTCGTCGTCTGAAAAGTCTGCAACATGATATGTTGCAGCCCGAAATGGGTCAGCACATGGAATATGCTGGCAATGTAACACATAGAGTAATGAACAGAATAAATGCTATCACTACATGCATATATGGCTGGTGGAAAGCTCTATGGTTACAGTTTTGCATAAAGCCATTTTTTCCTACAACAAAGGAATAAATTTTTATTTAACTATCATGGTGGTTGTTAAACATTGAGAAGGTTCCTCCAACTCAATCCCAATTAAGCATCATCAATTACCCAACAAAATTAATTTAGAGTGATGAGATCAACATGATAATCCAAGAACCAGATACTCAAGATGTCCATAACCAGGGACACGGCTAGCCATGATTAGTTTATACACAACATACTCTGGGATATTCTAGGGCAACATAAGAGACTGTACCACCTACATCCCCTACATCCGCTACTCTACCACTGAAAGAGGTCACACAACATACTCAACTATGCTAGAGCCCATAATAGCTTGTGGCTGCACACGGAAGTTTCTAGCATGAATAATCTTATGATCCCTATGAGTCTGGGTGGCGAGCCATAGGATGATCACACGGGTACTCTGGGATATCCTACGGCAACATTGGATTCTCCAGGTGCCCGCAACCAATCCACCCAGATGTGTATTTAAGTGGCCACCTTAAGTTAACCATTAATTAATAATACTCACATCTGTCATGGATACACTCACCCAATCCACGTCTACGAGCATAGCATAGCAATCCTAAGCATAACGTAGAAGTAACTCCCAAAGGTTGGATAATAAAAAGGACAATAGGTTCTACCTCATTATCTACTTCCCAAACCCACATGTTATTCAGATCCTAACCATGCAATGTTTGAGGGTTGAAACTAATGCATAAAAACTGGGTAATGAAGGGATATGATCAAAGTGTTACTTGCCTTGCTGATGATCCGCAAAACCTAGAGACTCGTAGTAGCACGCTTTGCACTCCGGGAATTCTATCGCAAACAAACAATAACATACATAAGAACTCAACTAAATGCATGTGTAAAACTCAAATAAGAAGATCTAACCAGAAGGTTTAACTGAAGAACTCCGGTTTGCAAAAAGAATCAAATCAAACGGAGAAACGAAACTCAAACTACAAAAGAAACAAGACCCGATTAATAATCTGAACTAAAGTCAAATTTTACAGCATCAAAACCTTGTTCAAGTTGGTTAAACAGAAAGAGGGCTTCTAAACGAAGATCTAGGCGCTTGTTTCATCTAATTTGGATAAACGAGCAAAAAGTTATACCAGACAAACATGCTAACGAATGAACGTTCGCTATCTGCGTTTGACCGACGAACAACATTCATTAAAACGAACGTACGGACGAACGTCCGCTATTTAACTAAACAAAAAAATCAAATCGATTTAAAAAAACAAATCTAGGGTTTCGAGAAAAAACCGACGGTTTTTCCCAAGAAAACCGAGTCGGAGGCGGCGGCGAGCAGCGGGTCTACTCCGGCGGCGGCACGGTCGGCGGGCGGGGTCGGCGGCGCATCAGGGAGGCGGCGGCGCGTCGGGAAGGCGGCAGCAGACGGCGGCAGCGGCACGGTCGGCGCGGTCGGGCGCCGTCGTCGTGGCATTGGCGGCGGGAAGCTGCGGCGGCGGCGTGCTAGTGCAACGGCGGTGCTAGGGTTTGGGGGCGGGGCGACTGGGCTGAGGTGGGGCTCGGGCCTCGGATTATAAAGCCGGCCGGGCGCGGAGTCCAGGTCGGACACAGCCCATAGGTCGGTTGATTTTTTTAAAAAACAAATCCTGATGTGCAGTAAAACAAGTAAAAGAAATACTAAACGGACTCCAAAAATCCTGAAATAAATTTTCACGGTCGTCTAATAATACTGCGGAGAAAGTGAACATTTATTTGGGCCTCTAATGCAATTTTGAAAGATGTTTTTTTCCTAATTCAAATAAAATAGCAAATAAAAGTCCGAATAAAATTCTTATTTGATTTTAATATTTTCCTCCAATATTTCTTTATTTTGGAGAAGTCATTTTATCTCCTCTCTTTTATTTTAACATAGGAAATACTTGGAGAGAAAAATGATTAAAACCAAATGACCCTCTTTTCAAAATTTGAGAAAACTCAAATATGAAAATAACGAAATCCCCAGCTATCTCCGTGGGTCTTTGAGTTGGTTAGAATTTCTAGGATCAACCCAAAGAATGCAACAAAATATGATATGCAATGATGATCTATGTATAACATTCCAAATTGAAAATTTGGGATGTTACAAACCTACCCCCGTTAAGATAAATCTCGCCCTCGAGATTCGGGTTGGCTAGATAATAGGTGTGGGTGGTCCTTCCGTAGGTCTTCCTATCGTTTCTAGGTGGCTTCCTCCTCGGTATGGTGGCTCCACCGAACTTTGCAAAACTTGATAACTCTACTTTGTGTGATCGGCTGGCAAACTCGAGAATCTTCACTGGTTTCTCCTCGTAGGTCAAATCACTATCCAACTGAATCGCTTCCAGTGGCACTGTATCTCTCAGGGGAATATCGGCCATGTCCGCGTGGCACTTTGATACGTCTCCAACATATCTATAATTTATGAAGTATTCATGCTATTATATTATCTATTTTAGATGTTTAATGGGCTTTACTATGCACCTTTATATTATTTTTGGGACTAACCTGTTAACCTAGAGTCCAGTGCCAGTTTCTGTTTTTTCCTTTTTTTTAGTTCGAAGAAAACGAATACCAAACAGAGTTCAATTGACATGCCAATTTTTGACGATTTTTTATGGACCAAAAGAAGTCCCTGGAGTGCAAGAGTTGGGCCAGAAGAGTCTCGGGCTGCCCAAAAGGGTGGGGGCGTGCCCAACCCCCTAGGGCACGTCCCCCTGCCTCATGGACAGCCTGGAGACCCCCCCTGACGTTAAACCTACGCCAAAAATCCTATAAATACCGAAACCTCCAGAAAAGCACAGTAGATCAGGAGTTCCGCCGCCACAAGCCTCTGAAGGCACCAAAAACCAATTGGGACCCTGTTCCAGCACCCTGCCGGAGGGGGGATCCCTCACCGGTGGCCATCTTCATCATCCCGGCGATCTCCATGACGAGGAGGGAGTAGTTCATCCTCGGGGCTAAGGGTATGTACCAGTAGCTATGTGTTTGATCTCTCTCTCTCTCTCTCTCGTGTTCTTGATTTGGCACGATCTTAATGTATCGCGAGCTTTGCTATTATAGTTGGACCTTATGATGTTTCTCCCCCTCTACTCTCTTGTAATGGATTGAGTTTTCCCTTCGAAGTTATCTTATCGGATTGAGTCTTTAAGGATTTGAGAACACTTGATGTATGTCTTGCCATGCTTATCTGTGGTGATAATGGGATATTCATGTGATTCACTTGATGTATGTTTTGGTGATCAACTTGCGGGTTCAGTGACCTTGTGAACTTATGCATAGGGGTTGGCACACGTTTTCGTCTTGACTCTCCGGTAGAAACTTTGGGGCACTCTTTGAAGTACCTTGTGTTGGTTGAATAGATGAATCTGAGATTGTGTGATGCATATCGTATAATCATGCCCATGGATACTTGAGGTGACAATGGAGTATCTAGGTGACATTAGGGTTTTGGTTGATTTGTGTCTTAATGTGTTATTCTAGTATGAACTCTATGATAGATCAAACGAAAAGAATAGCTTCATGTTATTTTACTACGGACTCTTGAATAGATAGATCAAAAAGGATAATGTCGGTGTCAAAACTAGCGGATCTCGGGTAGGGGGTCCCGAACTGTGCGTCTAGGCGGATGGTAACAGGAGACAAGGGACACGATGTTTTACCCAGGTTCGGGCCCTCTTGATGGAGGTAAAACCCTACGTCCTGCTTGATTAATACTGATGATGTGTGTTACAAGAGTGGATCTACCACGAGATCAAGGAGGCTAAACCCTACAAGCTAGCCTATGGTATGATTGTTGTTCGTCCTATGGACTAAAGCCATCCGGTTTATATAGACACCGGAGAGGGCTAGGGTTACATAGAGTCGGTTGCAATGGTAGGAAATCTACATATCCGTATCGCCAAGATTGCCTTCCACGCCAAGGAAAGTCCCATCCGGACACGGGACGAAGTCTTCAATCTTGTATCTTCATAGTCTTGGAGTCCGGCCGATCATGATAGTTCGGCTATCCGGACACCCCCTAGTCTGGAACTCCCTCAGCAGCCCCTGAACCAGGCTTCAATGACAACGAGTCCGGCGCGCATGTTGTCTTCCGCATTGCAAGGCGGGTTCTTCCTCCGAATAATTTATAGAAGATTGTGAACACCAGGATAGTGTCCGGCTCTGCAAAAATAAATTCCACGTACCACCGTAGAGAGAATAATATTACACAAGTTCAATCTACTGACGTGTTTTGTGGCGTGACGTCATACCACTACCAAGCCTTTACCCAAATTGTTTTTATTGTTCCACCTTCGTGCGTTTAGCGAAGCGGTTTCCTTGGCACGTCTTGTCGAAGCAGAGATCGTGTCCCCCTTATTCCGGGATTCCCATCAATACGGACGTGGGTAACCCAACCGCGCCATTGATTGTGACGCTTGGGAGATAAGCGAGTTTTACCAGGCCGGTGGGGACACATGTTTTTGTCCGCCCATATAAGGGGATAAAGATCCAACCCTTTTACCTGCGCCTTCTTCCTCCTTGGCTTATCCATCTCCGTGAACTCGAGCTCCATCGCCCAAGTCCGCACTTCTCACCTCCACCTTCTCCAACTATGTCCGGAGTGAGAGGCAAGTGGATGGCCTCCTCCGTCACGGAGGGGCAGATCCAGAAGCTGCGCGATGCCGGATATTTGTCCAGCAACATCGCGCATTGGCTCCCCGACGAGGGAGAGCTCATCCCCACCCCCAGGTCCCATGAGAGGGTAGTATTTCTTCCCCATTTCCTCCGCGGACTGGGCTTCCCACTTCATCCCTTTGTCCGGGGGCTCATGTTCTACTACGGCCTAGATTTCCATGATCTGGCCCCGAATTTCATCCTCAACATCTCGGCGTTTATCGTCATGTGCGAGGCCTTCCTCTGCATCCAGCCCCACTTCGGCTTGTGGCTCAAGACCTTTAGTGTCAAGCCGAAGGTTGTGAAGGGCAGCCAAGCAGAGTGCGGAGGCGCCATGGTGGGCAGGATGTCCCATGTTATGTGGCTGGAGGGCACTTTCGTGGAAACCATTAAGGGGTGGCAATTGGGGTGGTTCTACATCACCGAGCCGCGTGACCCTGATTGGGCAGCGGCCCCCGAATTTAGATCCGGCATCCCTACACGGCTCACCTCCTGGAAAGAGAGTGGCCGGATCTGGGGGGATTCGGAGGAGCTGACCGGACTCCAAGCCTGTATCCAAAAGCTGGTGGACAAGGAGCTCAAGCTTGTCAACGTAGTCCAGGTCATGCTCATCCGCCGGATTCTCCCGTACCAACGACGGGGCTTCAACATGTGGGAGTTCGATCCGGCGCAGCACCAGACTCTGAGCGGGCTCTTCAACACTACATACGAAGATGTTTGGAAGGTGATGTTCAAAGGCGCCGAGGCTCCCGCATCCGCTACCGAAGATCGCGGATTCCGCTCGCAGCGTCCAGCTGACGAGGTAAGTGATTTAGCCACTTGTTTTCCATAGTTTGACTCTATGCGGGATCTAAACTCCCATTACCTTTGACAGGACTGGCTGGCAAAGGCTGAACAGACTATCTGTCCGGCCCCATTGCTAGAGGACCCAACGGACGTCCGCCTAACGGGGCTGCTGGCTCCGGCACCCCACGTGGTGCCGGAGAAGAAGGCCAAGAAGAAGGCCACGGGGACTCGGAAGAGTTCCCGTTTTCAGGTGCTATCGGATGATGAATCCGAGGCCGACTCCTCCCACCAAGGCGAGGAGGAGAAGAAGAAAGCCTCTCCCCCAGCGGGGGGAGGGAAGAAAAGGAAGGCCTCCCCAACAAGGGAGGCCGAGGGGTCCAAGAAGGGAAAAACTCTTCCCCCGTACTGCTCCGCCAACGCCAGTGACGACGAGGAGGACTGGCCTCCAAGGGCCAAGCCCCTGGCGAGATCGTAAGTATCCGGACTCCCGAATAACTTCAAGGTTTGTCTTTTTTGCCACATAATGTCTTTCTAATGCCGCATACAACCCTGCAGTCCGCCTAAGGATGACCTTCCCGCTTCATCGAGCGGGTCCTTAGGTGCGTCGGATATGGATTCTCTTCCGACTGCCTCCACCCCCCGTGACGCGGACGATGCCGAGGTGGGATCCAGGAAGGGACTAACCAGGAGGAGAGGGCCCCGGAGGTGTCGCAGGACAACCTCCCGGACTTTGCACCGGACTCGGCCCCGGAACCCACAGTGGCTCCGGAGTCCGGCGGGCGACCCCTTCGTAAGAAGGGCAAGACCGTGACGCCGGCAGCCTCCGTCCAACCGGAGGCGCCGGATAGCTTGCTAGAGGCGCTGAATGGCGCCTCCATCAAACAGGAACACCGCACCGTTATGAGTGCGGTGATTCAGAAGGTGCAGCTCGCAAAGAGCGGGCTGACCGAAGCCTGCAGCAGCCTTCTAACAGGCTTTGAGGTAAGAATTTCAATATGTATAAAATGGTACCGCATAGACAGTAGCCCCTGATGCTCCGTTTGGTGTTCGGAAAGAAAAGCCAGACTGAGGATCTAAAAAGATATACGCAGGAGTCACAAAAAATATGTCAATATGGGATTGAGGGATGCGCTGCTGACCTCTGCCGCACTGATTGCGGAGGTCAATACTTTGAAGGAAAACCTCGAGCGGTCCGAGAGCAAGCTCGGCCGTGCCAAGAAGTAGCTCGAGGACAAGGAAGGTGAGTAACACCTTATTAAAATTGTACCTTACAGAAAAGGATTTTGGTTGCAAAAAGAATGACAAGGATAACGTGGGTAATGCAGGGGCCACTAACAAGGTGGCGACCCTGAAAGAGGCGGTGGCCGCGGCCGAATGCAATGTGGCCGCAGAGCGCACCGAGCGAGAGAAACAGGAGGCGCGGGTGGCGGAGGTACAGCAAGAGCTCCAGGATCTCTTGAAAAACATGAGAGCCTGGAGCGTGACTCAAAGACTCGAGAGTCTGAGCTTGCAACGGCTCTTGAGAGTGCCAAAGCCGCTAAGGCCGAAGCCTACAAGGCCCTCCAGGAGATTGAGGCGGTGAAGAAAATAGCAGCGGGTAAGGCATTTTTCATGCAAAGTAAGCATGTGAGTGTTAATTACCTGTTGCTTACCCGAATTCGGAGCTCTCCAGGAGCGTTCACAGATCTTCCGCGCAGCGTGTCCGATGCTGCCGCATTCTACCGGGCCGAGGAGGGGAGCTCGACGGAGAAGGTCTTCTGGTCTCAGTATGCTGAGGCCGGACATTCGGTGCCCCTTAGCGACCAGCTGAAGCAGCTGGTCGAGCTCCACAAGGCGGCCGAACAGGCCATGAAGGGCCTCATAGTTCGGCTGTGGCCTAAGGAGGCCATGCCCGGGAGCTACTTCGGCCTGGTGCGGCGGCTGGTGGATGCGTGCCCGTGGGTTGAAGTCACCAAGCACTCCGCCTGTATTGATGGTGCCCGTCGGGCCCTTGCCCGCGCAAAGGTGCACTGGGGCAAGATGGATGCCCAGAAGCTTGTGACGGACCCGCCACCAGAGGGCAAGGAGCATCGTACGCCCGAGATGTATTATAAGAGTGTGTTGAAGGGCGCCCGCACTATTGCGGGGGAGTGCTCCAAAGATGTAATTTTTGAGTAGACTCGCATTTTGTTATCCTGTGCGCTGAAAACTTAGTTCATATGCGCTAAGCAACGCTTGTTAATTTAAAATATTACCTTCTGTGCAGCTGTTTATAAAATCTGAGAGATGGCAAGTCGTCGGCTTCAGCCCCCATGCCACGAGTGCTGGGGTGTTCGGGATAAACTTGAGCACTCTTGTTCCCATTTTTGGGTCCATCTAGGGAGGCGCTCAACACAGTGAACAAGGCAATCGGACTTATAATGCTTGAACACTCTCACTTAGCCATAGAATTCTATAATTTTAAATTTCGGCGAAGCCCCTAGTCTTCGGAAGGCCGAATTTGGGGCGCTATCCACGCCTGGGCCGGACAAGATCCGGCTCCTCGCTCTAAGCGGCATAAGTCTTTAAGGACTCGTAAAAACCTCTCGAACAGCGACCGGCTCTCGCCTCATCATGATGGTCAGTTTTAGCTTTCTCCACTGAGGCGTTAACCCAGCTCAATTGGGGAGCAATCGCAGTGGTTCTCCCAGTGCTACCTTAGCCGATACAACGGAACGTAAGGTACCAAAACATGGGAGCTGGGCAAACCCAACTATTGACCCAAGACATGATTCGGAGCCGATGCATATAATGCTATAAGTTCGGGGTGCCGCACTTGTGAAAGTGTTCGGACTTATCACACCATGATGCGGGAAACATAAGCCCCTGGTGTGTTTTAACCGTATCAAAGTGTACGGATGCGACATGTCATAAATGAACATATGTATAAAAAGGAAATGCAATTATAAGCAAAAAGGTGCTGCATTGTTTTATTCAATAAGTGCTGCTATGAATGTAGAACAATACAAATAGTGCGATAAGCAAGGGATGGGACTGTTAAACATGTCCCCCTCCAGGGGTAGGCTACGGATTGGTGTAAAAAATGCTCGTAATGGAGACCACCTGTATATTCGTTGTAGCCTTTATCCTTCCCTAGCTGTTGCATCGTGAGTTCGGCAGGTCTGCTGCCGGACAGGGCCTCTGACGAACGGAGTCCTGTGGGTAAAAAATAAAAGGTAAAAAAGAAAAAAAAAGAACGACACACTTGAGAGCCCCGGTGTGGTTGAGCCGCAGTCTGGGCTTATCGTGGTCGTGCCCCTCTCCCCATGCCCATGGTATCTTCAGAGCGTAATGGTGTACGCGAAGGACCTGTTTTGGCGTTTTGCAGGGGCTGGGGCCGCACTGCTATGCGTGCTCGGAACGTGCCAGGTGGTCTTGTTGTAGGTTACTCTGGGCGCGCTTAGCTATGTCCGGCCGCTTAATGGCCGGACTCGAGAATTGCCTTAAGAGGCTACATTGTACTTCTGCCGCGAGAGCCGCTGTATGTTCCTCCGTTCGGAGAGAACGTTCAGTGTTTCCGTTGACTGTGATGACTCCTCGAGGGCCTGGCATCTTGAGCTTGAGGTATGCGTAGTGCGGCACCGCGTTGAACTTTGCGAACGCGGTACGTCCGAGCAAGGCATGATAGCCGCTGCGGAACGGGACTATGTCGAAGATTAACTCCTCGCTTCGGAAGTTATCCGGGGATCCGAAGACCACTTCTAGTGTAATTGAGCCTGTACAATTGGCTTCTACACTTGGTATGACGCCTTTAAAGGTCGTCTTGGTAGGTTTAATCCTTGAGGGGTCTATGCCCATTTTGCACACTGTATCCTGATATAGCAGGTTCAGGCTGCTGTCGCCGTCCATCAGGACTCTGGTGAGGTGAAATCCATCGTCGATTGGGTCTAAGACCAATGCGGCAAATCCGCCGTGGCGGATGCTGGTGGGGTGGTCCCTTCGGTCAAAACTGATCGGGCAAGAGGACCATGGATTGAACTTCGGGGCGACTGGCTCCATCGCGTATACATCCCTGAGTGCACGCTTCCGCTCCCTTTTGGGTATGTGTGTTGCGTATATCATGTTCACCGTCCGCACCTGTGGGGGGAAACCCTTCTGTCCTCTATTGTTCGGCGATCGGGTCTCTTCCTCGTCATCGCTATGCAGCCCCTTGTCATTGTTTTCGGCAATTAACTTGCCTGCCTGCTTGAATACCCAACAGTCCCTGTTGGTGTGGTTGGCTGGTTTTTCGGGGGTGCCGTGTATCTGGCACGAGCGATCGAGTATTTGGTCCAAATTGGACGGACCTGGAGTAGTTCTTTTGAATGGCTTTTTCCGCTAACCGGGTTTAAAGCCTCTGAATCCGGCATGGACTGCCGTATCCTCACTATTGTCGCTGTTGATGCGGCGCTTGTTTTTGTTACGACGCGACCTGCCATTTCGGTCCTTGAAATCTGAACTACCAGAATTTTTGCTGAGGTTGTTGCTGCGTGCTAGCCAGCTATTCTCACACGCGCAGAAGCGGGTCATGAGTGATGTGAGGGGTTCCATGGATTTCGGCTTTTCCTGTCCCAGGTGCCGGGCAAGCCACTCGTCGCGGAT
This sequence comes from Triticum dicoccoides, assembly GCF_002162155.2. Taxonomy (NCBI): domain Eukaryota; kingdom Viridiplantae; phylum Streptophyta; class Magnoliopsida; order Poales; family Poaceae; genus Triticum; species Triticum dicoccoides. The sequence goes on along the minus strand of NC_041387.1, from coordinate 539,655,972 downwards.
GTTATGCTTGAAGGCCGCGAGGGCCTCCGCATCCGGACAGTCGACGATTTGTTTTTTCTTGGTTAAGAACCGTGTCCAGAATTGTCTGGCCAATTCGTCTGGCTGCTGAATTATGTGGCTTAGGTCATCAGCGTCTGGTGGTCGCACATACGTGCCTTGGAAGTTATCGAGGAATGCGGCTTCTAGGTCTTCCCAACTCCCAAATGACTCTGCTGGCAAGCTGTTAAGCCAATGTCGGGCTGGTCCTTTAATCTTGAGGGGGAGATATTTGATGTCGTGAAGATCGTCACCGTGGGACATGTGGATGTGAAGAAGATAGTCTTCGATCCAAACCGCGGGGTCTGTTGTGCCATCGTAAGATTCCATATTCACGGGTTTAAACCCTTCGGGGATTTGATGATCCATTACTTCATCTGTGAAGCATAGTGGGTGTGCGGCGCCTCTGTACTGGGCGATATCACGACGGAGCTCAAAAGAGCTTTGTCTGTTTTGTTCGGCCCGGCTGGACTTACTGAGTCCGGCGCGACGGTTGTGGTCACGTACCGTGGGGCGCCCACGCGATCCATAGATCGATCTTGATTGTCTTGCCTTATCCTCCAATATATCTCGCAAGTCCGGAGCGTTCCCCTGTGGCCTTGTGCTTTTCGAGCGGTGCCGGGGTACGGGTCTAGTGAAGGGCCTAGAGGCCTCTCTGTCGTGACCACGGGGTGGTCGGTCAGCCGTATTGTCTCCTGGTGATGCGGGTTCGTACGCTTCCTCCTCTAATCGGGGGAGCAGCTTGCGTTTAGGGTAGCTTTTGGAGGGGCGTTCGATCTCATGCTCTTCGGCCGCGAGGACTTCAGTCCATCTGTCGGCTAGCAGATCTTGATCAGCTCTAAGCTGTTGCTGCTTTTTCTTGAGCCTGTTCGCCATGGCCATAAGCCTGCGTTTAAAACGCTCTTGTTCAACGGGATCCTCAGGCACGACGAATTCATCGTCGTCGAGGCTTGCTTTGTCTCCAGAGGGAGGCATATAATCCTCTACCTCTTCTTCTGCCGCTCTCTCATGAGGGCTGGCGTCTCCATCCTCCTGCGCTAGGTCTTGCTGGAGTGGGTTGTCTTCGGCACCGTCCGGTGTATTATTATCTCCAGTGCCGGAATCTTCATTCTTGCTGTGGCGGGATTTAGAGCGGCGCCGCTGACGCTGGCGCTTGGGCTGTTTCTTGGAGGGGTCATCCTCCTCTGTTCCTTCGCCATTCCCATCCTTTGGGATATCCACCATGTATATGTCATATGATGAGGTGGCTTTCCAGTGCCTGGTCGGCGCTGGTTCTTGGTCGTCTCCGGCATCGTCGTCCATACCGTCGATGTCTTCGGAGTCGTAGTCTAGCATGTTGGTCAGATCATCGACAACGGCTACCAAGTGGGTGGTGGGTGGGCATTGAATTTCTTCGTCGTCCGCATCCCAACCGTCCTGACCGCAGTCTGGCCAGGCCTCTCCTGATAACGAGAGATATTTTAGCGAACTCAAGATGTCGCCGAAAGGTGAGTGTTGAAAGATGTCGGCTGCGGTGAACTCCATGATCGGCGCCCAATCGGATTCGATCGGAGGGGGCGCGGGAGGTTCGGAGTCCGGCAAGGAGTCCGGCACCTCGGAGTCACGAGCTTTATGAGGGACAAGGTCAGTGTTCGGCTCTATCGCCGTAGAGGTTGCAGCCCCCGAGGCGGTGTCTAGCCATCCGTCCTCGATCTGCGCAGCCGGCTCCGAATTGAAGATCGGAGCGGGTTCGAGTGCGGCCTCCAGGGTACTGTCCGGCTGCAGAGCTAGATCATGCTTGCCGTGACAGTGCGGCACGCTCGGCTGTGGCTCGAATCCATCAAGGATCAAGTCCCCGCGGATGTCAGCCGTGAAGTTCAAACTTCCAAATCTAACCTGACGGCCAGGGGCGTAGCTTTCGATCTGCTCCAGATGGCCAAGCGAATTGGCCCGCAGTGCGAAGCCGCCGAATACGAAGATCTGTCCGGGGAGAAAGGTCTCACCCTGAACTGCGTCGTTGATGATGGTCGAAGAAGCCATCGAGCCTATCGGTGACGACACAGAGGAACTCTCAATGAAAGCACCAATGTCGGTGTCAAAACCGGCGGATCTCGGGTAGGGGGTCCCGAACTGTGCGTCTAAGTGGATGGTAAAAGGAGACAAGGGACACGATGTTTTACCCAGGTTCGGGCCCTCTTGATGGAGGTAAAACCCTACGTCCTGCTTGATTAATATTGATGATGTGTGTTACAAGAGTGGATCTACCACGAGATCAAGGAGGCTAAACCCTAGAAGCTAGGCTATGGTATGACTGTTGTTCGTCCTATGGACTAAAGCCATCCGGTTTATATAGACACCGGAGAGGGCTAGGGTTACACAGAGTCGGTTACAATGGTAGGAAATCTACATATCTGTATCGCCAAGCTTGCCTTCCACGCCAAGGAAAGTCCCATCCGGACACGGGACGAAGTCTTCAATCTTGTATCTTCATAGTCTTGGAGTCCGACCGATCATGATAGTTCGGCTATCCGGAGACCCCCTAGTCCGGAACTCCCTCAGATAACTTTGAGGTGGTTTCGTACCCTACTATAATCTCTTCGTTTGTTCTCCGCTATTAGTGGCTTTGGAGTGACTCTTTGTTGCATGTTGAGGGATAGTTATATGATCCAAGTATGTTATTATAGTTGAGAGAACTTGCACTAGTGAAAGTATGAACCTTAGGCCTTGTTTCCTAGGATTGCAATACCGTTTACGCTCACTTCTATCGCTTGCTACCTTGCTGTTTTTATATTTTCAGATTACAAATACCTATATCTACCATCCATATTGCAGTTGTATCACCATCTCTTCGCCGAACTAGTGCACCTATACAATTTGCCAATGTATTGGGTGTGTTGGGGACACAAGAGACTCTTTGTTATTTGGTTGCAGGGTTGTTTGAGAGATACCATCTTCATCCTACGCCTCCCACAGATTGATAAACCTTAGGTCATCCACTTGAGGGAAATTTGCTACTGTTCTACAAACCTCTGCACTTGGAGGCCCAACAACGTCTACAAGGAGAAGGTTGCGTAGTAGACATCAAGCTCTTTTCTGGCGCCGTTGCCGAGGAGGTGAGTGCTTGAAGGTATATCTTTAGATCTTGCAATCGAATCTTTTTGTTTGTTGTTTTATCACTAGTTTATTCAATAAAAGAAAACTACCAACAAATGGAATTGAGTTTGTCTTATACTCTTCATCTTTTTAATATCTTTCGTAAGAATGATGGTAAGGAAAATTGTGCTCAAGTGCTAGAAGAAGAAATCTATAAAATGTTTTGCACTAAATCTTTGAATGATGAGCATGATTGCAATGTTATTAGTAGAATTCTTTGAATACCCATGATGCTAGTGATATGCAAAGCCACAAGCTTGGGGATGCTATGTTTGATGAATATGATATTTTTTGTTCCCCAAGTTTTGATGAGCAAATTTATTATGATGAAAGCATGCCTCCTATTTATGATGATTATTGTGATGATACGTATGCTATGAATAATAATGATAACCACGAAACTTGTCATCATGATTTTAGTTTTCAATTGAATTATGCTTCACATGATAGTTATTTTGTTGAGTTTGCTCCCACTACAATTGATGAGAAGAAATTTGCTTATGTGGAGAGTAGTAAAATTTCTATGCAAGTAGATCATGAAAAGAATGCTTTAGGTGCTGGTTATATTGTTGAATTCATTCATGATGCTACTGAAAATTATTATGAGGGAGGAACATATGCTTGTAGGAATTGCAATAATATCAAGTTTCCTCTCTATGTGCTTAAAGATTTGAAGTTATGCTTGTTTTGCCTTCCTATGCTAGTTGATTATTATTCCCATAAGTTGTTTGCTCACAAAATCCCTATGCATAGGAAGTGGGTTATACTTAAATGTGCTAGTCATATTCTTGATGATGCTCTATTTATGTTTCAACTCTTATCTTTTATGTGAGCATCATTGAAATCATCATGCCTCGCTAGGGGCGTTAAACGATAGCGCTTGTTGGGAGGCAACCCAACTTTATTTTTGTCCTTTGCTTTTTGCTCCTGTTTAGTAATAAATAATTCATATAGACTATGGTTAGATGTGGTTTTATGTTTTAATTAGTGTTTGTGCCAAGTAGAGCCTTTGGGAAGACTTGGGTGAAGTCTATATGATCTTGCTGTAAAAAACAGAAACTTTGTGCTCACGAGATTAGCTGTCATGTTTTACTGGAGAGTGATTTTAGGTTGATTCTCTTTGAAGATGATTAATAGACAAATTACTCACGTCCACCAATTTATTTCAGAATTTTTGGAGTTACATAAGTATTCTAATGATACAGATTACTACAGACTGTTCTGTTTTTGACAGATTCTGTTTTTATTGTGTTGTTTGCTTATTTTGATGAATCTATGAGTAGTATCGGAAGGTATGAAGCATAGATAAGTTGGAATACAGTAGATATTACATCAATATGAATAAAGAATGAGTTCATTACAGTACCTTAAAGTGTTGGTTTGTTTTCTGTTGAGTTTTGTCTTGTGAAGTTTTCAAGTTTTGGGTAAAGATTCGATGGACTATAGAATAAAGAGTGGCAAGAGCCTAAGCTTGGGGATGCCCAAGGCACCCCAAGGTAATATTCAAGGACAACCAATAGCCTAAGCTTGGGGATGCCCCGGAAGGCATCCCCTCTTTCGTCTTCGTTCATCGGTAACTTTACTTGGAGCTATATTTTTATTCACCACATGATATGTGTTTTGCTTGGAGCATCATTTTCTTTTGTTAGTATTTGATTGCTGTTACTTAGAATAATGTTTTTCATCTCTATTTTTAATAAAAATGTCAAGGATAGCCTTTACCATGCTTATTTTGCAAGTATACATGTTGCTATTTCAAAACAGAAAGTTTACCGCTGTTGCAAAAATTCCCTAGAAAAGTCAGAGAATATATAATGTTGACACTTTTTGCATATTGAGCTTTGATAAATCTTCTATAGTGTAGAAGTTTTCTTATAATTTTTTGAGTTATGGAAGTATGATGAATCTTGCATTCTTTACAGACTATACTGTTTTGGCAGATTGCTGTTATGTTTGCATTGTTTGCATATGATTGCTTGTTTAATGATTCTATTTGAGGATAGGAGTATTAAATATGCAGAGACATTTAGTATGCAATGTTGAATAATAATTTTAGTAATTTGTTACAGTAGAAAATGATAAGTTTTTTGCATTGGTTTATACTAACTTATCTCACGAGTTCTTGTTGAGTTTTGTGTGGATGGAGTTTTCGAGATTTAGGAAACCGAGATATAAAAGGAATTAAGGAGACACAAAAGCTCAAGCTTGGGGATGCCCAAGGCACCCCAAGATAATATTTCAAGAATTCTCAAGCATCCAAGCTTGGGGATGCCCCGGTAGGCATCCCACCTTTCTTCTTCAACAATTATCGGTTAGTATCGGTTGAGCCCTAGTTTTTTGCTTCTTCACATGAGTTGTGCTATCCTTGCAATGCCATTTTATTTTGTTTTGCTTTCTGTTTGAATAAAATACCAAGATCTGAAATACTTAAATGAGAGAGAGTCCTCACATAGCTACATAATTAGTTGACTACTCATTGATCTTCACTTATATCTTTTTGGAGTAGTTTGTCATTTACTCGTGTGCTTCACTTATATCCTATGAGTAAATGGTTGAATGATTGGAATATCATAAATATGAAATTATATATGTTTCATATGCTTGTCCCATGGGGAGTAATGACTTCACATATAAGAAGTAGAGGTTGTAAATTTATTGAAGGTTAGCAAACATTGTATTGGTCATTTGAACAATTCATGAAAGAATATTGAAGGAAGAGAGATTTCACATATAAATATACTATCATGGACATCTTTTGTAGTTGTGAGCACTCATTAAAATATGACATGCTAAAAGGTTGACGTTGGACAAGGAAGACAACGTAATGGGTTATGTTTTCCTATATCTGAAAAGTTATATTGTCTTGGATCGTCCAACATGTGGAGCTTGCCTTTCTCCCTCATGCTAGCCAAATTATTTGCACTAATTAGAGATACTACTTGTGCTTCCAAATATCCCTTAAACCAGTTTTGCCATGAGAGTCCACCATACCTACCTATGGATTGAGTAAGATCCTTCAAGTAAGTTGTCATCGGTGCATGCAATAAAAATTGCTTTCTAAATATGTATGATCTATTATTGCAAAGAAAATAAGCTTTATACGATCTTGTGATGGAAGCAATAAAAGCAACGGACTGCATAATAAATGTCCATATCACAAGTGGCAATATAAAGTGGCATTCTTTTGCATTAAGATTTTGTGCATCCAACCATAAAAGCGCATGACAATCTCTGCTTCCCTCTGCGAAGGGCCTATCTTTTACTATTATCTTCTACCCATATACAAGAGTCATGGTGATCAACACCTTTCCTTTTTACATGTTTTTCCTTTGGCAAGCATTTTGTGTTGGGGTGATCCGGATATATATATCAACTTTGATGTAGGCGTTCATAAATTATTATTGTTGGCATTAACCTTGAGGTAAAAGGTTGGGAGGCGAAACTATAAGCCCCTACCTTTCTCTGTGTTCGATTAAAACTTTGGACCCATAAATATCACGCGAGTGTTAGCAATTGTGAAAGACTAAATGATAGTTGAGTATGTGGAGTTTGCTAAATCAAAGCTCTGACATAGACCCTTCCTGAAAATAAGATGAATTGCAATTGTTTGATGACTAAGAATGTGGTTTGCTAGTTTTCAAGAAAGTTTATGGTCTATGCTTTAATATGTGAATAGCTTGTTACTTGATCATGAAATTTTTTATGAGATGAGCTACTGTTATGACATATAATGATGCTAGAAAAGGTGACTGCAATTATCATTGATCAAACTTATCCACCTGCTAGCATTCACACTTCATAAATTATTTCTTTTATCATTTACCTACTCGAGGACGAGTCGGAATTAAGCTTGGGGATGCTGATACGTCTCCAACGTATCTATAATTTATGAAGTATTCATGCTATGATATTATCTGTTTTAGATGTTTAATGGGCTTTACTATGCACTTTTATATTATTTTTGGGACTAACCTATTAACCTAGAGCCCAGTGCAAATTTCTGTTTTTTTCCTTGTTTTTGAGTTTCGTAGAAAAGGAATACCAAACGGAGTCCAATTGACGTGCCAATTTTTGACGAATTGTTATGGACCAAAAGAAGCCCCTGGAGTGCAAGAGTTGGGCCAGAAGAGTCCCTGGCTGTCCACGAGGGTGGGGGCATGCCCACCCCCCTAGGGCGCACCCCTCTGCCTTGTGGACAGTCTGGAGACCCCCCCTGACGTGAAACCTACGCCAAAAAATCCTATAAATACTGAAACCTCCAGAAAAGCACAATAGATCGGGAGTTCCGCAGCCGCAAGCCTCTGAAGCCACCAAAAACCAATCGGGGCCCTGTTCTGTTACCCTGCCGGAGGGGGGATCCCTCACCAGTGGCCATCTTCATCATCCCGACGATCTCCATGACAAGGAGGGAGTAGTTCACCCTTGGGGCTGAGGGTATGTACGAGTAGCTATGTGTTTGATCTCTCTCTCTCTCTCTCTCTCTCTCTCTCTCGTGTACTTGATTTGGCACGATCTTGATGTATCACGAGCTTTGCTATTATAGTTGGATCTTATGATGTTTCTCCCCCTGTACGCTCACTTTTATCGCTTGCTACCTTGCTGTTTTTTATATTTTCAGACTACAAATACCTATATCTACCATCCATATTGCACTTCTATCACCATCTCTTCGCCGAACTAGTGCACCTATACAATTTTCCATTGTATTGGGTGTGTTGGGGACACAATAGACTCTTTGTTATTTGGTTGCAGGGTTGTTTGAGAGAGACCATCTTCATCCGACGCCTCCCACAGATTGATAAACCTTAGGTCATCCACTTGAGGGAAATTTGCTACTGTCCTACAAACCTCTGCACTTGGAGGCCCAACAATGTCTACAAGAAGAAGATTGCGTAGTATACATCACACTTCTTCAACTGGGAAATGTGAAACACATCGTGAACTCCTGACAATCCTTCTGGCAATTCCAGCTTGTAAGCAACTTCTCCCATACGTTCCAGAACTTTGTATGGTCCCACAAAACATGGTGCTAACTTTCCCTTAACTCCAAAACGCTTAACTCCTCGAAGTGGGGACACACGAAGGTATACTCTATCCCCGACTTCGTAAACTGTCTCCTTGCATTTAGAGTCCACATAACTCTTCTGCCTAGACTAGGCTACCTTGAGTCTGTAGCGAATTAGCTTAACCTTCTCTACCGACTCTTTAATCAAATCTGGTCCAAACAGCTGACGGTCTCCAAGTTCGTCCCACAATAATGGTGTCCTGCACCTCCTTCCGTACAAGGCTTCGAAAGGGGCCATCTTCAGACTGGCTTGATAACTGTTGTTGTAAGAGAATTCTGCATACGGCAAATTGTCGTCCCAACTAGATCCATAATCTAGCGCACAAGCTCTCAACATGTCCTCTAGAATCTGATTGACTCTCTCAGTCTATCCATCTGTCTATGGATGAAAGGTTGTATTGAACTCTAGCCTAGTACCCAAAGTTTCATGCAACTAATTCCAGAACTTTAAGGTAAACTGGGTTCCTCTATCTAATACAATGGTCCTCGGAACTCCATGCAGACATACGATCCTGGTCATATATATCTTTGCCAACTTGACACTTGTATAAGTGGTCTGCATTGGGATGAAATGGGCAACCTTCGTCAAGCGATCGACTACAACCCATATCGTGTCATAGCCTGAACATGTCCTAGGCAATCCCATGATAAAATCCATGCCAAGCTTGTCCCACTTCCATTCGGGTATTGGCAATGGCTGTAGCAATCCTGCTGGTTTCTGATGCTCTGCCTTCACTCTCTGACACACTTCACATACTGCTACATACTCCGCAATATCCTTCTTCATTCCGGTCCACCAGAAACTTTCCTTCAAATCTAGATACATCTTGGTGTTTCCTGGGTGAATCGATTACGGTGAATCATGGGCCTCCTGCAGAATAAACTTCCTGATCTCGGGGTCATTAGGCACGTATACGCGATCTTCAAACCATAAAGTATCATGCTCATCCTCACGAAATCCTTTGGCCTTTCCTTTGCTCATCCTTTCCTTTATCCCGGCAATCTCCTTGTCACTCTTCTGAGCTTCTCTGATCTTATCCATCAAAGTAGACTAAATTTCCAATGTTGCTACATAACCTCTCGGGACTATTTCCAAACATAGCTCGCGAAGATCCTCTGCTAACTCCTTGGGTAAATCTCCGGTTATGAGCGTACTGACATAACTCTTGCGACTCAACACATCAGCTACTACATTAGCCTTTCCGGAATGATAATGCAACTTTATATCATAATCCTTAATGAGCTCCAACCATCTCCTTTGCCTGAGATTCAACTCCTTCTGCGTGAAGATATATTTCAAACTCTTGTGATCCGTGTATACCTCATAGTGGTTTCCGATGAGAAAGTGTCTCCACGTCTTCAACGCATGCACTACTGCTGCTAACTCCAAATCATTGGTGGCATAATTTTGCTCATGCGGTTTAAGCTGTCGTGAGGCGTACGAAACAACTCTTCCCCCCTGCATAAGCACTGCTCCAAGTCCTCGACGTGAAGCGTCGCAATACAGTTGATAATCCTTTCGTTGGTCTGGAAGAATCAACACTGGGGCTGTAACCAAACGCTTCTTCAATTCCTGAGAACTAGCCTCACACTCCTCAGTCCATTTGAACTTGGTGTCCTTCTTCAACAACTCTGTCATGGGCTTTGCAATCTTGGAGAAATTCTCTATGAACCTCCGGTAATATCCTACGAATCCAAGAAAACTCCTGATCTCTCCAACTGATGTGGGTGCTACCCATTTGGTCACAAAAACGACCTTGGTGGGGTCTACTGCTATTCCTTCTCCGGATATAACATGTCCGAGGAATCCAACTTCTTTCAACCAAAACTCACATTTGCTGAACTTGGCATACAACTAATTTTCCCTGAGCTTCTCGAGAACCAAACACAAATGCTCCTTATGCTCCTCTTCATTCTTTGAGTAGACTAATATATCGTCAATGAACACCACAACGAACTTATCCAAAAACTCCATAAACACTTTGTTCATCATGTTCATGAAATAGGCAGGCGCGTTAGTCAGACCAAATGACATAACGGTGTACTCATATAGCTCGTACCTTGTGGTAAAAGTTGTCTTATGTATATCCCGCTCTCGAATCTTCAGCTGATGGTATCCTGATCGCAAATCGATCTTGGAAAACACTTTAGCTCCTTGCAAGTGTTCAAACAAATCATTAATCATCGGCAGTGGGTACTTATTCTTGATCGTCGCTTCATTCAAAGCACGATAATCAACAACCATCCTTCACTATTTATCTTTCTTCTCCACTAGAAGTACTTGACATCCCCAAGGTGATGAACTTGGTCGAATGAAACCTTTATCCAGTAACTCCTTAATCTGCTTCTTAATCTCCTCCAAATCCTTTGCGGGCATTCGATACGGTCTCTTTGATATTGGCCCGGTGCCTGGCAAAAGCTCAATCAAAAACTCAATGTCTCTATCCGATGGCATGCCTGGCAACTCCTCCGGAAATACGTCAGGGAAATCCTTCACCACTGGTACTTCCTCCTGTACAACTCCTGATAAGGAATTCACTTGAGTCCTCTTCGGCACATGCTGGGATACATACTTGATCCTTCTTCCTTCTGGGATGGTGAGCATAATTGACTTACTGGCGCAGTCAATGTTCCCTCCATACTTCGATAACCAATCCATGCCTAATGTTACATCCAGTCCTTGTGACTCCAATATTATTAGGTCTGAGGGGAACACATAGTTACCAATCCTTAAGTGTAACCGATCACACCATAGGCTGGCCATATACTCTGCTCCTGGCGATGTTACTAACATGGGTGACCTAAGGGCTTGGGTTGGCAACTTATACTTATCCACAAATCCCCTTGATATGTATGAATGTGATGCACCGGTATCGAAAAGAACGATTGCAGTAAATGACTTAACCAAAAACTTACCTATAACTGCATCTGGCTGTGCTTCAACCTCCTCCATGCTAACGTGGTTCACCTGTCCCCTGTTGAAAAGGTTGGGCTTCTTCCCAGAGCTTCCATTGCCATTTCCATTCTTTGCTTCAGAACACTCGGTGGCGTAATGTTCATTCTTCCCGCACTTGAAACAAGTAATGTGAGTTAGATCCTTCTTGGCGGGCGTTGCTGGGTTGGAGCAGTTCTGACCGTTGCTTCCTCCATTCCCATTCCCATTCTTGGGGCCACTATGGTTGTGCGGAATCCCTCCATTGGAATTTTGGCCTCCATGGTTATGGTGAATGTGTCCTACCGAGTTCGGGGTAAAACAGGGTTTCTGCTGAGCTCCAGAATTGTACTTCCCTTGTCCATACTTCCTCTTGCAGCTGTCTATCTGTTGCTGCTTCCCTTCAATCATATGAGCTCTATCTACCAACTCTTGGTAGTTGATGAATGTTGCCACCATCAACTGCGTGCTCAGCTCATCATTCAGTCCTTCCAGAAACTTCTCCTGCTTAGCAGCATCTGTAGCAATGTCGTCCGGGGCATAACGTGCTAACTTATTAAAATCATCCACATACTGGCCCACTGTGCATTCTTCTTGGCACGAGTTGCGAAACTCACGCTTCTTCATGGCCATAGCTCCTGCTGAAACATGGGCAGTGCGGAAAGCCTACTGAAACTGATCCCATGTAACAGTGTCAATGGGGTAAGTGGCTATGAAATTCTCCCACCATGATGCTGCGAGTCCATCAAGCTGATGTGCGGCAAAACGCACTCTCTCCGCATCTATGCATCCTGCAGTGGCCAGCTCCCTTCCAATCTTGCGGAGCCAATCATTTGTAACAATCGGCTTGGTGCTACTAGAGAACACCGGCGGATTCAGCCTGAGGAAACGGGCTAAGTGATCAACAGGTGGTGGTGGTGGTGGGTTGTTGTTGTTGTCGCCTTGGTTCTGATTCTGAACTAAAAGCTACATCAAGGATTTCTGCTGCTGGATCAACTGAGTGAGCTCCGGTGGGAAAGCAAATCCATTGTCACGTCTCGGAGGCATCTGATGGGTTTAGAAAAGGTGAGAAAACAGAATAGAATGAGGTCTAGAGGGAAAACACTACCCATATGCACATGATACAAACACAATCATATCACTTCAATCAATTCAATCAAGGGCATACAATCAGTCTAACTATCATTACAAAAGTGATTGGACAATACTATACACATGGGGGAATACTACTACTGATAAGGTGGTCGACTAGAAAGTTTGATTGGTGGAAGACTCCATGATATCCGCTCCAGCTTCATAAACATAGTCGTCATCGCTATCGTCGGGGTCTGAGTCAGTGTCGTTGATGATGATGTAATCCTTGGAATCGTCATCATCTCCTCCTGGCACGGGGTCTCCCATGAACACTCCTAGTTTCCTTGTCAGGTCATCATTCTTCTCCACTAGCATCGTCATTTCCTCCTCATATCCATCGCGTGTAGACTTGAGTTCCTCTTCTAGCTCTGAAATCTTGATCATTGCTTTCTTCATATCTACCATGCCTGCGCACATCTGGTTCTCCTTGCGGCGAATGTGTTGGTTTAACTCCTGGATGAAACCTGCAATGGACCTATCCCTCCTGGTGCTGATCATCTCCCATTGCTCATCTTGGCACCCACATATCTGGAAGATGGTGTCCTTAAGATCCTTGTGATAAACTTCTCCAATATGTCCCATGGCGATGAGGGATGACATGCTCTTTCCTAGACTCCAGGTTGGTGCATCGAAGGAAAACTCTATGGGCTCAGTGACTAGCATGAATGTCCTTCCTGGAACTTGAAATTGAATCATCCAACACTCCTCTTCTGGTAAAGTGGCGATGTAGGTCCCAGTGAAGCTTGGTATTTTGATGTTCAGGTACATAGTGACTTCCTTCAAGTGTCGTCCAAAAGGTGTATCTTCATCAGGTTGTGCAAACTTGTTCCTTGAGTCTGCCATCCTAAAGAGTAGAAAAGGGAGAGGAGTTATAAATGAGTAGAGAAGAATGGCCTATGGTTTATGTTAGTGGTCATGTCCTACAGTCAACCTGGCTCTGATACCATCTTGTAGCGACCAGACCTCAAACAGTCCAGTCTCTGTGCATCAGTGTCATCCCTGGATCGGTAATGCTGACATGCACAGTACTTGAGGATTTATAACAGAGTTGCAATCACACACTTATTACATAGAAGTCTCAAAAGAGAACTTATTACAATAATATGGCTTAAGGCCATCTAAAAACGATAACAACGGAAGGCTTGGAAGATAAAGTGAGTCCATCAACTCCAACGGCATGGGTGAGTGAACGACCACGACCTATGGCACCTTACTCGTGTCTGAAAAGTCTGCAACATGATATGTTGCAGCCCAAAATGGGTCAGCACATGGAATATGCTGGCAATGTAAGACATAGAGTAATGAACAGAATAAATGCTATCACTACATGCATATATGGCTGGTGGAAAGCTCTAAGATTACAATTTTGCATAAAGCCAATTTTTCCCTACAAGAAAGGAATAAATTTTGTTTAACTATCATGGTGGTTGTTAAACATTGAGAAGGTTCCTCCAACTCAATCCCAATTAAGCATCATCAATTACCCAACAAAATAAATTTAGAGTGATGAGATTAACATGATAATTCAAGAACTAGATACTCAAGATGTCCATAACCGGGGACACGGCTAACCATGATTAGTTTATACACTCTGCAGAGGTTTGCGCACTTTTCCCCACAAGACTTGATCTTCTCTGTTGGATTTCTCGCACTGCATGATGTTTGAGAAACGAATGACCGAGACACGGTCTTTCAGAAGCATTAACTCTTTACTCTGGGTAGACAGTACCACCTACATCCCCTACATCCGCTACTCTACCACTGAAAGAGGTCACACAACATACTCAACTATGCTAGAGCCCATAATAGCTTGTGGCTGCACACGGAAGTTTCTAGCATGAATAATCTTATGATCCCTATGAGTCTGGGTGGCGAGCCATAGGATGATCACACGGGTACTCTGGGATATCCTACGGCAACACTGGATTCTCCAGGTGCCCACAACCAATCCACCCAGATGTGTATTTAAGTGGCCACCTTAAGTTAACCATTAATTAATAATACTCACATCTGTCATGGATACACTCACCCAATCCACGTCTACGAGCATAGCATAGCAATCCTAAGCCTAACGTAGAAGTAACTCCCAAAGGTTTGATAATAAAAAGGATAATAGGTTCTACCTCATCATCTACTTCCCAAACCCACATGTTATTCAGATCCTAACCATGCAATGTTTGAGGGTTGAAACTAATGCATAAAAACTGGGTAATAAAGGGATATGATCAAAGTGTTACTTGCCTTGCTGATGATCCGCAAAACCCAGAGACTCGTAGTAGCATGCTTCGCACTCCGGGAATTCTATCGCAAACAAACAATAACATACATAAGAACTCTACTAAATGCACGGGTAAAACTCAAATAAGAACATCTAACCAGAAAGTTCAACTGAAGAACTCCGGTTTGCAAAACGAATCAAATCAAACAGAGAAACGAAACTTAAACTACGAAAGAAACAAGATTTTATTACTAATCTGGACTAAAGTCAAATTTTACAGTATCAAAACCTTGTTCAAGTTGGTTAAACAGAAAGAGGGCTTCGAAATGAAGATCTAGGCGCTTGTTTCATCTAATTCGGATAAACAAGCGAAAAGTTATACTAGATCAAAGATTAGGGCAGAAATCACGATCGAAAATAATCGCAGGAAAACCCTGGAAACAAAATGAGATGAACAGGCTATAGAACGAATAGAGAAAAAATCCTAACACGAAGAGAAAAAAAAATAAATTTTCACGGTCCTCTAATTATATTATGGACAAAGTGAACATTTATTTGGGCCTCTAATGCAATTTTCAAAGACACATTTTTTTCCTAATTCAAATAAAATAGCAAATAAAAGTCCGAATAAAATTCTTATTTGAGTTTCATATTTTTCCTCCAATATTTATTTATTTTGGAGAAGTCATTTTATCTCCTCTCTTTTATTTTAACATAGGAAATACTTGGAGAGAAAAATGATTAAAACCAAATGATCCTCTTTTCAAAATTTGAGAAAACTCAAATATAAAATAACGAAATACCAAACTCTCTCCGTGGGTCCTTGAGTTGCTTAGAATTTCTAGGATCAACCCAAAAATGAAACAAAATATTATATGCAATGATGATCTATGTATAACATTCCAAATTGAAAATTTGGGATGTTACAACTAGGGTAGATCTTCACGAAGTAGGCGATCTCCTTGCCCTTACAAACTCCTTGGTTCAACTCCACAATCTTGTCGGAGGCTCCCAAGTGACACCTAACCAATCTAGGAGACACCACTCGCCAAAAGGTAATAGATGGTGTGTTGATGATGAAATCCTTGCTCTTGTGCTTCAAATGATAGTCTCCCCAACACTCAACTCTCTCTCATAGGATTGAATTTGGTGGAAAGAAGATTTGAGTGGAAAGCAATTTGGGAAGGCTAGCTATCAAGATTCATATAGTTGGATTGGAATATCTTGATCTCAACACATGAGTATGTGGTTCTGTCAGAAAATGAGTAGTGGAAGTGTAGGCACGTTCTGATGGCTTTCCTTCCGAATGAGGAGAGGGTAGAGGGATATATATAGCATCCACACAAAATCTAACCGTTACACACAATATACCAAACTCGGTGGGACCGGATAACAAAACTCGGTCAAACCGATTCAGTACATTATGTGAACGTCAGGAATTTCAGCGGGACCGACATGTCAACTCGGTGGGACCGATATCATTAGGGTTAGGGCATAACGTAATCTCGGTTTGGCTGATTACACAAACTCAGTGGGACTGACTTTGGTAATTAGCTAACCAGAGAGTTGGTCAGGCAAACTTGATGAGACCGATTCACTCATCTCGGTTGGACCGAAATGTTACGAAAGGGAAACAGCGAGTTTACATTGCAAACTCAGTGGGACCGATCGCTCATCTCGTTTTGACCAAAACGTTACGAATGGAAACCAAGAGTTTACAATCCCATCTCGATGAGACCGAGATCCTCTATCGGTGAGACCAAAAAGACTAGGGTTTCTTGCAGTGGCTATGTCAAATGAACTCGGTGGTGCCGGATGGCGGAGTCACCCTCAAGAACTCTCTAGTCCTTCTTCTTCAGGATCCACATCATCTTGATGGGAATCCTTGGAGTTGTAGTCGTACTTGATGAAGTTGAACTTGATGTAGTCTTGGGAATCCACTTGACCAAGGCTTTGGGAGCTTCTCCAAATGCATCAATCTCCTCTTAAAGCTTGTCCTTGCCTTCTAGCTTGTGGTCTTGTGGTGGAAGATCATCTTGAGCTTGTGTCCCTTGGAAAGAAGTAGGATCATACTTCTCTTGTTGAGGAACAAACTTCGTCTTCGGGTATTGATCTTCTTCCCACTCAACTCCATTGGCATTGAACTTTCATTCAACACTAACACCTTGATTGTTCCGGTGCCTTCCTTGCTTGCGTACAATTTCCTCGAATTGCTTACTCCCGGCAAGGCTCTTGTAGACATCTTTCTCTATAATTTCCTTTAATAAGCTATTTTCTTGCTCAAGTGTAACTTGGCCAAGAAAATCATTAATGGAATCAAGAGAACTACTAGAAGCAACAATATTGGATTTTGCATGATTATTGTTACTACTAGAAGAAGAATCTTTCTTACTCTTGTTGTTAGATTTAACTTGTGGCATGTAAGTAGATAAAAGTAAACGCTTGGCAATGTAAGAAGAACTTTTCTTGCGAAGATCATCATTGCTTGCCTTTAAAAACTCATGCTCTTGCTCAAGGTTGAGGTTTTCAAAGTGTAACTTCTCATGATTGTTTAAAAGTTCTCGATGATCTTCCAAGGTAGTTTCATGATCTAACTTAAGAGTGTTTAGTTCTTTAGTTAGACGCTCAATCATCCCCATATCATTGTCATTCGTTTTATCTTGATTATCATGATTAATTGATGTTCCATCATAGTTTTCATAACTAGAGTTGTCAACAAGTAAATCATCATCACCTAACAAATCATATTCATCACTATTGAACTCAACATACTCGGGGTGTGGTACCTTTGGGCCTTTAGCCATGAAGCATCTTCCAATTCCTTCATTTGGTGAGTCAAATATGCCATAGGAGTTGGTTGACACAAGTTCTAGACCAGCAACACCTTCATCTTGAGTATATTCGGAGTCGAAGTGATAACTTCTCTCAGAGTGATGGTCGGAGTCGGAGCCGGATACCCATTCACCAACATGAGCTTGATGTCTTTGCTTTGTGTAGCTCTTTGATGACTTGTCCTTCCTTTCCGAATCCTTGCTTCTCTGGGAGGATCTTCGTTCATAATGATCATCTCTACTCCTTCTCTCTTTTGGTGGTGATTCTTCTCTTCTACTTCTTCTTTTAGGTGAATCTTCTATTTTCTTGTAGGGAGTCGTACACTCATTGGAGTAGTGTACGGGTCTTCCACGATTGTAGCAATTGCGCTCTCGACTTGAAGATCTATTGTCATTGTAGGACGTTGACTTGGAACTTCTTTCCTTGCTTCTACTCTTGTAGAATTTGTTGAAGTTCTTCACCATTAGGCTCAATTATTCATTGAAGGTTTGTTTCTCACTTGATGATGTTGGAGCATCACATGAGCCTTTGTAAGCACCACTTGACTTGTTGTGAAGCTCTTATTTATCCTTGAGTGACATTTCATGAGCAACAATTCTTCCAGTGACTTCCGTTGGCTTGAGATCTTTGTAATTGGGCATCATTTGGATCAATGTGCACACGGTATCATATTTTCCATCCAATGCTCTTAGGATCTTCTTAATGATGAATCTATCGGTCATCTCTTCACTTCCTAAGCCGGCAATCTCATTTGTGATGAGAGCAAGCCTAGAGTACATTTAAGCGACACCTTCACCATCCTTCATTTTGAACTTGTCAAGTTGACTTTGAAGCACATCAAATTTGGATTCCTTGACGGAGTCGGTACTTTCGTGCATATCAATCAAAGTGTCCCAAATTTCCTTTGCATTCTCAAGACGGCTGATGTTGTTGAATTCTTCGAGGCACAATCCGTTGAAGAGGATATCACAAGGTTGAGCATTGTATTGCAGCATCTTCAACTCTTCCGTGGTAGCTTCACAGTTCGGTTCTCTCCCATCGAAGAATTCACCTTGCAAGCCAATACAAACAATAGCCCAAACGGTGGGGTTATGTCCAAGAATATGCATTTTCATCTTATGCTTCCAACTAGAAAAATTAGTACCATCAAAGTAAGGACCTCTACGGTGGTAATTTCCCTCGCTAGACACCATACTCTCCTAGGTTTTAAAACCAAGGCTATGATCACCAAAAGCTATGGAGATCAAAGCAAATGGAGACCAAAGCTCTCATACCAATTGTACGATTGAAAGTATGTATAGAGGGAGGGTGATTAGACTACTTGCCAAATAAAAATCTAGCCTTTTCCCAATTTTAGTTCTTGGCAGATTTTAACAACTTAGCACAAGTCAAGCAATCAGAATACAATTCAAGCATGCATGCAAAGAGTATATCAGCAGCGGAAAGTAAAGCATGCAACTTGCAAGAAAGTAGATAGATGGGATTGGAGAATGCAAACACAATTGGAGACACGGATGTTTTTGTCGTGGTTCCGATAGGTGGTGCTATTGTACATCCATGTTGATGGAGACTTCAACCCACAAACGGTAATGGCTGCGCGAGTCCATGGAGGGCTCCACCCACGAAGGGTCCACGAAGAAGAAACTTTGTCTATCCCACCATGGCCATCGCCCACGAAGGACTTGTCTCACTAGGGTAGATCTTCACAAAGTAGGCGGTCTCCTTGCCCTTACAAACTCCTTGGTTCAACTCCATAATCTTGTCGGAGGCTCCCAAGTAACAACTAACCAATCTAGGAGACACCACTCTCCAAAAGGTAATAGATGGTGTGTTGATGATGAAATCCTTGCTCCTGTGCTTCAAATTATAGTCTCCCAACACTCAACTCTCTCTCATAGGATTGGATTTGGTGGAAAGAAGATTTGAGTGGAAAGCAACTTGGGAAGGCTAGAGATCAAGATTCATATTGTTGGATTGGAATATCTTGATCTCAATACATGAGTAGGTGGTTCTCTCTCAGAAAATGAGTAGTGGAAGTGTAGGCACGTTCTGATGGCTTTCCTTTCGAATGAGGAGAGGGTGGACGGGTATATATAGCCTCCACACAAAATCTAACCGTTACACACAATATACCAAACTCGATGGGACCGAATAATAAAACTCGGTCGGACCGATTTAGTACATTATGTGACCATTAGGAATTTCGGTGGGACCGACATGTAAACTCGGTGGGACCAATATCATTAGGGTTTGGGCATAACGTAATCTCGGTTTGACCAATTACACAAACTCGGTGGGACCGACTTTCGAATTAGCTAACAAGAGAGTTGGTCAGGCAAACTCGGTGATACCGATTCGCTCATCTCGGTTGGACCGAAACATTACGAAAGGGAAATAGAGAGTTTAGATTGCAAACTCGGTGGGACCGGTCACTCATCTCGGTTTGACCGAAACGTTACGAAGGGAAACAGAGAGTTTACGATCCCATCTCGGTGAGACCGAGATCCCTATCGGTGAGACCGAAAAGACTAGGGTTTCTGGCAGTGGCTATGTCAAATGAACTCGGTGGCGCCGGATGGATCAAATCGGTGGGGCCGAGTTTGACTTTTGGTTTGGGACATATGTGGATGTGAGAAAGTGGTGGAGGGCTTTGGAGCATATCACTAAGCATCATGAGAGCAAGCAAGCCATTAAGCAACACCTCATCCCCTTTTAATAGTATTGGCTTTCCCATAGACTCAATGTGATCTTGGATCACTAAAAGTAAAATGTAGAGTCTTGAACTTTGAATCTTGAGCCAATCCTTTGTCCTTAGCATTTTGAGGGGTCCACATTCCTAATCCATGCCATGCCAATCATTGAACTTTCCTGAAATGTTTATCTTGAAATGGCATTAGTTCAATGAGCTATATGTTGTTGATCATTACCAAAACCACCTAGGGATAGTTGCACTTTAAATCTCCCCCTTTTTGGTAATTGAGGACAACATATAGATCAAAGCTTCGACAAATGATGATAAGATTGAAATACATTGTCGCTTTGAGAAGTATGTGATAAGTAAGAGCTCCCCCTAAATTTGTGCATTATGTAAAATTTCCTTTGGACTGCAAATGCACAATTTTTTAGGATCAAGGGTCACTCTTCCATGTCACATACATCTTGGTGGAGCGCTCAAAATGATAACAATAAAAATTTGCACTCATCACCAAGCAAAGTGAATGATCATATATGAAAGTAAGGGATAATATCATTCAAGCACGCATTAAAGTAGCATATGATCAACCACATGATCATCCAAGTATCTCACAAAGGACATAATGTAGCGAGCAGGCATACAATAAATTTCAACCAAATAAAGTTCAAGAGAGACAAAAAAGCAACACACTCTCTCTCAGAAGCTATGATCTATACATATTTCTCCCCCTTTGGCAACAAGTTACCAAAAAGTTCAAATATGCATAGTGCTATGTGTCTCTCTTAGGCTTGGTCTCCATGAGGTGGTGTAGAGATGACTCCAAGGACAAAGGCTTTTGTTGATGTAGCTGGAGCTGCTGGAGTGGGTGCTGGAGGTGGTACTGAAGCTGTAGCTGCTGGTGCAGATGTGATGGCTCTAGTATCTGGTACTGGCACTGCATCAGACCTCTGACCTCTGGGCACTCTAGTGAAAGTATTTGTAGTAGCCTTGCCTCTCTTCTCCTCTACTTCCTCCTGAAGTTGCTCAACCATTGACTGAATCTCAGTAACTTTGGCATCAAGATCATAAAATTTCTGCTCAATGATTCTCTCCAAACTCTCCTGATTTTGAGTCAGGGTGGCCAAGCCCTTCTCAATCCTCAAGGTGGATTGGATCAGAAATCCGAGTTGATCTTGTTTGCTCTTTAAGAACACCTGAGATGCCTCTTCAGCACTTGGCATCTTTGCAGCCTTTTCTGCCCTTGCCTTCTCTCTCTTCTCATGTGCTTGCACTGATGAAGGATCTTTCTCATCCATGACCATAGTGTTGTCTTCAATATCTGGCCTGAGGGGTAAGTGCTCCTTGTCCAACAAATAAGTACATGTGCCCATCTTGGAGTTGATGAGCATTTGAATTTGTGGACCATACCCAAAAGACCTCTTCTGATCTGCAGCAGTCCTCTTGATTGTTTCAACAATCAGACTTATCACCTTGAATTTCCGAGGAACATAAAAATGTGTAGCAAGTTGATGGAGTGAACTCTTATAATTTTGTGATCGCCATACTTGGGCAAAAGAGTATGCCTCAGTATGGTGTTGATTGTAGGCAGTCCTGACAACAAGTGCTTCACTGATCCAAACTTGTGAGTTTCTAGATCCTCATCTGGAATTTCCTTGTACATGGTTGCCATAGAGTTATGATCTTTCTTCTTCTTGGAATAGACATCCAAGTCATCCTCATGAGCTGCTGGGGCATTGATCAATTTTACCCATTCATCAATAGTGGACTGGTACCTTGTACCCTCTGACATCCATACAATTGTACCATCTGGATAGAAGTGAGTAGTGGAGTAGAATTGCATGATCAACTCATCATTCCACTTGGTAAGCTTCTGGCCAACAAATTTGTCAACTCCACAGTCCTTGAAGCTGTCAAACACACCTGGGAAATGATCTTTGTTCTCTCTGATGTATGTCTAGTCAACCCATTTCATGTCACATACTATAGGCTTCTTGTCAAGCAAAATTGTCTCATAGAAATCTTGTTGCTCTTTTCTGCGGAATCTGTAATCCACAGTTGTTCTCCTTCTCAATGAATAGGGGTCATTCTTCCTCCAAAGTCTCAGACCTGCATCCTTCCTGATGCTAATGTCCTCATCCACATGATGTGTGTCATTGTGGTCTGGGATCTTTGGTTTGAGCTTTATTAGCACTTGGGCTTCAGCTTCTTCTTCTGCAGCTTCAGGCACTGGGGCCTTGTTCTTCTCTTCAGCATGGATATTTCTTGTGCTTCTCTTGGCTGCAGCAGCAGCAGCTTCGGGAGCAGGTTTGTGCTTAGGAGCAGCCCCTGATCTGATTGCACCTCCCATAAGCTTCTGAGCTTTAGGTGTTGGAGCAATATCCTCTTCCTCTTCCTCTTCAGATTCTATCATCATAGAGGGCTTGCCAATAATCCTCGCAGTGGTCTTCTTGACCCTCTCTTTCCTCTTCTCATCAGCCACAAAAGTTGCTTTGGGTTCAGATTCCAATGGTTCTTGAGTATATCCTCTAGGCTTAGACATTGGAACTTTTCTGGTTGGTGCCTTCCTGTTCAACCATGTCTTGGTTGAAGCAGCAGTGCCATATTCCTTCTTCATCACCTTCTTCTTTGAGGTGGCCTCATCCTTAGCTACAACATAGTCTTCATCCTCTGAATCTGAGTTTCTCTTCTGTCTTGCTCTAGTAGCTGCCTTGGGCAAGTTACTAAGTGTGCTCCTGCTGCCCTCATCATAACTGCTGGAGGTACTAGTGCCCTCACTCAAATGCACCTACTCTTTAGACTTGTTCTGGCTGTCACTTTGGTCAGACATCTCGCAGGCAAACTATCAGCAGACCCTGTGAATAGGTTTTAGATGAGGTAGAGTAGATGAGCATCACAAAGTACAGAGGCTTTGCAAAACAAATGAGTCAAAAATCTTAGTTTTAGTTCTCTACAGAAGTGATATTGGAGCTACCGAATTGATAAACTTGGTGATACCGAAGCAACTTTTGGAACCTAAACTAGTGAACTCGATTAGACCGAGTCATAGTTTGGTAGCACCGAGATTTCAAGGGTTTCCTAGAGAATTGATCTCGGTTGCACCGATTTGCATTTTTCGGTCAGACCAAAAAGTGCATGTGCAATGGCCTAAGCCGAATCAGTGAGACCGATTTCTACGATTCGGTCGGTCCGAGATGAGTTCTGCGGAGAGCTAACCCTAAATTTTTTGAATCAAACTAGGTCTAAGGAAGATTTAACTAGATAGATTGATAGCAGTCGGGGCAAGAATCATGGCATTGTCCTTGCGGTAGGAATCAGAGGTAAAAGGAATAGCACAAGGGGTTGAACACATACCCTAGAACGACAGGTGTTCTCTACGGCGACGACGGTGAGGCAGAATCCGTTGACGGCGGCAGAATCCAGCGGCAGAAGGTCGCTGGCGGCAAGGAGGCGATCCGGAGACCCGAGGAGGCAGAGTGGGACACACGCGGGCTGAGGGGTTTTGAAGAATTTTCCAAAATCTCACCCGTGGGTATTTATATCCCGACCCTATCGGTGTGTCCGAGTGGAACAACTCGGTGGCACCGAGATTGCATAATTGCAAGCGGTTGCTGCTACTCGGTGTGACCGAAGTGTTCAAATCGGTTGCACCAAGATGAAAACCTAGATCAACTTAGTGAACTCGGTTCGACCGAAGTGGATGACTCTGTCAGACTGAAATGCACAAAGAGGTTTTGGAAGTTTAAGTCTATGACAAATCGGGGACTCCGAGTGCTCCTCACACAGAGTGGTTCGAATCTGACTTGATCAAACTTTGTGATGTAGCATGAATAGAGTTTGAGATGAGAAAAAAATAGATAGCTAAAGAAGGTTCTTAGGCACTCTTGTCCATCAAGAAAGAGCCAAACAAACAAAACAACAAGTGGATGTCCTTGAATGAGTAAAATATGCAAACTGCATGCTCACACAATAAAACGGCAAATGAAATATGTGACACAACCAATTCTAGCATCTATCAAGCAATTGGCAATGACTAGGTCATCTATATATGAGTATATTGACTTAGGAGTCAAATGAGAACATTTGATCATAGGTCATACTCATCGTTTAACCACAAGTGGGGTTGCCACTTTTTCATAAAGCATTGTTGTGTTCACACCATTAGAGTCTCTTTAGCTCAATTCTTAGAGTAAAGCTCCCCCTAGATGTGAGATCCCCCCTAAGAGGGATGAACTAACCTTGGGTTTTGTCGATGATGACTTCATGTAGGTGCTGAAGATGTGGATGCTCAATGTTGTTGTAGATCATTTGGAGCAAGCCATTGGAGTGAGTTGCACTTTCAATACCTACACGGGTTAGTCCCACAAGGAACAAACAAGGATATCCATAGACAGAGAGTGGAGTACACACAGGATAATGTCCATGAAAGCATTAGGTTACCTTGTCCCTTGTCTTACCAACAAGAGGGTTTGTGACTCCTTGAACTAGTGCATGATATGAGAGTTGTTTGCACTTGTTCTTGCCAAAATGATATGAGTGAAGTTTGTTGGCGGAGCCACCCTCAAGAACTCTCTAGTCCTTCTTCTTTGGGATCCACATCATCTTGATGGGAACCCTTGGAGTTGTAGTCGTACTTGATGAAGTAGAACTTGATGTAGTCTTGGGAATCCAGTTGACCAAGGCTCTGGGAGCTTCTTCAAATGCATCAATATCCTCTTGAAGCTTGTCCTTGCCTTTTAGCTTGTGGTCTTGTGGTGGAAGATCATCTTGAGCTTGTGTCCCTTGGAAAGAAGTAGGATCATACTTCTCTTGTTGAGGAACAAACTTCGTCTTCGGGTATTGATCTTCTTCCCACTCAACTCCATTGGCATTGAACTTTCGTTCAAAACCAACACCTTGATTCTTCCGGTGCCTTCCTTGCTTGCGTACAATTTTCTCGAATTGCTTACTCTCGGCAAGGCTCTTGTAGACACCTTTCTCTATAATTCCCTTTAATAAGCTATTTTCTTGCTCAAGTGTAACTTGGCCAAGAGAATCATTAGTGGAATCAAGAGAACTACTAGAAGCAACAATATTGGATTTAGCATGATTATTGTTACTACTAGAAGAAGAATCTTTCTTACTCTTGTTGTTAGATTTAACTTGTGGCATGTAAGTAGATAAAAGTAAACGCTTGGCAATGTAAGAAGAACTTTTCTTGCCAAGATCATCATTGATTGCCTTTAAAAACTCATGCTCTTGCTCAAGGTTGAGCTTTTCAAAGCGTAACTTCTCATGAGTCTTTAAAAGTTCTCGATGATCTTCCAAGGTAGTTTCATGAGCTAACTTAAGAGTGTTTAGTTCTTTAGTTAGACGCTCAATCATCCCCTTATCATTGTCATTCGTTTTATCTTGATGAGCATGATTAATTGACGTTCCATCATAGTTTTCATAACTAGAGTTGTCAACAAGTAAATAATCATCACCTAACAAATCATCTTCATCACTATTGAAATCAACATACTCGGGGTGTGATACCTTTGGGCCTTTAGCCATGAAGCATCTTCCAATTCCTTCATTTGGTGAGTCAAATATGTCGTAGGAATTGGTTGACACAAGTGCTATACCAGCAACACCTTCATCTTGAGTATATTCGGAGTCGAAGTGATAACTTCTCTCGGAGTGATGGTCGGAGTCCGAGCCGGATACCCATTCACCAACATGAGCTTGATGTCTTCTCTTTGTGTAGCTCTTTGATGACTTGTCCTTCCTTTCCGAATCCTTGCATCTCTGGGAGGTTCTTCGTTCATAATGATCATCTCTACTCCTTCTCTCTTTTGGTGGTGATTCTTCTCTTCTACTTCTTCTTTTAGGTGAATCTTATCTTTTCTTGTAGGGAGTCGTACACTCTTTGGAGTAGTGTACGGGTCTTCCACAATTGTAGCAATTGTGCTCTCGACTTGAAGATCTTTTGTCATTGTAGGACTTTGACTTGGAACTTCTTTCCTTGCTTCTACTCTGGTAGAATTTGTTGAAGTTCTTCACCATTAGGCTCAATTCTTCATTGAAGGTTTGTTTCTCACTTGATTATGTAGGAGCATCACATGAGGCTTTGTAAGCACCACTTGACTTGTTGTGAAGCTCTTCTTTATCCTTGAGTGACATCTCATGAGCAACAATGCTTCCAGTGACTTCTGTTGGCTTGAGATCTTTGTAATTGGGCATCATTTGGATCAATGTGCACACGGTATCATATTTTCCATCCAAGGCTCTTAGGATCTTCTTGATGATGAATCTATCTGTCATCTCTTCACTTCCTAAGCCGGCAATCTCATTTGTGATGAGAGCAAGCCTAGAGTACATTTCAGCGACACCTTCACCATCCTTCATTTTGAACTTGTCAAGTTGACTTTGAAGCACATCCAATTTGGATTCCTTAACGGAGTCGGTACCTTCGTGCATATCAATTAAAGTGTCCCAAATTTCCTTTGCATTCTCAAGACGACTGATTTTGTTGAATTTTTCAAGGCACAATCCATTGAACAGGATATCACAAGCTTGAGCATTGTATTGCAGCATCTTCACCTCTTTCGTTGTAGCTTCACGGTTCGGTTCTCTCCCATCGAAGAATTCACCTTGCAAGACAATACAAATAATAGCCCAAACGGCGGGGTTATGTCCAAGAATATGTATTTTCATCTTATGCTTCCAACTAGCAAAATTAGTACCATCAAAGTAAGGACCTCTACGGTGGTAATTTCCCTCGCTAAACGCCATACTCTCCTAGGTTTTAAAACCAAGGCTATGATCACCAAAATCTATGGAGATCAAAGCAAATGGAGACCAAAGCTCTGATACCAATTGTAGGATCGAAAGTATGTCTAGAGGGAGGGTGATTAGACTACTTGCCAAATAAAAATCTAGCCTTTTTCCCAATTTTAGTTCTTGGCAGATCTTAACAACTTAGTACAAGTCAAGCAATCACAATACAATTCAAGCATGCATGCAAAGAGTATATAAGCAGCGGAAAGTAAAGCATGCAACTTGCAAGAAAGTAGATAGATGGGATTGGAGAATGCAAACGCAGTTGGAGACACGGATGTTTTTGTCGTGGTTCCGATAGGTGGTGCTATTGTACATCCACGTTGATGGAGACTTCAACCCACGAACGGTAACGGCTGCGCGAGTCCACGGAGGGCTCCACCCACGAAGGGTCCACGAAGAAGCAACCTTGTCTATCCCATCATGGCCATCGCCCACGAAGGGCTTGCCTCACTAGGGTAGATCTTCACGAAGTAGGCGATCTCCTTGCCCTTACAAACTCCTTGGTTCAACTCCACAATCTTGTCGGAGGCTCCCAAGTGACACCTAACCAATCTAGGAGACACCACTCTCCAAAAGGTAATAGATGGTGTGTTGATGATGAACTCCTTGCTCTTGTGCTTCAAATGATAGTCTCCCCAACACTCAACTCTCTCTCATAGGATTGGATTTGGTGGAAAGAAGATTTGAGTGGAAAGCAACTTGGGAAGGCTAGAGATCAAGATTCATATTGTTGGATTGGAATATCTTGATCTCAACACATGAGTAGGTGGTTCTCTCTCAGAAAATGAGTAGTGGAAGTGTAGGCACGTTCTGATGGCTTTCCTTTCGAATGAGGAGATGGTGGAGGGGTATATATAGCCTCCACACAAAATCTAACCGTTACACACAATATACCAAACTCGATGGGACCGAATAATAAAATCAGTCGGACCGATTCAGTACATTATGTGACCGTTAGGAATTTGGGTGGGACTGACATGTCAACTTGGTGGGACCAATATCATTAGGGTTAGGGCATAACGTAATCTCGGTTTGACCAATTACACAAACTCGGTGGGACCGACTTTCGAATTGGCTAACAAGAGAGTTGGTCAGGCAAACTCGGTGAGACCGATTCGCTCATCTCGGTTGGACCAAAACGTTACGAAAGGGAAATAGAGAGTTTAGATTGCAAACTTGGTGGGACCGATCGCTCATCTCGGTTTGACCGAAACGTTACGAACGGAAACAGAGAGTTTACAATCCCATCTCGGTGAGACCGAGATCCCTATCGGTGAGACCGAAAAGACTAGGGTTTCTGGCAGTGGCTATGTCAAATGAACTCAGTGGCGCCGGATGGATCAAATCGGTGGGGCCGAGTTTGACTTTTGGTTTGGGACATATGTGGATGTGAGAAATTGGTTGAGGGCTTTGGAGCATATCACTAAGCATCATGAGAGCAAGCAAGCCATTAAGCAACACCTCATCCCCTTTTACTAGTATTGGCTTTCCTATAGACTCAATGTGATCTTGGATCACTAAAAGTAAAATGTAGAGTCTTGAACTTTGAAGCTTGGGCCAATCTTTTGTCCTTAGCATTTTGAGGGGTCCACATTCCTAATCCATGCCATGCCAATCATTAAACTTTCTTGAAATGTTTTTCTTGAAATGTTTTTCTTGAAATGTTTATCTTGAAATGGCATTAGTTCAGTGAGCTATATGTTGTTGATTATTACCAAAACCACCCAGGGATAGTTGCACTTTCAAGTGCCCGCCGGATTGCTTGCGTACTGCGCTTCTGGTCGGGTCTCTTTCGACGCGAGTTGTGGTGCATCACCATCGGCATTGGAGGTACACGGTGACATGTTCATGGGTGAACACACTTTTTCGCGACTCCGCTGGGGGCGAAGCTTTGAACATTCTCCGGTCCGTTCTTGCTATGAAGTAATCAATGGTTTGCAATCTAGAAAGGACCCAATTCACATATGTAGATGCAAATAATGCATATGTTGTTGCTAGATCATCTAGTGATCATAATGTATCGGCTAGCCCTAGTTTTATCAATCATGCATGTAATTATGTGCAAGAGCCTATGGAACAAAATCTTTATGCTTCTACCTCATATAATTTTAGCAACATGCACACATATGTATTCCAACTCCCATGCATCGGCAACCCCACAAATCCGTATGCCGGACATGATGAGTTCGGTTAATCAAGTTGAAACACCTCACATAGGAACTTCCGATAGTATGCAACAAAGTGTTTCACCATTTTATTCATAGGCAACTAACTTGCAATATATTAATCCAAACATGCTGGTGGATAGGGGAATTGGCCATGCTACTACTAGTTATCCAGCTGATTACCCTCAATCATCATATGCTACACCTCATGCTGCTAATTTTTTGGCACCATATGCAACTATAGGTATTCATAATTCGGCTTCGCACCTTCATGCTAATAGCCGAATAAGTGAAAATTCTATAGGATCACATCTGTCTTCACCTAGTATCATGGCATACAACATTTTTCCTACACAATTACAGAATTTCGGCGACATCTCATTACCGAAAGAGTCTAAAAGTGTTGGGGGCAATTTTATCCAAATTGGGTCATTAAGAAAAATCTTACGTCTTTTTGGGATGAATACAATGTTGTTCTACATGAATTAATAAAGGAGGGAACCTATTAAATATGCTGCAATACAAGCGAGATTATCTCAAAAAGAGAAAGCATTGGGTGTGGATAGAATTATCAAAAAAAAAGTGGTGATTCGGATAACAAAGTTAATTCGGTTATTGAATAGACCGAATCAAATATTACGTATGTGATCATGCTTTCCCAACGTGTTGGGGAGCTATTTAAAAGAGGAACATCATATCATTCAAGTAACGCAACCATCATGCTTTCCCAACGTGTTTGAAAAGGTATGTCTAGCAAGTGATTTACCTATCTTCCGATTTGGTCGCAACTTTCTTGTTGATGCTTCTATAAGAAAAATTCTCATAAGTAATTTTGAAAGACCAATGAAGAAGGTTAATTTACTTGTTAGCAATAAAATTGTTATAGAACATATCGGTCAACCTATTGTGCCATTTATAAAGACCAATCGTGACTTATTATTGCAACCAAAGTTTTTCCCATTGCTTTATTTAAAGGTCATATCTAATTGGGTAGCTTTGCTTGCTTCATACTTGGCTTATGCATGGTCCCAATTGAGACATGTATGTTCTAACTTGTTTGATTTCATAAATTTAAAGCCAAGGTTATACTCTATTGAGAAAACCGATGATAGTATAATTTCCTTTTAAAAGACATCAGAGATAGAGTGTGATAACCCCCAAGTATAGGGGATCTTTTGTGGCCATTTTTGATAAATAAGAGTGTCGAACCCAACGAGGAGCTAAAGGTATAATAAATATTCCCTCAAGTTCCATCGACCACCGATACAACTCTATGCACGCTTAACAATTGCTTTACCCAGAACAAGAATAAAACTAGAAGTACCTTGTAGGTATGGTAGGATAGGTTTCCAAGATAATAAAGAACGTGAAAATAAAAGTTAGGTGCTGTTTAAATAAAAGTGCAATTAAATTAGTATAACAATTGTGGATTGGTGCTGGTAGGATTTGCGGAATTGTCTCTTAGCAATTGACTATGTTGGTAGACCGATAACAAGTTTTTATGTGGGAGAGGCCACTACTAGCATGTCGTCCCTTACTTGGAACTCTATGCACTTATGATTGGAACTATTAGCAAGCATCCGCAACTACTAACATTTATTAAGGTAAAACCCAACCATAGCATTAAGATATATATTGGGCCCCCTTCAATCCCGTATGCATCAATTTCTATGGTAGGCTGAAGCTGCTGTCACCCTTGCCCTCCAATGCATAGTCCTATCAACATACAACTAACCCTATGGTGTGATCCACACGTGCGCTCATATGATGGGCACCAAAGGACAGCAACATAACCACAATCAAATTAAACCTACCATAGCAATTCACCAATTACTGATAGGAAAAAAAATCTACTCAGACATCATAGGATGGCAACATATCATTGGATAATAGTAAGAAGCATAAATCACCATGTTCAAGTAGAGGGTACAGTGGATTGCAGGAGAGTGGACTGCTGAATATAGATGGGGGAAGGTGATGGAATTGTTGGAGTATATTGTCATCACACGGTGATTGCCCAGCGGCGTTCTGGCACCACGCGGAGAGAGGGGGAGAGAGCCCCCCTCCTTCTTCTTTTTCCTTGGCCTCCCCCCTAGATGGGACGAGGGTTTCCCTCTGGTCCATGGCCTCCATGGAGGTGGAGGGGCAAGAGCCCCTCTGAGATTGGATCTCTCTCTCTCTCTGTGTTCTCTTCTATTTCGCGTTCCTCTTTTCTTGCCAAAAACCATTTCTTATATTCCGGGAGATCCGTAACTCCTATTGTGCTGAGATTTTAACACTGTTTTTTCCGGATACAAGCTTCCTTCGCCTGAAGAAGAGCCCCAACCGACTTATGAGGAGGGCACAACCCACCACCACGCGCATGGGTTCTGGCGCGCCCAGGTGTCTTGTGGTGGTTGTGGGCCCCCATTTGCGTTGATTCCAAATCCCAAAAATCACATATATGCCAAATTAAATCTCGTTAAATTTTATCGCGTTTGGACTTTGTTTGATATGGATATTTCGTGAAACAAAAAACATGCAACAAACAGGAACTGACACTAGGCACTGGATCAATATGTTAGTCCAATAAATCATATAAAATGATGCCAAAAATATGTGAGTGTTGTATAATATTGGCATGAAACAATAAAAAATTATAGATAGGACAGAGACGTATCAGAGTGCAAAACACAATGCATAGCCAAATGGGGTAATGTAAAATCTGAACCATTCATTTGCTTAACTCAAAGCCGTTCTCACAGCAAGATCGGCTAAAGAATAAAAAGTTTACCTTCAATTCAAGCATGTGTGATCAAATATTTGATTTATTGTTGAAAAATAATTACATAAGCATTCTTGATCACCATGTCAAGCCATCAATTCAAGGACGAATGTATTGTAGGTTGCATCATCCGTTCAAACATAATTTTGAGGATTACAATATGTTCCATCCAATAGTTAAATCGTCCATTCATAAAGGACGATTGAAATTTGTTGAGACGCCAAGAGATGACCAGTTTATTCCGATCGGTCCTTATGGCAAACGATTTTTGCATTGGCTGCTTCAAGCCAATACGTTTAAACATGAGAAGGTAAAAACTATGGATTATGGGATCAAATTTTCAAGTAAAGAAATTGTTCAAGAGCACAATGAAAATATTCTTGAAGGCGGGAATTCCATCAAGGTTGCGCAAAAGATGCCAAGTACCGGGGGGCAACAAAAACATCCAAAGATCGGTGCAAGCACAACCAAAGAAAGCAAAGGCCGAGGTAAGCACAAAGGTAAAAAGACGAAAGTCACTTTCGCGCAACTATTGAAAAAATATCAGAAGATAAGTGAGGAGAACAGTGCTTATTGGCCAAGTAATTCAAGAGCATCAAGACCACCCCCAAGGCGAAAACTCGAGGATCGATATTGGCAAAATGAGAATTCTAATGCAGTATATTCATATCCATATTTTGTGCCCCCAATGCCAATGCCATGGATACCTTCCTATGATCATGTAAATCCATATCCATTATGGGTCAGGTATGACACAAGGGCGCATTCTTCATCTTATTTTAGACCATCTCACAAAAATTATGCAGGTCAAAGATCAACCTTTGAACAATCACCTGTCAAAGACCGTTTCAATCATAAGGAATCGGTCCGGAGCTCTAGGAACAAGAAAAAGGTGGTCAAGCAAGTTTACGATGTTAAAAAAGATGATCGTAAGAGTACTACTTCAGATTTGATCTCAAATGAAAAAGAGCCAACTAAAGTGTTGACATTGGCTACTAAAGAAAATGAGGCAAGTCAAACAAGTTTCAAATCTTAAGAGAAGAAGTTGAGAGTGCACAAGGTCAAACAAGAATTACCGTTGCTTCAAACAAAGTCACAGCCGGGGTGCTCACTCGGCTTATCATATTGGCAAAAAAAATTATAAAAACTTAGTGCACAAGAACTTGAAGAAAGAAACATGGCATGGGTTCCCAAAGGAAGTACTCAAAATTAGAATTATGTGCAAGCTTTCATTACAGTAAGTGTGGGAAAGGTGAAGAAGGAAAAGAGTGAAAACTATGAAGGACCAAGCGGAAGGTTTCAACATCTTCGGTCCACACATTATCCATATTCTTCATCTATGTCGTTGATGCCTATGCCATGGAATTCATCATCAGGTATGATTGGTTACTCTCAGTGGGCTTATTTTAATCCATGGATGCAATATAATTTCTTACATCATGAAGGGGTATTACCAAATCATCATATGTTCGATTAGCTTCACTTTTGTTGCTAGTCTAAATGGCTAATACATACTTATCATACTAAGCTCGTACAAAATGGCTGATGGAGTGTTTACATCGCGCTTAGAACAAACTTTGTGCAAGTTATTTTACGGCACACAAGTTTTGCCAAAAACAAGGGAGCATGTGTTGACACCAGATTTTGGCACTGTCAAGAACTTAACTAAGATGGCCTCAAATGAAGGAGTAACCTGTATTAAAAAAAGTTGTATTTTCGACGTAAACATCTTTGAAGTTTGGGACATCGCCATCCGATCTCATCTCAAGGGCCGAAGTTGTGCTTGAAGTACTAGATTTTGTATGCGGAGTACTGTTCGACCAATTATACCTCCAAGACAGCCTCATATGAGAAAAGTTTATATGCAGATTCTCTTCATCTCATCGAAACGATCGATTTTGATATAAAAATCGTCTCATTACGAGGTTGTATGCAAAAGTTGGAGCCCACGCACTCCGGACCTACCATGAGTAAAAACTAGCCCGGGGCATCACACACGATGTGTGATGGGTCGCGCGAGCGATTCAGCTCTAAAGATAGTCTCCAATAGAAAAACATTCAACACAAAACTTGTTCGTCACGTCAAAATGGTTAAATTTGCTTTTGGGGCATCTTCATCCGAAGTAGTATTTGGCTTGTGAAACACAAAAACTGAACTGCTATCTCAGACATACCTAACTCGAGTTCGGATAATGTTGGAAGGATTTGAACAAGATTTGGAGTTCTTTCTTGAACGGGAAGTCTAGTCACCTCATAAATAGATGAGAGGTGATGACCGATTTAAAAACACACAATCGAATAATCTCTACCACTTTTTTATCTTTTACCTTCTCCCTTGTTCTTGTTCTTCCTCGTTCTTTGTTCGTTCTTCTTGTTGCAGGGCGGCGAACCTCGAGGCCCTAGGGTCCGTCAGGCCGACCTAGGGAAGCCGATAGCCGTTCTACGCCCTAACGCGGTCCCTCCCGGCGTGTGGGATTTCAGGTCTATAAAAGTGTCACCGGATTGCTTGCGTACCACGCTTCTGGTCGGGTCTCCTTCAACGCGAGCTGCAGTGCATCACCATCGGCATTGGATGTACACGGTGACGTGTTGGTATGCCAACACCCTTGAAGATACCCTTAGTTCCTAGAATTAGGGTACTGCCAGAAGAATATTTCTAGTAGTTGGAGGACTATACATTGAGCCACCAATGTTTTACAGAAAGGTTAAAAATCTATAGTGAATTTTTTAGATATGAATAATTGAATGTTTTCCATGGCAATAGCAAATTGAGCTTGCTAGCACCGTAATTCCCTGGCAAAATATGGACTGAGACGGATTTGCCATACTCGTTAACTAAATTTTCCATCATCAAATACAGCTTGTCGTGCCTAAAAATCTAACGTTCACTAGATATACAAATCCATGTTTTATTTCAAATAAATAAGTATAGAGATATACTCCCTCTGCAAAAGAAATATAAATGTAATTGTCTTATATTTCTTTACAGAAGGAGTATTTGTTGTGTTCGTGAAAAAGACATGGAGCGATCTATTCCCATGCATGCATCCCTAAAGACTCTAAGCTCCCTCAAAATAGGATGCTTTTAGGGCTCATGGTATTGATCTTGTGGCCAGATGTTAGCCGTTGAACGTCTCATTCCTTTCTATTTTTTAGTATATGATTGTGGCCTTGATGCCTGCTAGAACTACGTCGGTATTTCCCCAAAGAGGAAGGGATGATGTAGCACAACGATAGTAGATATTACCCTCAGTGATGAGACCAAGGTTATCAAACCAGTAGGAGAACCAAGCAACACAACGTAAACATCTCCTGCACACAAATAATAAATACTCGCAACCCGACGTGTTAAAGGGGGTTTCAATCCCTTTCGGGTAATGGTGCCTCAGATTAGTGAGAAGACGTGATAAAGTTGTGATAGATAGGATAAATAGATCACAAAATAAATAAAGTGTAGCAAGGTATTTTTGTATTTTTGGTTTAGTAGATCTGGAAATAAAAGCAAAGGAAAAATAGATCACAAAGGCAAATATGATGAGAATAGACCCAGGGCCATAGGTTTCACTAGTGGCTTTTGTCGAGAAAAATAGCAAACGGTGGGAAAACAATTACTTTTGGGCAATTGATAGAACTTCAAATAATCATGGTGATATCCAGGCAATGATCATTATATAGCCATACGTCCAAGATTAGTAGACCGACTCCTGCCTGCATCTACTACTATTACTCCACACATCGAGCGCTATCCAGCATGCATCTAGTGTATTAAGTTCATGGGAAAACGAAGTAATGCAATAATAATGATGACATTATGTAGAGAAAATTTATTTATTTAGAAATAGACCGCATCTTGTTATCCTTAATAGCAACGATACATACGTGTCATTTCCCCTTCTGTCACTGGGATCAAGCATCGTAAGATCAAATCCATCACAAAGTACCTCTTCCCATTGCAAGATAAATAGATCAAGTTGGCCAAACAAAATCCAAATATCAGAGAAGAAATACGAGGCTATAAGAAATCATGCATATAAGAGATCAACGAAGACTCAAATAACTTTCATGGATAAAAACATAGATCTGATCATAAACTCAAAGTTTATTGGATCCCAACAAACACACCACAAGAAGACGTACATCATACGGATCTCCAAGAGACCATTGTATTGAGAATCAAGAGAGAGAGAGAGAGAGAGAGGAAGCCATCTAGCTACTAACTACGGACCCGTAGGTCTACAATGAACTACTCATGCATCATCGGAGAGGCGCCAATGGACATGATGAACCCCTCCGAGATGGTGTCTAGATTGGATTTGGTGTTTCTAGGACTTGCGGCGGCTGGA
The DNA here is from genome assembly GCF_002162155.2 of Triticum dicoccoides. Taxonomy (NCBI): domain Eukaryota; kingdom Viridiplantae; phylum Streptophyta; class Magnoliopsida; order Poales; family Poaceae; genus Triticum; species Triticum dicoccoides. The sequence continues at coordinate 539,619,855 of NC_041387.1, read as the reverse complement.
ATTGATTTTCGTCGACTTTCCTAGGGTTTCTAGAATATTGGGGTATTTATAGAGAAAAGAGGCGGTGCGGGAGGCCACCGAAGTGGGCACAACCCACCTGGGTGCGCCTAGACCTCCAGGCGCGCCCTGGTGGGTTGTGCTCCCCTCAGAGCTCCCCTCAGGTACTTTCTTCGCCCACTGGATGTCTTTTGGTCCAAAAGAACCACAAAATGTGTCACTAAGTTCGGACTCCGTTTGGTATTGATTTCCTACAATGTAAAAAACAAGCAGAAAACAACAACTGGCATTGGGCACTATGTCAATAGGTTAGTACCAAAAAATGATATAAAATGACTATAAAATGATTGTAAAACATCCAAGAATGATAATATAACATCATGGAACAATCAATAATTATAGATACGTTGGAGACGTATCAGCATCCCCAAGCTTAATTCATGCTCGTCGTCGAGTAGGTAAATGATAAAAACATATTTTTTATGTGGAATGTTGCCTAACATGTTCATCACATATTCTTTTCTTTATAGCATGGACATTTGGACTTTTATATGGTTCAAAGCAATAGTCTAGTTTTGACATGAAGACTTTAATACTCAAGCATACCAACAAACAACAATGTCTTTCAAAATATCAGCACTAAAGCAAGTTATCCTATCCCATTATGCTCAATCATTGATCCATTCATGAGACACACTCGAATATTAGCTAGACCCAATGCTCAAATATGATCATAGTGCCCCTTAGTTGGTGCTTTATAAGAGAAGATGGAGACTCAAATTCAAAATAAAAATTGCATAAAGTAAAAGAAAGGCCCTTCACAGAGGGAAATAGGGATTTGTAGAGGTGCCAGAGCTTAAAGAGAAAATTAAGAGATAAAAACATTTTGGGAGGCATACTTTTCACACTAACAAAAATGACTTAGAGATCCCAACACTTTCCATGCTAGATACATCATAGGCGGTTCCCAAACAGAAAATAAATTTTATTCCTTTTTCCACCATACTTTCACTTTCCATGGCTAACTGTATCCACGGGTGCACTCCATACCAACACTTTCCAAGGAATTTATTATTTGACAACATAAAGTAAATTCATTTTTTCATTTCGGGACTAAGCATCCCTAATACCTTTGTCGTACTCAAGCATTAAGCATTAAGCATAAGTAACACCAACTATGCACCACAAGTAGGATATAAATTTCATTGCGTAACTATTGACTTTCGTGCTTGCATAGGGAATCACACACCTTAATATCAATATTCTTACTAAAGTATAATTACTCATCAACATGACTCACATATCACATCGTCATGTCTCAAAACCATTACTAAGAATCAAGTTTATTTTGTCCAATGATTTTCATGAAAGTTTTTATTATATCCCCCTTGGATATCTATCACTTTGGGACTAGTTTCATATGTTGCTTTTAATAAGCTCAAAAAAATTAAGTGAAGAACATGAGCATAATATTTCTTTCTCTCAAAATAATCTAAGTGAAGCAAGAGAGAATTTCTTAAAAAAATTACTAACTCCCAAATAAATCTAAATGAAGCATGAGAGAATTTCTTCAAATATAACAAAGCACACCTTGCTAAAAAAGATATAAGTGAAGCACTAGAGAAATTCCATGGCTCTAAAAATTGAAGTGAAGCATAGGAGCAAGCATAGCATAATTTTTGGCTCTCTCAAAAAGGTGTGTCTAGCAAGGATTCAAGGCTTAAGACACAAAGAGAAACAAGCAAAGACTCATATCACATAAGACACTCCAAGCAAAACTCATAATATGTGACGAATAAAAATATAGCTCCAAGTAAAATACCGATGGTTGTTAGAAGAAAGAGAGGATGCCACTTGGGGGCATCCCCAAGCTTAGTTGCTTGCTACTTCTTTGAATATTATCTTGGCATGCCTCGGGCATCCGCAAGCTTAGCCTTTTGCTAATCCTTATTCCTTCATCCATCGTAAGATCACCCAAAACTTGAAAACTTCAATCACACAAAACTCAACAAAGCCTTCGTAAGATCCATTCGTATAAGAAAGCAAACCACTACTATAAATATTGTTGCAAACCCATTCATATTTTATTTTTATATTATATCTACTATATTCCAACTTTTCTATGCAAAAACTCTTCAAATAAAACCATAGAATCATCAAAACAAGCACACAACACAAAGAAAATAGAATCTGCCAAAAACAGAACACTCTGTAGCAATCTGACTACTTCAAATACTTCTATAACTCCAAAAATTCTAAAAACTTTGGACAACGTGAATAATTTGTTTATTAATCTTCTGCAAAAAGAATTAACTCAAAAGCACTCTTCTGATAAAAATAAAAAATATTTTCGTGAGCGCAAAAGTTTCTATTTTTCAGCAAGATCAAATCAACTCTCACCCAAATCATCCGAAAGGCTTTGCTTGGCACGAACACTATTTTAAACCACAAAAACACATCTAATTAGAGGAATAATTGTGTATTTTATTGAAAACAACAAGAAAACCAAAAAGCAAAAAGATACAGGTTGGGTTGCCTCCCAACGAGCCCTATCGATTTATGCCCCTAGCTAGGCATGAGATTTCAATGATGCTCAAATAAAAGATAGTAATTAAAATACAAAGAGAGGATCATGTAGCATATGGCAACCACATTTAAGTCTAACATACTTCCTAAGCATATGCATTTTATAAGCAAACAAATTATCAAGACAAGAAACATCTAGCATATGCAAAGAAGAGAAATAAAACATTGACGATCTCAACATAACGAGAGGTAATTTAGTAACATGAAAATTTCTACAACCATATTTCCCTCTGTCATAATAATTACATGTGGGATAATATTCAAATTCAACAATATAACTATCACATAACATATTCTCTATATGATCCACATGCATGCAAAGTTGAAACCCTTCCAAAATAGTGGGATTATCATCAAATAAAGTCATGACTTCTCCAAACCCACTTTTATCAAAAAAATCACAAGATTGATAATTCTCCAAAGTAGTGAGATCATTAATACCTAAAGTGGCACTCTTCCAAACCCACTTTCAATATTATTGCAAACATATTCACCATGAGGTTTAAATAAATTTTCAAGATCATAAGAATCATTATTACCCCAATCATGATCATTGGAATAAGTAGTGGATATAGAAATATTAGCATCCCCAAGCTTGGGGTTTTGCATATTATTAGCACAATTGACATTAATACAATTTATAGTAACATCATTTCAATCATGCTTTTCATGTAAGGAACTATGATGAATCACTTTATAATTTTCTTCTTTTAACACTTCATCACAATTTTCAGATTCATAAATCTCAAGAAAAACTTCATTAAGATAATCTAGTGAACTCAATTCACTAGCAATGGGTTCATCATAATTGGATCTCTTGAAAAGATTAGTAAGTGGATGAGGATCCTTATCAATATATTTATAGCAATTGAAGATGCAAGAAAATAGAAGGCATATGGTAACACAAGTAGAGACAGCAAACAAGAGATCTGACGATAAAAAGGCGAACGAAAAAGAGGGCGAATAAAACAAAAAAAACTGAAGTGTGGGAGAGGAAAACGAGGGTCAAATTGCAAATAAAGTAAATTGCAAGGAGATGAGATTTGTGATTAGGAACCTGGTTGATGTTGATGATGTCTCCCCAACAACGGCACCAGAAATTCCTTTTGATGCCTGCTAGAACTACGCCGGTATTTCCCCAAAGAGGAAGGGATAATGCAGCACAATAACGGTAGGTATTTCCCTCAGTGATGATACCAAGGTTATCGAACCATTAGGAGAACCAAGCAACACAACGTAAACAGCCCCTGCACACAAATAACAAATACTTGCAACCCGACATGTTAAAGGGGTTGTCAATCCCTTTTGGTAACGATGCCTCAGATTAGCGAGAAGACGTGATAAAGTTGTGATAGATAGGATAAAGAGATAGCATAATAAATAAAGTGCAGCAAGGTATTTTTGTATTTTTCGTTTAGTAGATCTGTAAATAAAAGCAAAGGAAAATTAGATTGCAAAGGCAAATATGATGAGAAGAGACTCGGGGGCCGTAGGTTTCACTAGTGGCTTCTCACAAGAAAAATAGCAAACGGTGGGAAAACAATTACTGTTGGGCAACTGATAAAACTTCAAATAATCATGACGATATCCACGCAATGATCATTATATAGGCATCATTTCCAAGATTAGTAGACCGACTCCTGCTTGCATCTAGTACTATTACTCCACACATCGACCGCTATCCAGCATGCATCTAGTGTATTAAGTTCATGGAAAAACGGAGTAATGCAATAAGAATGATGACATGATGTAGACAAGGTCTATATATGTAGAAATAGACCCCATCTCGTTATCCTTAACAACAATACATACGTGTCATTTCCCCTTTTGTCACTGGGATCAAGCACCGTAAGATCGAACCCATCACAAAGCACATCTTTCCATTGCAAGATAAATAGATCAAGTTGGCCAAACAAAACCCAAATATCAAAGAAGAAATATGAGGCTATAAGAAATCATGCATATAAGAGATCAAAGAAGACAAATAACTTTCATGGATAAAAACATAGATCTGATCATAAACTCAAAGTTCACCGGATCCCAACAAACACACCGCAAAAAGACATACATCATATGGATCTCCAAGAGACCATTGTATTGAGAATCAAGAGAGAGAGAGAGAGAGAGAGAGAGAGAGGAAGCCATCTAGCTACTAACTATGGACCCATAGGTCTACAATGAACTACTCACGTATCATTGGAGAGGCACCAATGGACATGATGAACACCTCCGAGATGGTGTCTAGATTGGATCTGGTGTTTCTGGAACATGCGGTGGCTGGAATTGATTTTCGGTGACTCCCCTAGGTTTTCTAGAATATTGGGGTATTTATAGAGCAAAGAGGCGACGCGGGAGGCCACCGACACTAGTAGAAAACAAGGCTTTGGTTCAGGCCGGTCCAGCCCAGAACTGGGACCCATGTGGGCATAGGTCCCGATTTGTGAGGCCAGGGGGGCGGCCGGGCCATCATGGGGCATTGGTACCGGTTCATCTAGCACCTTTGGTCCCGGTTCGAGGCTCGAACCAGGACCAATGGGCCTTGCTCCTAGCCCACCACCATTGGTCTCGGTTGGTGGCTTGAACCGGGACCAAAGGATGTCCTTTAGTCCCGGTTCTAGCCACGAACCAGGACTAATGATATGCCTATATACACCCCTTGCCCACGAGCAGAGAAGTGGAGTGCTCTGTTTGTTTTGGGAGAGGTGTGTTGTGCTCTAGCTCACCTCCTATGCACATGAGGTGTTCGATGAAATGCCCGAGCCACACTTAAGATTTCTCCTCTCGAAGCTCCTTGTCCAAGCTCCAGTTTCCTCGATATTTGTCTAGGTTTGGCGGTCTGTCCTGTCCCGTCCCCGTCCTCACTGCCATTGATCGCCTGTGCCGATCTCGTCGCCTGCACCACCATGGTGAGCCTCTTGATCTTATCTTCTTTCTAAAAGAAAAATGTTCTTACTTTGTATGATTTAGATAGATACTTGTGTAGTCTTCTTACTTATTATTGTTTGTTATTATATAGTGTGACGGTTTTGGTATCCGTCTTCGTCGGCCCTCATCCTATCTATGATTCAGATGTGGTATATATATTTTATTTTATAAATATTAGTTTCATTTAGTGTTTATGACAATTATGCCGAGGAACGTGACATATATTTTTTTATCTAGGAGGTATGTGAACTGGAAATTCCAACAGACCCTATTGTCGAGAGGTTAAATTTAGTTGAAAAATAAAACAATTACTTGAAGGAAAAATTGAAAAAAATTGAGGACGAGAAGATGATATTGGAGTTGCATGTTGCGGATGTCATCGATGATCACAAGATCAAGATGGATGCAATGTGCTTGAAGATTAGAAAGATTAGAAAATATACCATTCATACTGAGGCTTGGTATCATTATGCCGTTGGATCAATTGATACCTTGGTTGCGGTTATGATCACATTTCTTGTTGGAATGAAATATTTTACATAGTTTCAATGTATGGTTTAATTAGATGCTCTGGAGAGCTATATGTTGTTCAATGAGAACTATGTATGTACTTTGGTTTTAATGTGATGATGAACTTCTATTAATTTGGTCAGTTATCTATTCATGATGTACGCAGAGATGAACCGACAATGGATGTACTGTAATAGACGGACCTCCGAGTACATTAAGGGCGTGAATAATTTTTTCGCGGTGGCTGAGGCAAACAAGCAGAATGGTTTTATGTGTTGTCCATGCCCTATATGTGGGAATACGAGGTCTTACTCTAACTCGAAAACCCTTCACTCCCACCTTCTTTATAAGGGTTTCATGCCACACTATAATGGTTGGACCAAGCACGGAGAAAGAGGGGTTATGATGGAAGACATCAAAGAAGAAGAAGATGATGACAACTATGTGCCACATGAATATGGTGATGCTGCAACGGGGGAAGCTGAAGATCAAGAGGAACCAGGCGATGTGCCCGATGATGATCTTCATCGGGTCATTGTTGATGCAAAGACACAGTGCGAAAATGAAAAGGAGAAGCTAAAGTTCGATTGCATGTTAGAGGATCACAAAAAGGGGTTGTACCTCAATTGAGAAGATGGCAACACAAAGCTCGGTACCGTACTGGAATTGCTGCAGTGGAAGGCAGAGAATGGTGTGCCTGACAAAGGATTTGAGAAGCTACTAAAAATATTGAAGAAGAAGCTTCCAAAGGATAACGTGCCCGACAGTACGTATGCAGCAAAGACGGTTGTATGCCCTCCAGGATTGGAGGTGCATAAGATACATGCATGCCCTAATGACTGCATCCTCTACCGCGGTGCGTATGAGGATTTGAACGCATGCCCGGTATGCGGTGCATTGCGGTATAAGATCAGACAAGATGACCCTGGTGATGTTGACAGTGAACGCCCCAGGAAGAGGGTTCCTGCAAAGGTGATGTGGTATGATCCTATAATACCACAGTTGAAACGCCTGTTCAGAAACAAAGAGCATGCCAAGTTGATGCGATGGCACAGAGAGGATCGTAAGAAAGACGGGAAGTTGAGAGCACCCGCTGACGGGTCGCCATGGAGAAAAATCAAGAGAAAGTACTGGGTGGAGTTTGCAGGTGACGCAAGGAACGTATGGTTTGGTTTAAGCACGGATGGCATTAATCCTTTTGGGAAGCATAGCAGCAATCACATCACTTGGCCCGTGACTCTATGTATCTATAACCTTCCTCCTTGGATGTGCATGAAGCGGAAGTTCATTATGATGTCAGTTCTCATCCAAGGCCCTAAGCAACCCGGCAACGATAATGATGTGTACCTAAGGCCATTAGTTGAAGAACTTTTACTGATGTGGGTTGGAAACAGTGTACATGTGTGGGATGAGCACAAACAAGAGGAATTTGACCTGCATGCGTTGTTGTTTGTAACCTTCAACGATTGGCCTCCTCTCAGTAACCTTTCAGGATAGACAAACAAGGGATAACACGCATGCACGCACTGTTTAGATGACACCGAAAGTATATACCTGGACAAATGCAGGAAGAATGTGTACCTGGGGCATGGTCGATTTCTTCCGACCAACCATCAATGTCGAAAGAAAGGCAAGCATTTCAAAGGCGAGGCAGATCACCAGAAGAAGCCCGCCATGCGTACCGGCAATCACGTACTTGCTATGGTTGATGATTTAAAAGTAGTCTTCGGAAAGGGTTGTGGTGGACTATCTGTTCCGAATGACGCTGAGGGGCGCGCACCCATGTGGAAGAAGAAATCTATATTTTGGGACCTACCCTACTGGAAAGACCTAGAGGTCCGCTCTTCAATCGACATGATGCACGTGACGAAGAATCTTTGCGTGAACCTTCTAGGCTTCTTGGGCATGTATGGTAAGACAAAAGATACACCGGAAGCATGGGAGGACTGATACGTCCATTTTGCATCATGCTATCATATTGATATTTATTGCATTATGGGTTGTTATTACATGATATATCACAATACTTATGCCTATTCTCTCTTATTTTACAAGGTTTACTTGAAGAGGGAGAACACCGGAACTGGGATTCTGGGCTGGAAAAGGAGCAAATATTAGAGACCTATTCTGCACAGCTCCAAAAGTCCCGAAACTCCATGAACTTCATTTTTGGAATTAATAAAAAATACTAGCGAAAGAATCAGCGCCAGGGGCCCACACCCTGTCCACGAGGGTGGGGGCGCGCCCCCTGCCTCGTGGGCCCCCTGACAGCCTTCCGGTGGCCATCTTCTGCTATATGAAGTCTTTTACCCTGAAAAAAATCATAAGCAAGCTTACGGGACGAGACTCCGCCGCCACAAGGTGGAACCTTGGCGGAACCAATCTAGGGCTCCGACGGAGCTGTTCTGCCGGGGGAACGTCCCTCCGAGAGGGGGATAATCATCACCAACGATCCTCTCATCGAGAGGGGGTCAATCTCCATCAACATCTTCACCAGCACCATCTCCTCTCAAACCCTAGTTCATCTCTTGTATCCAATCTTTGTACCAAAACCTCAGATTGGTACCTGTGGGTTGCTAGGAGTGTTGATTACTCCCCGTAGTTGATGCTAGTTGGTTTATTTGGTGGAAGATCATATGTTCAGATCCTTAATGCATATTAATACCCCTCTGATTATGAACATGAATATGATTTGTGAGTAGTTATGTTTGTTCCTGAGGACATGGGAGAAGTCTTGCTATAAGTAATCATGTGAATTTGGTATTCGTTCGATATTTTGATGAGATGTATGTTGTCTCTCCTCTAGTGGTGTTATGTGAACGTCGACTACATGACACTTCACCATTGTTTGGGCCTAGAGGAAGGCACCGGGAAGTAATAAGTAGATGATGGTTTGCTAGAGTGACAGAAGCTTAAACCCTAGTTTATGCTTTGCTTCGTAAGGGGCTGATTTGGATCCATATGTTTCATGCTATGGTTAGGTTTACCTTAATACTTCTTTTGTAGTTGCGGATGCTTGTAATAGGGGTTAATCATAAGTGGGATGCTTGTCCAAGAAAGGGTAGAAACCAAGCACCGGTCCACCCACATACCAAATTATCAAAGTAATGAACGTGAATCATATCAGCGTGATGAAAACTAGCTTGACAATAATTCCCATGTGTCCTCGGGAGCACGTTCTCATATAAGAACTTGTCCAGGCTTGTCCTTTGCTACGAAAAGGATTGGTCCCTCTTGCTGCACCTTATTTACTTTCATTGCTTGTTACCCGTTACAAATTACCTTATCACAAAACTATCTGTTACCGATAATTTCAGTGCTTGCAGAGAATACCTTACTGAAAACCGCTTGTCATTTCCTTCTGCTCCTCGTTGGGTTCGACACTCTTACTTATTGAAAGGACTACAATAGATTCCCTACACTTGTGGGTCATCAAGACTCTTTTCTGGCGCCTTTGCCGGGGAGTGAAGCGCCTTTGGTAAGTGGAAATTGGTAAGGAAAATTTTATATAGTGTGCTGAAATTTACTGTCACTTGTTACTATGGAACATAATCCTTTGAGGGTGTTGTTTGGGGTATCTTCACCCCGACCAGTAGAGCAAAGAGTTGCTCCTCAACCTACTGAACCTACTGAAAATGTTTACTTTGAAATTCCTTCGGGTATGGTAGAGAAACTGCTAGCTAATCCTTTTATAGGAGATGGAACATTACATCCCGACTTGCACCTAATCTATGTGGATGAAGTTTGTGGATTATTTAAGCTTGCAGGCATGCCTGAGGATGTTATCAATAAGAAGGTCTTCCCTTTATCTTTGAAGGGAGAGGCATTGACATGGTTTAGGCTATGTGATGATATGGGATCATGGAACCACAACCGATTGAAATTGGAATTTCATCAGAAGTTTTATCCTATGCATGTTGTTCATCATGATCGTAATTACATATATAATTTCTAGCCTCGCGAAGGAGAAAGCATCGCTCAAGCTTGGGGGAGGCTTAAGTAAATGTTATATTCATGCCCCAATCATGAGCTCAAGAGAAATGATTATTCAAAAAAATTATGCTCGGCTTTCTCTCAACAATCGCTCCATGCTCGATACTTCTTGTGTTGGGTCTTTTATGATGAAGACTATTGAATTCAAATGGGATTTATTGAAAAGAATTAAACGCAACTCTGAAGATTGGGATCTCAACGAAGTTAAGGAGTTAGGTATGACACCTAAGTTTGATTGTGTTAAATCTTTTATGGATACCAATGTCTTCCGTGTGTTTAGCACTAAATATGGACTTGACTCTGAGATAGTAGCTTCTTTCTGTGAATCATTTGCTACTCATGTTAACCTCCCTAAGGAGAAGTGGTTTAAATATAATCCTCTCAGTGAAGTAAAAGTAGTTGCACCAATTAAAGTTGAAGAAAAGAATATCACTTATAATGATCCTATTGTCCCCACTAATTATATTGAGAAACCCCCTTTCCCTGTTAGGATAAATGATCATGCTAAAGCTTTAACTGTGGTTCGTAAGAGTAATACTAAAACACCTGCACCACCTGAGCAAATTAAAGTTGAACCTAATATTGTTGTGGTTAAAGATCTCTTGGCTGATAATATTGATGGGCATGTTATTTACTTTTGTGATGAAGCCGCTAGAATTGCTAGACCCGATTCTAAGAATAAACATAGACCTGTTGTTGGCATGCCTGTTATTTCTGTTAAAATAGGAGATCATTGTTATCATGACTTATGTGATATGGGTGCTAGTGCTAGTGCAATACCTTATTCCTTGTATACAAAAATTATGCATGATATTGCACCTGCTGAGATAGAAGAAATAGATGTCACAATTAAACTTGCCAATAGAGATACTATTTCACCAATTGGGATTGTTAGAGATGTTGAAGTCTTTTGTGGGAAAGTTAAATATCCTGCTGATTTTCTTTGTCTTGGTTCTCCAAAAGATAGCTTTTGTCCTATTATATTTGGTAGACCCTTCTTGAATACTGTTAATGCTAGGATAGATTGCAAAAAATATATCGTTAAGATTAGTTTGGATGATATGACTCACGAGTTTAATTTTGCTAAATTTCGTAGACAACCCCTTGATAAAGAATTGCCTAGTAAGGATGAAATTCTTGGTCTTGCTTCTATTGTCGTGCCTCCTAATGATCCTTTATAATAATATTTGCTAGACCATGAAAATGATATGTTCATGAATGAAAGAAGGGAAATAGATGAAGTATTCTTTAAATAGGGACCCATTTTGAAACACAACTTGTCGGTTGAATTTCTAGGGGATCCTCCACCACCCAAGGGTGATCCCGTGTTCGAGCTTAAACCATTACCTGATACTCTTAAATATGCTTATCTTGATGAAAAGAAAATATATCATGTTATTATTAGTGCTAACCTTTCAGAGCAGGAAGACAAGAGATTATTGAAAACTCTGAAGAAGCATTGGGCTGCTATTGGATATACTCTCGATGATCTTAAGGGCATTAGTCCCACTCTATGTCAACACAAAATAAATTTGGAGGAAGACACCAAACCAGTTATTGATCACCAACAACGGTTGAGGGAGTCCTGGATTAAGGGGTCCTCGGACAGCCGGACTATATACTTTGGCCGGACTGTTGGACTATGAAGATACAAGATAAGAAGACTTCATCCCATGTCCGGGTGGGACTCTCCTTTGCATGGAAGGCAAGCTAGGCGATTTGGATGTATAGATTTCCTTCTCTGTAACCGACTCTGTGTAACCCTAGCCCCCTCCGGTGTCTATATAAACCAGAGGGTTTAGTCCGTAGGACAAGAACAATCATAATCATAGGCTAGCTTCTAGGGTTAGCCTCCTTGATCTCGTGGTAGATCAACTCTTGTAATACTCATATCATCAAGATCAATCAAGTAGGAAGTAGGGTATTACCTCCATAGAGAGGGCCCGAACCTGGGTAAACATCATGTCCCCCACCTCCTGTTACCATTAGCCTTAGACGCACAGTTTGGGACCCCCTACCCGAGATCCGCTGGTTTTGACACCGACAACGGTTAAATCCTAAGATGAAGGAAGTGGTAAGAAAGGAAATACTAAAGCTCCTAGAGGCAGGTATAATTTATCCCCTTGTTGATAGCCAGTGGGTAAGTCATGTTCATTATGTCCCTAAGAAGGGAGGTATTACTGTCGTTCCTAATGATAAAGAAGAATTGATCCCACAAAGAATTGTTACAGGTTATAGGATGGTAATTTATTTCCGCAAATTAAATAAAGCTACTAAAAAGGATCATTACCCTTTACCTTTTATTGATCAAATGCTAGAAAGATTATCCAAACATACACATTTTTGCTTTCTAGATGGTTACTCTGGTTTCTCTCAAATACATGTATCAGTGGAGGATCAAGAAAAGACCACTTGTACTTGTCCTTTCAGTACTTTTGCTTATAGACGTATGCCTTTTGGTTTATGTATTGCACCTGCTACCTTTCAAAGATGCATGATGGCTATATTCTCTGACTTCTGTGAAAAGATTTGTGAAGTTTTCATGGATGATTTCTCCGTTTATGGATATTCTTTCGATGATTGCTTGAGCAACCTTGATCGAGTTTTGCAGAGATGCGAAGACACTAGTCTTGTCTTGAATTGGCAGAAGTGCCACTTTATGGTTAATGAAGGCATTGTCTTGGGGCACAAAATTTCTGAAAGAGGTATTGAAGTTGATAAAGCTAAAGTTGATGCCCTTGAAAAGATGTCGTGTCCCAAGGACATTAAAGGTATAAGAAGTTTCCTTGGTCACGCCGGTTTTTATAGGAGGTTCATTAAGGACTTCTCTAACATTTCTAGGCCGCTGACCGATTTATTACAAAAAGATATTCCTTTTGTCTTCGATGATGATTGTATAGAAGCATTTGAAATACTTAAGAAAGCTTTGATGTCTGCACCTATTGTTCAGCCACCTGATTGGAATTTACTCTTTGAAATTATGTGTGATGCTAGCGATTATGCCATAGGTGTTGTTCTAGGACAAAGAGTTGATAAGAAACTAAATGGTATTAAATATGCTAGTAAAACTCTAGATAGTGCCCAGAGAAATTATGCTACTACTGAAAAAGAATTTCTAGCAGTTGTATTTGCTTGTGATAAGTTCAGACCTTATATTGTTGATTCTAAAGTAACTATTCACACTGATCATGCTGCTATTAAATATCTTATGGAAAAGAAGGATGCTAAACCTAGACTTATTAGATGGGTTCTTTTGCTACAAGAATTTGATTTACATATTATTGATAGAAAGGGAGCTGAGAACCCCGTTGCAGACAACTTGTCTAGGTTAGAGAATGTCCCTGATGACCCACTACCTATTGATGATAGCTTTCCTAATGAACAATTAGCTGTCATAAATGCTTCTCATACTGCTCCATGGTATGCTGATTATGCTAATTACATTGTTGCTACATTCATACCACCTAGTTTTACATACTAGCAAAAGAAAAAGTTTTTCTATGGTTTAAGACATTACTTTTGGGATGACCCACACCTTTATAAAGGTGTAGATGGTGTTATTAAATGTTGTGTACCTGAGCATGAATAGGAATAGATCCTACGCAAGTGTCACTCCGAGGCATATAGAGGACACCACGCTGGAGATAGAATTGCACATAGGGTATTGCAATCTGGTTTTTATTGGCCTACTCTCTTCAAGGATGCCCGTAAGTTTGTCTTATCTTGTGATGAATGTCAAAGAATTGTTAATACTAGTAGACGTTAAGAAATGCCTATGAGCTATTCTCTTGTTATTGAACCATTTGATGTTTGGGGCTTTGATTATATGGGACCATTTCCTTCCTCTAATGGGTATACACATATTTTAGTTGATGTTGATTACGTTACTAACTGGGTAGAAGCTATTCCAACTAGTAGTGCTGATCATAACACCTCTATTAAGATGCTTAAAGAACTTATTTTTTCGAGGTTTGGAGTCCCTAGATACTTAATGACTAATGGTGGTTCACATTTTATTCATGGTCCTTTTCGTAAAATGCTTGCTAAGTATGACATTAATCATAGAATTGCATCTCCCTATCACCCACAATCCAGTGGCCAAGTGGAGCTGAGTAACAGAGAGCTTAAATTAATTTTGCAAAAGATAGATCTAGAAAGAATTGGTCCAAGAAACTTGATGATGCATTATGGGCTTACAGAACTGCATATAAAAATCCTATGGGTATGTCTCCATATAAAATGGTTTACAGAAAAGCATGTCACTTACCTCTTGAACTAGAACATAAGGCATATTGGGCTATTAAAGAGCTCAATTATGATTTCAAACTTGCCGGTGAGAAGAGGTTATTTGACATTAGCTCACTTGATGAATGGAGAACTCAAGCTTATGAAAATGCCAAAGTGTTTAAGGAAAAAGTTAAAAGATGGCATGACAAAAGGATACAAAAGCGTGAGTTTAATGTACGTGATTATGTGTTGCTTTTCAACTCTCGTTTAAGATTTTTTGCAGGAAAACTTCTCTCTAAATGGGAAGGCCCTTACGTTATCGAGGAAGTCTATCATTTCGGAGCCATAAAAATCAATAACTTCGAAGGCACAAATCCGAAGGTGGTGAACGGTCAAAGAATCAAACATTATATCTCAGGTAATCCAATAAATGTTGAAACTAATGTTATTGAAACCGTAACCCCAAAGGAATACATAAGGGACACTTTCCAGAACATTCCAGACTCCGAAAAGGAACAGGTATGTGGTATGGTAAGTAAACCGACTCCAAAATAGTTCTAACAGTATTTTTTCTCTGTTTTGGAATATTTAAGAAAATAGGAAAATAAGAAGTAGTCCGGGAAGGACACGAGGCGTCCACGAGGGTGGAGGGCGCGCCCTACCCCCCTGGGCGTGCCCCCTGCCTCGTGGGCACCTCGTGTATTCTCCGGACTCCGTTGTCTTGCATGATACTTCTTTTGGTCGTTAAAAATTCATTATATAATCTCCCAAAGGTTTTGACCACCGTATCATGCAAATATCCTCTGTCTTTGTTTCGAGTTGTTTTCTGTCAGATTTTTCAAGGTTAGGCATCATCTCGTCACCCTCCTCCAATAATGAAGGCAGTGATGCTTGGCTGATGAAGATGGAGCTGAAGAGAGAAGGACCCGGGGAGATCAACAAGGAGGATAGGATCAAGAAGATTAGGGAGGATCAAGCTCCGGCGGGAGAAGAAGAAGACATCCAACCTCTTCCCGACCACTTTACCCCAACTAAGATTGAAGCTTTCAAGATGATTGAGTTAGCTCGCATAGAGAACAAGTATCTCACATGTGAAAATATTTTGCTGAAGGATCATATCATCTCACTCAAGGGCATTATCCACAAGTTGGAAGAGCTCCTACGCTTGATGTGCGACTATCCATCACCACCCTCTTCACCAGCAAAGGAGACATAATCACATGGGTATGGGCACTCCCCTTGGCAACTGCCAAGCTTGGGGAAGGTGCCCCAGTATCGTATCACCATCACACTCCTATCTTCACCGTTTTATTTAGTTTGATCCTTTTAGAAATATCTTGATCTAGTAGAATAAAGTTTTGGTATGATTTAGTTTTGAGTTTTTCCTTATGATCCCTCTATGTAATCGAGTCCATGAGCTATATATAATAAAGATTAGTGTTGAGTCAAGGGCTTTGCTGTTTTGCTATGATCCTGATGGAATAAAAAGAAAAAAAAGAAATAAAGAGATCATATTGATCTTATGGAGAGTAATGACTTCACACATAAAGAGTATGATGAATAAAAGTTGTTGAGAGTTGGAAAACATAGTTTTGGTCATCATTGCAATTAATAGGAAGTAATAAAGAAAGAGAGGTTCTCACATACAAATATACTATCTTGGACATCTTTTATGATTGTGAGCACTCATTAAAATATGACATGCTAAAGAGTTGGCATTGGATAAGGAAGACAACGTAATGGGATATGTTTTCTTATATCCTAAATAAAATATATTGTCATGGATCATCCAACATGTTGAGCTTGCCTTTCCCTCTCATGCTAGCCAAATTCCTTGCACCAAGTAGAAATTACTTGTGCTTCTGAAATACCCTTAAACTAGTTTTGCCATGAGAGTCCACCATATCTACCTATGGATTGAGTAAGATCCTTGAAGTAAGTTTCCATGTTGTATGCATATGTATGACTTATTAGTGGAGAAAATAAGCTTTATATGATCTTTTGATATGGAAGTAATAAAAGCGACAGACTACATAATAAAGGTCTTTATCACAAGTGGCAATATAAAGTGACGTTCTTTTGCATTAAGATTTCGTGCATCCAACCATAAAAGCACATGACAACCTCTGCTTCCCTTTGCGAAGGGCCTATCTTTTATTTTTGTCTTATACATTATGCAAGAGTCTTCGTGATCTTCACCTCTCCTTTTTACATTTTATCCTTTGGCAAGCACCTTGTGTTGGAAAGATCCTGATATATATATATGCAATTGGATGTAAGTTAGCATGAACTATTATCATTGACATTACCCTAGAGGTAAAAGGTTGGCAGGCGACACTATAAGCCCTATCTTTCTCTATGTCCGATTAAAACTCCATACCCATAAGTATTGTGTGAGTGTTAGCAATTGTGAAAGACTAAATGATGGTTGAGTATGTGGACTTGCTGAAAAGCTCTTATATTGACTCTTTCTAATGTTATGATAAATTGCAATTGCTTCAATGACCAAGATTATAGTTGTTAGTTTTCAATGAAGTTTTTGAGTCATACTTGACATTGTGAATAGATTATTACTTTAACATAAGTAATCATATGACAAATATATGTTGCTGTTATAAGAATGATCATGATGCCTTCATGTCCATATTTTATTTTATCGACACTACTATCTCTAAACATGTGGACATATTTTTCGATATCGGCTTCCGCTTGAGGACAAGCGAGGTCTAAGCTTGGGGGAGTTGATATGTCCATTTTGCATCATGCTTTCATATTGATATTTATTGCATTATGGGCTGTTATTACATGGTATATCACAATACTTATGCCTATTCTCTCTTATTTTACAAGGTTTACATGAAGAGGGAGACTGCCGGTAGCTGTGATCCTGGGCTGGAAAAGGAGCAAATATTAGAGACCTATTCTACACAGCTCCAAAAGTCCTGAAACTCCACAAAAGTCATTTTTGGAATTAATAAAAAACATTGGCGAAAGAATCCACGTCAAGGGGCCCACACCCTGTCCACGAGGGTGGGGGCGCGCCCCCTGCCTCGTGGGCCCCCTGATAGCCCTCTGGTGGCCATCTTCTGCTATATGAAGTATTTTACCCTGAAAAAATCATAAGCAAGCTTACGGCACGAGACTCCGCCGCCACGAGGCGAAACCAATCTAGGGCTCCGGTGGAGCTGTTCTGCCGGGGAAACATCCCTTCGGGAGGGCAAAATCATCACCATCGTCATCACCAACGATCCTCTCAACGGGAGGGGGTCAATCTCCATCAACATCTTCACCAGCACCATCTCCTCTCAAATCCTAGTTCATCTCTTGTATCCAATCTTTGTACCAAAACCTCATATTGGTACATGTGGGTCGCTAATAGTGTTGATTACTCCCCGTAGTTGATGCTAGTTGGTTTATTTGGTGGAAGATCATATGTTCAGATCCTTAATGCATATTAATACCCCTCTAATTATGAACATGAATATGATTTGTGAGTAGTTACGTTTGTTCCTGAGGACATGGAGAAGTCTTGCTATAAGTAATCGTGTGATTTTGGTATTCGTTCGATATTTTGATGAGATGTATGTTGTCTCTCCTCTAGTGGTGTTATGTGAACATCGGCTACATGAAACTTCACCATTGTTTGGGCCTAGTGGAAGGCATTGGGAAGTAGTAAGTAGATGATGGGTTGCTAGAGTGACAGAAGCTTAAACCCTAGTTTATGCGCTGCTTCGTAAGGGGCTGATTTGGATCCATATGTTTCATGCTATGGTTAGGTTTACCTTAATACTTCTTTTGTAGTTGTGCATGCTTGCAATAGGGGTTAATCATAAGTGGGATGCTTGTCCAAGAAAGGGAAGTACCCAAGCACCGGTCCACCCACATACCAAATTATCAAAGTAACAAATGCGAATCATATGAGCGTGATGAAAACTAGCTTGACGATAATTCCCATGTGTCCTCGGGAGCGCTTTTATCATATAAGAACTTGTCCAGGCTTGTCCTTTGCTACAAAAAGGATTGGGCCATCTTGCTGCACCTGTTTCACTATCATTGCTTGTTACCCGTTACAAATTACCTTATCACAAAACTATCTATTACCGATAATTTCAGTGCTTGCAGAGAATACCTTACTAAAAACCGCTTGTCATTTCCTTCTGCTCCTCGTTGGGTTCAACACTCTTACTTATCGAAATGACTATGATAGATCCCCTACACTTGTGGGTCATCAAGGACCTGCAACGTCTGCACGAAAAAGACGGCATGCCTCCAAAGCAGTACGAAGGTCCTGCCAGCTACGCTCTTACCAAAGAAGAGAAGGAAATCTTCTTTGAATGCCTGCTCAGTATGAAGGTCCCGTCTGGCTACTCGTCGAATATAAAGGGAATAATAAATATGGCAGAGAAAAAGTTCCAGAACCTAAAGTCTCATGACTGCCACGTGATTATGACGCAACTGCTTCTGGTTGCATTGAGGGGGCTTCTACTGGAAAACTTTCGATTAGGCATTGTGAAGCTATGTTCATTCCTCAATGCAATCTCTCAGAAGGTGATCGATCCAGAAATCCTACCAAGGTTAAGGACTGATGTGGCGCAATGTCTTGTCAGTTCCGAGGTGGTGTTCCCACCATCCTTCTTTAATATCATGACGCACGTCCTAGTTCATCTAGTCGACGAGATTGACATTCTGGGCCCTGTATTTCTACACAATATGTTCCCCTTTGAGAGGTTCATGGGAGTCCTAAAGAAATATGTCTGTAACCGCGCTAGGCCAGAAGGAAGCATCTCCATGGGCCATCAAACAGAGGATGTCATTGGATTTTGTGTTGACTTCATTCCTGGCCTTAAGAAGATAGGTCTCCCTCAATCACGGTATGAGGGGAGACTGAGTGGAAAAGGCACGCTAGGAGGGGACTCAATAATATGTAGGGACGGGCATTCTTGGTCTCAAGCACACTACACAGTTCTACAGAATTCTACCTTAGTGATACCATATGTCAATGAACACAAGAACATTCTGCGCTCCAAACACCCGGACCAGTGTGACGACTAGATTACATGTGAACACATCAGGGCTTTTGGCAGTTGGTTGCAAACACGTCTCAGGGGTGAAAACACTGTTTCTGATGAGTTGTACTCGTTGGCGAGGGAACCATCTTCGACTGTAATTACTTACAAAGGGTACGAGATAAATGGGAATACATTTTACATGATCGCCCAAGATCAAAAGAGCACCAACCAAAACAGTGGTGTCCACTTTGATGCAGCGACCAAGAGGTGGAAGGACACATATTATGGTTACATAGTGGACATATGGGAACTTGACTATGGACATGATTTTAAGGTCCCTTTGTTTAAGTGCAAATGGGTCAATCTGTCAGGAGGCGGGGTACAGGTAGACCCACAGTACGGAATGACAACAGTGGATCTAAACAATCTGGGGTACACAGATGAACCATTCGTCCTAGCCAATGATGTGGCGCAGGTTTTCTATGTGAATGACATGTCTACCAAACCGAGAAAAAGAAAAGATAAGGAAGCGAATACATCATATGATGAGCCAATGCGCCACATAGGTCTTTTAGGAAAAGCGACATCATGGGGTTGGAGGGAAAGACAGACATGTTTGAAGATTATGAAAAGTTTCATGAAATTCCTCCCTTCAAAGTCAAGGCTGGCCCAAGAACCCTATTAAACGATGAAGATTATCCATGGTTACGGCGTAATAAGCAAAGGACACAAGCGAAGAAAAAGTGAAGACTTTCTATCCACAACTATTATGATGATGCCTTTGATCTAGAATATCACTGCAGTTACATGTGAACAAATGAAATCCCTTTGTAACAATATGATTTTTCGTCCGAAACCCTGATACTTCCAAAGAGATTGTTTGTTTTGTACACGAAGTGCATCCAGTTTTTGTCGTAACCCTCTCAACTTTTTAGCAGATGCTATGTGGGTGAAATGATGATACCATGCCAGCTTTCACCCTTTTCAGAGTTCATTTGTAGTGCTTTTCAATTTAAGGGTCATTTAGCTGAAAGAATGAACTAATAGCAAAAAGAATGAACTAAAAATAATCAATTAAAATATTCTATTATGATCAACTAAAACAAAACTATAATATCCTTCAATAGCAAAAATAATCAACTAAAAAGCTTTTATAAAACTCCAATAGCAAAAGGAATCAACTCAAAAACTTTTATAAATCTCTAATATTAGTGAAACTAAAATTATATAAAATTTATGCAACCAAAATTATCAAAGTATTTTCTGTTCAAAATATTAAAAGCAAAAAGAATTTTCATAAAGAATTTTTTTGGTAGAAACTTTAATAGCAAAAAGAATTATCATAAAAAATTGTTAGAAACAAAAAATACAAAATCTGTTTTTGAATATAATGATAAAACACAGTAATATTAAATAGTATGAAAAAGAAACACTCAAAAATCTATTTTTATAGTAAAGTTATTCAACAACTAGTGATTCACACAAATTTCAAAAAATTCAAATTTAAACTATTCAAATTGGAAAATAAATGGCACTAATAGAAAGTTTGTAATTTTTATTACCTAAAAGCAAAAAGAATTAAAAATAAAGCAAAAAACAAAAGAAAATAAATAATGCAAAAAACAAAACAAAAAACTAGTAAAAGATTAAAAAATGCCACCTATTAGGCCACCACGACCTGAATACGACTAGAAACCCAACCATGGGCCAGGATTCAGGCCCGCAGAAGGCCCAGTAGGCCCACACACATAGCAGTGTCACATTAGCCCCGTAAGCCTGCATTGGAGAGGAGCTCGAAGTGGTCAGCGCAGCCGCGCTTATAAACCACTCTGAGCCCCTCTCAACTAGCAAGGTGGGACTAAACATTTTGGCTGCGGGCAGCACGAGGCCTTTGGTCACGGTTGGTGGCAGCAACCGGGACTAAAGGGGTGCATTGGCACCGGTTTGTGGCACCAACCGGGACCAATGCCCCCCTTTAGTTCCGGTTGGTGCCACCAACCGGGACCAAAGGTGGGCATTCATACCGGTTCATGCCACGAACCGGCACCAACAATTTCATTGCCAGTTGCCCCCCCCCCTCCCCCCCGCCCGACGAGCTCGACGCCGCCAGGCTGCCCCGACGCCGTCCGCCGCCCCTGTCGTCGCCCCAGAGCGCGCCGTCACTGTCGCCCATGCCTCATCATCGCCATCTCCGTCACTGTTGCCAACGTCATCCCCGAGCCCGCGTGCCCCTGCCTCCGCCCCCGAGCGTGTCGTCGCCGCCCGCCGCCCCCGAGCCCGCTCCTCATCGCCGACGCGTCCTCGCTGTGAGTGCCGCCCCGATCCCCTCCTCCTCCTCCCTGTACTGGCCGTCGGCGCCGGCGCGCGCTACCACCACGCTGTCGCCGCCCCTGCATTTTTATTTCATAGCATTTTTTTCATAAATGTATTTTTTGTGCATATGCGTGTGTATGTGTATATATGTGTGTACATGTTCATAGCATTTTTTCATAAATATTTTTTTCAATTTATGTATATGTTCGTATGCGTGTGCATATTTGTAAAAAAAATGTGTATGTACAGGAAAATTGTGTATGTATAGGAAAATTGTGTATGATCAAAGTCATTTATGTATATGTTCATATTTAGAAGAAAAACAGGAAGATAAAAAAGGAGGGAAAATGAGAGGAAAAAGAAGAAGAAAAAATAAAAAGATAAGAAGAGGGAAAATAAGAAAAAAAGGAGAAGAAGAAAAAATAGAGGAGAAGAAGAAAAAATAGAAATTCCTTCTTCTTCTCCTCTCTTTTTTTCTTCTCCTCTATTTTTTCTTCTTCTTCTTCTCCTCTATTTTTTCTTCTTCCTCCTCTTCTTATTTTTATCAGAAACGAGGGTGTCGGGAACTAGGGTGTCGGAAACTAGGGTCGAGGGTCGAGGGTCGTCAAGGGGTCGAGGGTCGAGGGTCGTTGAGGGGTCGAGGGTCGTCAAGGGGTCAAGGGTCGTCGTGGGTCAAGGGTCGTCGAGGGTTGAGGGTCGTCAAGGGGTCGACGGTCGTCGAGGGTCGAGGGTCGTCGAGGGTCAAGGGTCGGGGGGTCGAGGGTCGAGAATCGCCGAGGGGTCGAGGGTCATCTAGGGGTCGCGGGTCTCCGTTTGACAAGAATGCCCCCATTATGGGTGTGCACAAGTCTTTGTTTAACGTTGCCAATCTCGTACCCCCTCCCGCTGATGGGGAACGTAGCAGAAATTCAAAATTTTCCTACGAGTCACCAAGATCTATCTATGGAGAGACTAGCAACGAGGGGAAGGAGAGTGCATCTACATACCCTTGTAGATCACTAAGCGGAAGCGTTCAAGGATCAGGGTTGAAGGAGTCGTACTCGTCGTGATCCAAATCACCGGAGATCCTAGTGCCGAACGGACGGCACCTCCGCGTTCAACACACGTGCAGCCCGGTGACGTCTCCCGTGCCTTGATCCAGCAAGGAGAGAGGGAGAGGTTGGGGAAGACTCCGTCCAGCAGCAGCACGAAGGCGTGGTGGTGGTGGAGGAGCGTGGCACTCCAGCAGGGCTTCGCCAAGCACCGCAAGAGACGAGGAGGGAGAGAGGTAGGGCTGCGCCAGGGAGAGGTGGAAACTCTTGTGTTTGCAGCCCCAAAGACCTCAACTATATATAGGGGAGAGGGAGGGGGCTGCGCCCCCTCTAGGGTTCCCACCCCAAGGGGTGCGGCAGCCCCAAAACCCATCTAGGGTGGCGGCCAAGGGGGGAGAGGGGGAAACTTGCCCCCCAAGTAAGGTGGAGGCGCCCCCTCCCCAAACCCTAGGTGCCTTTGGCCCTGGTGGGGGGAGCACCAGCCCACCTGGGGTTTGTCCCCTCCCACACTTGGCCCATCCTGCCCTCTGGGGCCGGTGGCCCCACTTGGTGGACCCCTGGGACCCTCCCGGTGGTCCCTGTACGTTACCGATAGCACCCGAAACCTTTCCGGTGACCAAAACGGGACTTCCCATATATAAATCTTTACCTCCTAACCATTCCGGAACTCCTCGTGACGTCCGGGATCTCATCCGGGACTCCGAACAACATTCGGTAACCACTATATCTATTCCCTATAACCCTAGCGTCATCGAACCTTAAGTGTGTAGACCCTACGGGTTCGGGAACCATGCAGACATGACCGAGACAACTCTCCGGCCAATAACCAACAGTGGGATCTGGATACCCATGTTGGCTCCCACATGTTCCACGATGATCTCATCGGTTGAACCACGATGTCGAGGATTCAATCGATCCCGTATTCAATTCCCTTTGTCTAGCGGTATAGTACTTGCCCGAGATTCGATCGTCGGTATGCCGATACCTTGTTCAATCTCATTACCGGCAAGTCTCTTTACTTGTTCCGTAACACATCATCCCATGATCAACCCCTTGGTCACATTGTGCACATTATGATGATGTCCTATCGAGTGGGCCCAGAGATACCTCTCTGTCACACGGAGTGACAAATCCCAGTCTCGATTCGTGCTAACCGAACAGACAATTTCGGAGATACCCGTAGTGCACCTTTATAGCCACCCAGTTACATTGTGACGTTTGGTACACCCAAAGCATTCCTACGGTATCCGGGGGTTGCACAATCTCATGGTCTAAGGAAATGATACTTGACATTAGAAAAGCCTTAGCATACGAACTACACGATCTTTGTGCTAGGCTTAGGATTGGGTCTTGTCCATCACATCAATCTCCGAATGATGTGATCCCATTATCAACGAATCCAATGTCCATGGTCAGGAAACCGTAACCATCTATTGATCAACGAGCTAGTCAACTAGAGGCTTACTAGGGACATGGTGTTGTCTATGTACCCACACAGGTATCTGAGTTTCCTATCAATACAATTATAGCATGGATAATAAACGATTATCATGAACAAGGAAATATAATAATAATAACTAATTTATTATTGCCTCTAGGGCATATTTCCAACAGTCTCCCACTTGCACTAGAGTCAATAATGTAGTTCACATCACCATGTGATTAACACTCACAGGTCACATCGCCATGTGACCAACATCCAAAGAGTTTACTAGTGTCACTAAACTAGTTCACATCATCATGTGATTAAGACTCAATGAGTTCTGGGGTTTGATCATGTTTTGCTTGTGAGAGAGGTTTTAGTCAACGGGTCTGCAACATTCAGATCCGTATGTACTTTGCAAATCTCTAGGTCATATTGTAAATGCTGCTTCCACGCTCCACTTGGAGCTATTCCAAATGGTTGCTCCACTATACGTATCCGGTTTGCTACTCAGAGTCATTCGGATAGGTGTTAAAGCTTGCATCGACGTAACCCTTTACGCCGAACTCTTTATCACCTCCATAATCGAGAAACATGTCCTTATTTACTCCAAGGACAATTTTGACCGTTGTCCAATGATCCATTCCTGGATCATTCTTGTACCCCTTGACTGACTCATGGCAAGGCACACTTCCGGCGCGGTACACAGCATAGCATACTATAGAGCCTACGTCTAAAGCATAGGGGACGACCTTCGTCCTTTCTCTCTCTTCTGCCGTGGTCGAGCTATAAGTCTTAACTTCATACCTTACAACTCAGGCAAGAACTCCTTCTTTGACTGATCCATCTTGAACACCTTCAAGATCATGTCAAGGTATGTGCTCATTTGAAAGTACCATTTAGCGGTTTTTGATCTATCCTCATAGATCTTGATGCTCAATGTTCAAGCAGCTTAATCCAGGTTTTCTATTGAAAAACACCTTTCAAACAACCCTATATGCTTTCCAGAAATTCTACATCATTTCCGATCAAAAATATGTCAACAACATATACTTATCAGAAATGCTATAGTGCTCCCACTCACTTCTTTGGAAATACAAGTTTCTCATAAACTTTGTATAAACCCAAAATCTTTGATCATCTCATCAAAGCGTACATTCCAACTCCGAGATGCTTACTCCGGTCCTTAGAAGGATTGCTGGAGCTTTGCATACTTGTTAGCATCTTTCAGGATTGTCAAAACCTTCTGGTTGTATCACATACAACCTTTCCTCAAGAAAATTCTCGAGGAAACAATGTTTTGACATCCTATCTACAAGATTTCATAATGCAGCAACTGCTAATCCAATTCCAACAGACTCTTAGCATCGCTACGAGTGAGAAAGCCTCACCGTAGTCAACTCCTTGAACTTGTCGGAAAATATCTTAACGACAAGTCGAGCTTTCTTAATGGTGATACTTACCATCATTGTCTGTCTTCCTTTTAAAATCCATCTGTACTCAACAGCCTTATGACCATCGAATAGTTCTGCCAAAGTCTACACTTTGTTTTCACACATGGATCCTCTCTCGGATTTTATGGCCTCGAGCCATTCATCGGAATCCGGGCCCACCATCTCTTCTCCATAGCTCGTAGGTTCATTGTTGTCTAGCAACATGACCTTAAGACAGGATTATCGTACCACTCTGAAGCAGTATGCGTCCTTGTCATCCTACGAGGTTCGGTAGTGACTTGATCCGAAGTTTCACGATCACTATCATAAGCTTCTACTTCAATTGGTGTAGGTGCCACAGGAACAACTTCCTGTGCCCTGCTACACACTAGTTGTAGTGACGGTTCAGTAACCATATCAAGTCTCCACCATCCTCCCACTCAATTTTCGAGACAAACTTTTCCTCGAGAAAGGACCCGATTCAAGAAACAATCCCTATTGCTTTCGGATCTGAATTAGGAGGAATACCCAACTGTTTTGGGTGTCCTATGAAGATGCATTTTATCCGCTTTGGGTTCGAGCTTATCAACCTGAAACTTTTCACATAAGCGTCGCAGCCCCAAACTTTTAAGAAACAACAACTCAGGTTTCTCCAAACCATAGTTCAAACGGTGTCGTCTCAACGGAATTACGTGGTGCCTATTAAAGTGAGTGTGGTTGTCTCTAATGCCTAACCCATGAACGATAGTGGTAATTCGATAAGAGACATCATGGTACGCACCATATCCAATAGGGTGCAACTATGATGTTCGGACACACCATCACTCTATGGTGTTCCAGGCGGTATTAATTGTGAAACAATTTCCACAATGTCTTAATTGCGTGCCAAAGCTCGTAAGTCAGATACTCATCTCCATGATCATATCATAGACATTTTATCCTCTTGTCACGATGATCTTCAACTTCACTCTGAAATTACTTGAACCATTCAATAATTCAGACTTGTGTTTCATCAAGTAAATATACTCAGTATCTACTCAAATCATCCGTGAAGTAAGAACACAACGATATCCACTGCGTGCCTCAGCACTCATTGGACTGCACACATCAAAATGTATTACTTCCAACAAGTTGCTTTCTTGTTCCATTTTACTGAAAACGAGGCTTTCAGTCATCTTGCCCATGTGGTATGATTTGCATGTCTCAAGTGATTCAAAATCAAGTGAGTCCAAACGATCCATCTGCATGGAGTTTCTTCATGCGTATACACCAATAGACATGGTTCGCATGTCTCAAACTTTTCAAAAACGAGTGAGTCCAAAGATCCATCAACATGGAGCTTCTTCATGCGTTTTATACCAATATGACTTACATGGCAGTGTCACAAGTAAGTGGTACTATCATTACTATCTTATATCTTTTGGCATGAACATGTGTATCACTATGATCGAGATTCAATAAACCATTCATTTTAGGTGCAAGACCATTGAAGGTATTATCCAAATAAATAGAGTAACCATTATTCTCCTTAAATGAATAACCGTATTGCGATAGACATAATCCAATCATGTCTATGCTCAATGCAAACACCAAATAACAATTATTTAGGTTTAACACCAATCTCGATGGTAGAGGGAGCGTGCGATGCTTGATCACATCAACCTTGGAAACACTTCCAACACATATCGTAAGCTCACCTTTAGCTAGTCTCTGTTTATTCTGTAGCTTTTATTTCGAGTTACTAACACTTAGCAACCGAACCGGTATCTCATACCCTGGTGCTACTAGGAGTACTAGCAAAGTACACATTAATATGATGTATATCCAATATACTTCTGTTGACCTTGCCTGCCTTCTTTTATCTACCAAGTATCTAGGGTGGTTCTGCTTCAGTGTCCGTTCCTCTCATTACAGAAGCACTTAGTCTCGGGTTTGGGTTCAACCTTGGGTTTTCAGTAGAGCAGCAACTGTTTTGCCATTTCATGAAGTATCCCTTCTTGCCCTTGCCCTTCTTGAAACTAATGGTTTTACTAACCATCAACAATTGATGCTCCTACTTGACTTCTACTTTCGCGGTGTCAAACATCATGAATACTTTCAAGGATCATCATATCTATCCCTGATATGTTATAGTTCATCACGAAGCTCTAGTAGCTTGGTGGCAATGACTTTGGAGAAACATCACTATCTCATCTGGAAGATTAACTCCCACTCGATTCAAGTGATTGTTGTACCCAGACAATCTGAGTACAAGCTCAACGATTGAGCTTTTCTCCCTTAGTTTGTAGGCTAAGAAATTCGTCAGAGGTCTTATACCTCTTGATGTGGACACGAGCCTGAAATCCCAATTTCAGCCCTCGAAACATCTCATATGTTCCGCAATGTTTCGAAATCGTCTTCGGTGCCTCAATTCTAAACTGTTTAACATTACTGAACTATCACGTAGTCATCAAAACATGTATGTCAGATGTTCGCAACATCCACAGACGACGTTCGAGGTTCAGCACACCGAGCGGTGCATTAAGGACATAAGCCTTCTACGCAGCAATGAGGACAATCCTCAGTTTATGGACCCATTCCGCATAATTGCTACTATCAACTTTCAACTAAATTTTCTCTAGGAACATATCTAAAACAGTAGAACTAAAACGCGAGCTTATAACATAATTTGTAAAGACCTTTTGACTATGTTCAGGATAATTAAGTTCATCTTATGAACTCCCACTCAGATAGACATCCCTCTAGTTATCTAAGTGATTACATGATCCGAGTCAACTAGGCCGTGTCCGATCATCACATGAGACGGAATAGTCATCATCGGTGAACATCTTCATGTTGATCGTATCCACTATACGACTCATGTTCGACCTTTCGGTCTCTTGTGTTCCGAGGCCATGTCTGTACATGCTAGGCTCGTCAAGTCAACCTAAGTGTTTCGCATGTGTAAATATGGCTTACACCAGTTGTATGTGAATGTTAGAATCTATCGCACCCGATCATCACGTGGTGCTTCGAAACAACAAACTTTCGCAACGGTGCATAGTTAGGGGGAACACTTTCTTGATATTTTAATGAGGGATCATCTTATTTACTACCGTTGTTCTAAGCAAATAAGATGCATAAACATGATAAACATCACATGCAATCAAAAAGTGACATGATATGGCCAATATCATTTTGCTCCTTTTGATCTCCATCTTCGGGGCTCCATGATCATCATCGTCACCGGCATGACACCATGATCTCCATCATCGTGTCTCCATGAAGTTGTCTCACCAACTATTACTTCTACTACTATGGCTAACGGTTTAGCAATGAAGTAAAGTAATTACATGGCATTATTCAGTGACACGCAGGTCATACAATAAATTAAGACAACTCCTATGGCTCCTTCCGGTTGTCATACTCATCAACATGCAAGTCGTGATTCCTATTACAAGAACATGATCAATCTCATACATCACATATCATTCATCACATTCTTTTGGCCATATCACATCACATAGCATACCCTGCAAAAACAAGTTAGACGTCCTCTAATTGTTGTTTGCATGTTTACATGGCTGCTATGGGTTTCTAGTAAGAACGTTTCTTACCTACGCAAAAGCCACAACGTGATATGCCAATTGCTATTTACCCTTCATAAGGACCCTTTTCATCAAATCCGATCCGAGTAAAGTGGGAGAGACTGGCACCCGCTAGCCACCTTATGCAACAAGTGCATGTTAGTCGGTGGAACCTGTCTCACGTAAGTGTACGTGTAAGGTCGGTCCGGGCCGCTTCATCCCACAATACCGTCGAAACAAGATAGGAGTAGTAATGGTAAGCATATTGAACAAAATCAACGCCCGCAACAACTTGTGTTCTACTCGTGCATAGAATCTACGCAATAGACCTAGCTCATGATGCCACTGATGGGGAACGTAGCAGAAATTCAAAATTTTCCTACGAGTCACCAAGATCTATCTATGGAGAGACTAGCAACGAGGGGAAGGAGAGTGCATCTACATACCCTTGTAGATCGCTAAGCAGAAGCGTTCAAGTGAACGGGGTTGAAGGAGTCGTACTCGTCGTGATCCAAATCACCGGAGATCCTAGTGCCGAACGGACGGCACCTCCGCGTTCAACACACGTGCAGCCCGGTGACGTCTCCCGTGCCTTGATCCAGCAAGGAGAGAGGGAGAGGTTGGGGAAGATTCCGTCCAGCAGCAGCACGATGGCGTGGTGGTGGTGGAGGAGCGTGGCACTCCATCAGGGCTTCGCCAAGCACCGCAAGAGACGAGGAGGGAGAGAGGTAGGGCTACGCTAGGGAGAGGTGGAAACTCTTGTGTTTGCAGCCCCAAAGACCTCAACTATATATAGGGGAGAGGGAGGGGGCTGCGACCCCTCTAGGGTTCCCACCCCAAGGGGTGCGGCGGCCCCAAAACCCATCTAGGGTGGCGGCCAAGGGGGGAGAGGGGGAAACTTGCCCCCTAAGTAAGGTGGAGGCACCCCCTCCCCAAACCCTAGGTGCCTTGGCCAGGTGGGGGGCGCACCAGCCCACCTGGGGCTGGTCCCCTCCCACACTTGGCCCATGCTGCCCTCTGGGGCCGGTGGCCCCACTTGGTGGACCCCCGGGACCCTCCCGGTGGTCCCGGTACGTTACCAATAGCACCCGAAACCTTTCCGGTGACCAAAACAGGATTTCCCATATATAAATATTTACCTCCGGACCATTCTGGAACTCCTCGTGACGTCCGGGATCTCATCTGGGACTCCAAACAACATTTGGTAACCACGTATATCTATTCCCTATAACCCTAGCGTCATCGAACCTTAAGTGTGTAGACCCTACGGGTTCGGGAACCATGCAGACATGACCGAGACAACTCTCCGGCCAATAACCAACAGCGGGATCTGGATACCCATGTTGGCTTCCACATGTTCCATGATGATCTCATCGGATGAACCATGATGTCGAGGATTCAATCAATCCCGTATTCAATTCCCTTTGTCTAGCGGTATAGTACTTGCCCGAGATTCGATCGTCGGTATGCTGATACCTTGTTCAATCTCATTACCGGCAAGTCTCTTTGCTCGTTCCGTAACACATCATCCCGTGATCAACCCCTTGGTCACATTGTGCACATTATGATGATGTCCTACCAAGTGGGCCCAGAGATACCTCTCCGTCACACGGAGTGACAAATCCCAGTCTCGATTCGTGCCAACCCAACAGACACTTTTGGAGATACCCGTAGTGCACCTTTATAGCCACCCAGTTACGTTGCCATGTTTGGTACACCCAAAGCATTCCTACGGTATCCGGGGGTTGCACAATCTCATGTTCTAAGGAAATGATACTTGACATTAGAAAAGCTTTAGCATACGAACTACACGATCTTTGTGCTAGGCTTGGGATTGGGTCTTGTCCATCACATCATTCTCCTAATGATGTGAACCCATTATCAACGACATCCAATGTCCATGGTCAGGAAACCGTAACCATCTATTGATCAACGAGCTAGTCAACTAGAGGCTTACTAGGGACATGGTGTTGTCTATGTACCCACACATGTATCTGAGTTTCCTATCAATACAATTAGAGCATGGATAATAAACGATTATCATGAACAAGGAAATATAATAATAATAACTAATTTATTATTGCCTCTAGGGCATATTTCCAACACCCGGCCCTACCCGACAAACTCGCTCGAGATGTATAAGAGATTTATCAAGAATGCCCCCATTATGGATGTGCATAAGTAAGTTGATCCCTATTTTTTTTCTTATCTCATCTACCATTATATATGTGCATGTTCTCTTGTGTCAAAGTATTGAATCCTTTGACACTAGACAACGTGACATATAGAAGGGTAGATGAGATTAGGAAAAAATAGGGACCATTTTTTTCTACACATCCAGAATGGCGCCATCTTGTTAAATCCCTTGTTTGGCATTCATGAGAGAGGCGGTCCGGACATCGGACATTCATGAGAGAGGCGGTCCGGACGTCGAACATTCATGAGAGAGGCGGTCTGGGCCAAACCCTAGAAGCGTCGCCGAGGCCACCCCAAACCCTAGAAGCGTCGAGGCCACCCAAATTTACCAAGTTCAAAGGGCGTTGTCGAGGCCACCCCAAACCCTAGAAGCATCGAGGCCACTCAAATTTACCAAGTTAAAAGAGCGTTGTCGAGGCCACCCCAAACCCTAGAAGTGTGTGATTAGCTACCTAGGTCAATGTTTGCCACTATCATATCCATCTCTCATGTTTGTATATTAATTGCCATGTTGTAATATTTGCAGAAACTATGGATCAACAAAGAGACCTCAAACAAGAAGAGATATTGGGGGACATAATCCGCGACGGACGTGATGTCTTGTCGTTATTTCTCAATGAAACCGATGGTCTGGAAGGAGAGGAAGCAGGCTATGGTGATTGAACAATGGAGGAGGAAAGTCATGATCATGACGGCTCCATGACCGAACGGAGTCGGTATCAGCTGTTGCAAAGTCCGGCGAGGTGTTTATATATAGAAAAGGTTGCGTCGGGATGAAAGGTTCACGATCACAGAAATCGCGGGCGATGGCCAGCCGATTGAACCCCTCCGGTCCAAGGAAGCATTTTTTGCTCAGTGCGGGGTTCTTGTTAGGGACATGATCCCGATCAGCATCCACCAATGGTATAAGCCTAAGAACGAAGACCTTCAAGTTTCTTATGTCGAAGATAGACAGAAAGATGATCTTTGGATCATCTTAAGGAAAATTTCACCCTACCGGCAGAGGAGGATCCGGATAAGCCAGTTATAGAGCCATTGGTCAAGGCTTATGCTCTCAAGAAGATGGCAGATCTATTCAGGAGGTGGAAGAATGAGTGGAAATCAACGTATTTCGACAAAAACAAGACTCCAGAATTCACTGGCCGATTTGAGAAAATAAAAGATCACTGGGGCGCATTTGTGGCCCACAAGACATCGGAGAAGAGTAAGAAGATGTCAGTGACAAACAAGACAAATGATGCAAAGAAGGAGCATCACCATCGCACAGGGTCAAGTGGCTACCTCAAAGCCTGATCGTTGTGGGATCAGGCTGAGAGTGACCTGATTTCTAAAGGGGTCGAACTAGAGACATTGCACTGGCCAGACCGTTCAAGGACTTGGTTCTTCGGGGTTGGGGGAACTTTGGACCCTGAAACAGGGAAGTGCTATTAGACGGACGAGCAACTTGCAACACCCATCATGAAGCTTCAGGCAGCAATCAAGGAACTGCAGGAAGGGACATTTGTTCCCGACAGAGAGAACGGCGGGCTCACACAGGCCCTCGAGAATCCTGACTACCCTGGACAAACATGAGGCATGCCAGGCTCCGTTGCATGGAAGGTTGGGTTTCCCAACGCAGGCAGTTACAAAACCCAAGAGATGAGGAGGAAAGTTGAGTTGAGTGAACTGCAGAAGCTTCAGGCAAGGGTACGAAAGCTAGAGGAACGACAAGCTGTTGAGAACCAGTGAGATCCTGCCAAAGCTACCCAAGAAGCTACCCCTCTGTCAGGACCCCGACTCAATGCCACATAGGTCTAGCATGTAACACCTCATATCACTTTGCGGCCTCACGCACGGTATTCCCACGGGTGTCGCCTTACCTTTGCCCGGGACCGTTTGCGCCTTTTGGCACACGTATATGACAGTGTCGCTAGCACCCATATGATAAGGAGCCCGGGCTGACATGGCTAGTCGTAAATCCAAAGTGGCACAGACTTATAGGGACAGGCATCCATGACCCAGCATCGAACGTGTCGGTCATCAGCGAGTGAATCCAGGCTGTAGCACTGGGCTAGCAGGACTCCAGTGAACCGGGCTGTAGCGGGCTAACAGGACTCTGGTATTCATCGCGTGACATTTCCCCGAAGGGACAGACACAGGAACGAAGAAGGACACATGCCGGCCAGCCTAAGTGTCCCGGAGCAGTAGCAAGCTACCATGGCTCGGTGGGAACACTAGGAGACATTTCCCGGTAGGAGAGGCTACCAAGGATAAACAACTAGGTTGTCATATCCCACACATACCAAGCATTTCAATAACATACACACAATATGCTCGATATGTGCAAATACAACATGGCATCACAACATGACTCTACAACTCAAGTATTTTAATCAACAGGCTCCGAGGAGCGAGATATTACAAACATGGGTCTCATGACCCAACAATCAGAGCATACAAATCAAAGCACAAGCGGAAGCTATCATGTCTGAGTACAGACATCTATAAATGAAGAAGGCTTGAAAGCCTGACTATCTATCAGATCCTGCCGAGGGCTCAAGATCGTAGCTGAGGTATCAAGCTAAACATCGAAGTCCACGCGAAACTACTAGTGAGACCGAAGTCTCTCTGCAAAAACATAAAATAGGCAAACGTGAGTACAAATGTACCCAGCAAGACTTACATCAGAACTAACTACATATGCATCATTATCAACAAAGGGGATGGTGGGGTTTAACTGCAGCAAGCCAGCTTTGACTCGGTGGCTATCCTGAACTACGACTGCAATGTAACTCTTTTGAGGTGGCGCACACGAGTCCACATATTCACCAACCAATACACCACTATGGATCCGCTCCCGTCTCCCTACGAGAACGCCATCCATAGCACTCACGCTTATCTTGCGTATTTTAAGGTATCCACTTTCACTTGTCTATGGACTGATATAAGCAACCCAGAAGTCCTTTTCCGCGGACACGGCTATTCGAATAGATGATGTTAACCCTGCAGGGGTGTACTTCTTCATACATGTTTCCACCACTTAGCGTCTGCACACGACATGTGCTCGGCAGACTTCAAGCGAAAGCCGACGTGGGTGTAGACCACGACCTACCTAAACACCTAAGTCTCTAGTCCAGGTTTATCGCCTATTCGGGTTCCATCCATGAGGAGATCCGGCCGGAGTTTCGCTCACGGCCCCAAACGATGTGAACAGGGTTCCCGAGATACCAAACGGGCATCCGGTACACCGTGCCACGTACCTACCGCATCACAGCCCACCCCTACGGTCAGCGTTGTCCACGGCCTCCAGTAAGCTACAAACACCAGAAACTACTTGCAACTCCTGGACAGAGGACTAGGGTGAATAAGAAGTCGAGCGGGGTCATATTTCAGGGCCCAATGTATGGTAGTAGCTGAATCATGGATCACAAACACAGAACTCAGTTCTTGAGGACGGCTGCAATGAGACAACCCACCATGTACTCCTACATGGCCTCTCACCGCTACCTTTACCAAATCGTGTTCACACACTTAGCTCACACTCAGTAGGACATGTCCACCCGCCTCTGATTCATCCCCGATGAATCAGACCTGACTCAACTCTAAGCAGTAGCAGGCATGACAAACAAACATGAATGAGTAGGCACAACAGGGCTCAAACAACTCCTACTCATGCTAGTGGGTTTCATCTATTTACTGTGGCAATGACAGGTCATGCAAAGGATAAAGGGGTTCAGCTACCGCAGCAAGTAACAGATGAATCGTTGTTGTCCTAATGCAGTAAAAGAGAGCAGGAGCGAGAGAGTAGGATTGTATCGAAATGAACAAGGGGGTTTTGCTTGCCTAGCACTTCTAAAGATAACATTGAGTCTTCATCAGTGTCAATGATCACATCATCGGTATCACGTCTATCGAGAGGGGACAAATACCGGCAACACAGAAGGGAACACAATCAATGCAATGCACAATATGATGCATGATCATGACATGGCAAAATGAATGTATTTTGGGCTAATGCAACTAGCAACAGATTAAATGAAGTTGGTTTGAATACAAGATTCAAATTCAAACTCCATATGTGATTATTCAAATGCCATTTAATTGATTTGTGCTATACAGCAGCTATAAGTTGTTCTAACATGCATGAAAATGGTGCAGATGGATTCCTTGAATTTTTCTGATAATTTTTCATATATAAATTATTTAATTTGGAGTTACGGTTGAATTTCTATGATTTATTGAAGTTTTAGCTATTTTCTGGAATTTTCTGATTTATTTTAAATCCAAAAAATCATTTAATGCGTCAGCATGACATCACCTTGACGTCATCAGGTCAACAGGGCAGGTTCAGGTCAAACCTGACCAGTGGAGTCCACTGGTCAGTGACTGGGGCTGATTAGTGTCGCTGACATGTGGGCCCAGTCAACAGCCACGTCAGCTTAGTCAAAGCTGACGCGTGGGGCCACTAGGATTAGTTAAAAACTAAACAGAAACTAATCTAGGATTAATTAGCAGGTGGGGCCCTGCTGTCAGTGTCACAGGGTTAATTAGCAGGGTCATTAGCCCTTAACGACGACGCCAGGTCAGCACGCCGGAGACCAGCCGACGGCGACCACAGAACACGGCGGGGGCACGCCGGACTTGCGCTAGAGGCGTCAGTTTGGCGCGCTGAGGGCACCAGGGGATGGCCCTTGCTCTCGCGCATCCAGAGGACCAAGTGGGAGGTCGTGGGGTCGCCGGAACTCATGCCGGCGACGAGCTTTGGCGGCGATGGTGTTCGGTGGTGCTCGGGCGCGTCGCTACGGTGCATCAGTGAGCAAATGGAGAGGCTGGGCAGCACCTGCTAGACATGGGGAGCACTAAGAGCAGCTCAGTGAGGCCAGGGGAGCACGGGGGCTATGCGTGCAGCAGCAATGGCGGACGGTGGCTTCGGTGCTCGTGGGGAACGGCGCTACGGCACGGAGGGGAGCATGCTGAGTTAGGGGAGAGGGTCAGTGACTCACGGCGATGACGAGGGGACGCTCGGCGAGGTCGGGGACGGTCCGGAGCCGGCGAATTTGACGAAGATGGCCGGCGGTCCCGAGGTTGAAGAAGGCATCGAGGGCGGTGTTGTGGCACGTCCGGGGCCTCGTGGCTCGTTGAGGAGGTAGAGGGAGGACCGGCGGAGCTTCCTGGGGCGTCGGTGAGCCGTGGGGTGGCCGGTAGCCACGGTGGCTCTCGTCGGTGGCGGCGGCTCCGTTCGGTCGCGGGAGGGGAAACAGAGGAGCGAGGGGAAGGGAGGTCCAGAGAGCGAGGGAGAAGTGAGAGGGGGTCGGGGCTGCGTGGCGTCGCGGGAGGGACCAGGGAAGGAGGAGGCAGCCAGGCAGGGAGGAGGTGGCCTCCTCGGCCGCGCGCGTGCGAGCACGCAGCAGCTTCGGGGCGAGGGGAGGAAGACGACGGAGGGCTGCAGTGGTGGGCTGGGCCGCTACTGGCTGCACAGTGTTGGGCCAGGTAAGTGGCGCCAGGTAAGTCCTTCTGCTCTCTCTCTTTTACTTTTTTTCTATTTTCTGTAGTTTGTTTTGATTTAGTTTAGCAACTAAATCATTTAAATAAATTCTGTAGATTTTTATGTGGCTTGCTAAAATATATACAAAGCCACTCACAAACTTCCAGAATTATTGGAGTCATATTTAATATATATTAAATATAAATCCAAAGCAAATAGTTATTGGATTAATTCAAATGGCCAAAATAATTATCTCTGTGACTCCAAAAATATTGGTTTAAATTTTACCTCTTACCAATATTTCCATGGAATAACAGGAACATTTTCTTGGACACATTTGAGAAGATTTAATTGTTGGTTATTTTTAGAGGTTTCCTGAGGCTTTTGAAAATTCCTCAATTCAAATTTCATTTGAATTTAAACATGATGCACACACCAGACAGCACCAGAAGCTAGGGATGTGACAACTCACCCCCACTAAACAAGAATCTCGTCTCGAGATTCAAGCGTAGGGTAAGGTGAAGGGGAAACGCAAACTGGTATAATCTTCACGATCCAGGGTGCACTTCAGTTGAACGTTGATTCATTCACCATTATTGTCTTGAAGTCTTGCTCTGAGAAATCCTGTCAACATGACATGGAGGGAAGAAGGAGACTCTAGAAGGGTCGATCTTCTCGAAGATCGAACAACTCAGGATTAACTCCCGGAATGTGACATAGCAACATCTCTCAAGCTGAGAGACGAATTATACCTCTAGAGGGACGGAGTGGAGCAGGTGACGAGGTTCACTAGGTAAACAGCAATTCCAGACTTAAGAATGTGGTGATCGGTTGTCAACATAGCGAGGAGTTGAATTGCCATGACACCACGACGAAACATCCTGGAGAAGGGTGATTCGTAGATTATTATCTTAAGTGGCAAAAAGAATTACCTTTGATATAGAGATCACTTAGACTCTCTATATCAGCCGAAGGCAAATCACAGCAATCGATTGGCGGGGTCGGTAGAATGGCATACTCGGACTTGGATGATGTGGATTACCTTGTTGAAGACAACGTAATGGATGAATTTGCTTACCACCGGAAATGGAAGAGACCCATGGTAGAATGGCACATTGGCGGTGCAAGCTAGGAACAAAATGCAAATGCTGGGAATGATTCTGGTAACTGGGGAAGAACCCAACAACAGAGAGTGAATTCACTGTTTGAAAAGATCATAGCATTGCCGAGGAAACTGAGAGCAATCCCAGTTAGTGCCGATGATAACACGTAGCACTTGTGCGTGCTCTCAAGAACTTGAGCATTTCCATATTCATCAAGGTTTTACCAACATCCGTGTCAAGGATCCTGGCAACACAACTTGCTACCACGATGAATGATGATGGATGATGCAGATGCAAAGGAAGATAACACTTCTCAGATTACACCTTAGCGAAGCCAAGGAAACAAAATCTGGATGATCGACCGAGAGACATTTAGCACTCCGCTTCTAATGTTCTCCTTGATGTGCTAGCGTAACCATTCATAGATATGGTTTGATATCTAGAACATCAAGTAAAAAGGTCGGACTTCGGGAGCAATAGAATCCATAAGGAACAGTTACGGAGGTAAATCCTACGAAATCCTTATGGCGAGGTGGCCAACTTCTTCAATCAAGATACTACAATAATAGGTCTTTCGGCTGGGTGTGTTGGCCATGACATCCACTTTACCGGTTTTCGAGGGACCAATATTATAGTTCTTAGGGAAATGTTCCAACCATCATATCTGCCTGAGATTCAGCTCTGGTTGGTGTTAGGATATTCCAGACTCATCGAGTCTAGGAAGAAAAATGAAAGTTTGCAACACAAATCGACGAGATGACGTTGCGGGATTCTCGGGAGATGAACTACGATAGCAAGCTCCAAAACATGAGCTGGTTCTGCTACAAACATGTGAACATGTTGTCTAAGACAAGCATGACCACAAAGTAGTCTTATAATAAAACACTACCGAGTTCAGGAGGGGGAACCATCATTAATGACATCGAAGTCTCCACGCGTGGAAGTCCAAAGAGTTCACCTTGGACAGACTCCTTTATCTTTGAACAACTCAATCAGTGGCTTGGTGTGCTAGGATATACATATAGAATGGAGGTTGCAAATCTCCAGACCACAGAATACTTCGCACGTATGCATGACTGACTTGGGATGATTCCAGAGGAAGCAAAACTAACTTTCTCAAATTCACGGCAGCAACTTTCACCAAATGCACGTGTATAAAAGGAAGTCACTCCTTTCATCAACAAATACTTCATGAGCTAGCATGAAGAAAATGCTTTCAAAAGTTTCCAACACTAGCTTAATGTCCAACAAAATCATGGAGGAGATAAGTATGTTGTCAATGGGCTCAACAACAATTCATCTGGGTTTCCTTTTAAAAGGAATTCCATAGTTAAGTGAACAAGTGATAGCATTGGTCAGGCCAAAGATGTAATGGTGTATGCTCGAGGGATCAACCACGAATAAGACAACATTACGAGCATCATTGGTACTGATTTGATTTGACGATAGCCCACACTCAAATCAAAGGATTGATAAGACAATAGGTCCAGCAACTGATCACAGGAACCAATCGATGAAGATATCATCTTTCTTCAACACACACTACACAAGATTATCCCTTTGAAACGAACTAAGTCAGGCAAGCTTTTATCCTCCAACTCTCCAAGTTGTTGCCTAGCTTAACCAACTAGCTCAGGGATATCTAACACCGATTCTTGGAGAAGGGGTGGTTTACAGGAATAAACCAACTTGATCACGAACTCAACATAGCGGTCAGGTGACAACCTGGTAATACTTCTGAGAAGATATTCAGAAAATCACGAACCACCGGTATGTTACTAAGCTCGAGAACAATCTTGCTTTTCAGGGCAAGACGATATGATCAATAGAGCAAGGATTTGAAATAATCCTAACTCATCGATCGAGGAGTGAACCAGGAGAATAGACTAGGTAGCACGATCAATCTTAGAATGATGATTCAATAACCAACACACTAAGAATGAAATTATTGTCCTTTAACTACCCAGCAACGAGGTTGCTAGGCGTATTGATTTCACACATCACAATTCATTTGTCGGTATTCCGGTTGCATCAACACGAGGGCCGAGGAATGACTAATGATGGTGAGAAGTATCACTACGTCAAAATTCATGAGAGTTGGTGCAGTTCTCATGACAATTCTGACATAAGGGGGGTAATACTCCAAGGTAGAACAGAACCAAAAGCTGGATTGGCATTTGATCTGCGGAATACAACTACTTTGACCCAATCCTAGATATGGATGAGGTACTGGAGTTTGTTTCTCCAAGTCATTCAGGACTAGAATGGCTTGATGGACCACAAGAGTAATAGGTATCGATGAACGATTGCACGCATACTCTTGACTATCAATTGATAGACGAAGTCAGTAGACAGCTAAAGAGGGACAACTCAAAGGAACATATAACTTTCTGAGTTGTGGATGCATAGATTAGTATGTCGAACCAAGTTCAACAAGTTTCTTCCGAATAACCCATGCAGAAAAGTAGAGCTGGCAGGGTCACAATATATAATGGAGAACTCATCGAGAGCACTCTTGTTGTCATCTTTTGGTTCAGAAGAACTTCTGCCAAGAATGGTTCATGGTAATTGGAAGAAGGATGTACCACGAACCTCGAGAACTATCGCAAAGTTACTAATATCCTAAGGAACTAGCAACACTATCAACATGAAGTAAGTAGAGTGAATCTCGGTTCAAGAACCCAGGAACAGAATACCTACTACTAAGTAGCATCACGGAATGCTTTCGAGAATAAAGGCCAGAATCTCACACTGGGAACACAGATCATGGCTAGACCACTAGATGATCCCCTAAGCACTTAGGGTCATAATAATAATTCCAACATAAAAGTCAAGGCAATAGAATACCTCAACTCAACAATTAGTGTGATTAATCTGGCCCATGGGCACATTGAAACGGGAAGAAAGGATTTGCAATTGCATCAGACTACTTAGAAACCTGGGATGACTCGGACAGCATAACGGCTGTAAATGCTCAGAAAAGATTTGAGACATTCACAAAAATGGTGGCATAACCACTCAGAAGCACAATATCAAGATTTCGAGATCAACAATTAACATACAGAAGTAGTAGAAACTGAAACGAGGCTTAAGTCAACAATCTATAAGTCTACTGATTAGTAACACGTGATCCTAATAGAAAGAAAAGATAGCCTAGTTCTTAATCCCCGTAGAAGAGAAGATGATGACTCAGATCAGAAGGCATAAAGTATAAGGAGTAAAAAGAGCCTTACGTTCCATCCCACAATCAATTCCCTTATATAACTAAAGGATTTCTAGACTCAACTTCGACCAGTTTGGCTTGGTAATCCTACAGGCAGTCAAGCTCTGATACCAACGCTGTCAGGACCCCGACTCAATGCCACATAGGTCTAGCATGTAACATCTCATATCACTTTGCGGCCTCACGCACGGTATTCCCACGGGTGTCGCCTTACCTTTGCCCGGGACCGTTTGCGCCTTTTGGCACACGTATATGACAGTGTCGCTAGCACCCATATGATAAGGAGCCCGGGCTGACATGGCTAGTCGTAAATCCAAAGTGGCACAGACTTACAGGGACAGGCATCCATGACCCAGCATCGAACGTGTCGGTCATCAGCGAGTGAATCCAGGCTGTAGCACTGGGCTAGCAGGACTCCGGTGAACCGGGCTGTAGCGGGCTAACAGGACTCTGGTATTCATCGCGTGACATTTCCCCGAAGGGACAGACACAGGAACGAAGAAGGACACATGCCGGCCAGCCTAAGTGTCCCGGAGCAGTAGCAAGCTACCATGGCTCGGTGGGAACACTAGGAGACATTTCCCGGTAGGAGAGGCTACCAAGGATAAACAACTAGGTTGTCAGATCCCACACATACCAAGCATTTCAATAACATACACACAATATGCTCGATATGTGCAAATACAACATGGCATCACAACATGACTCTACAACTCAAGTATTTTAATCAACAGGCTCCGAGGAGCGAGATATTACAAACATGGGTCTCATGACCCAACAATCAGAGCATACAAATCAAAGCACAAGCGGAAGCTATCATGTCTGAGTACAGACATCTATAAATGAAGAAGGCTTGAAAGCCTGACTATCTATCAGATCCTGCCGAGGGCTCAAGATCGTAGCTGAGGTATCAAGCTAAACGTCGAAGTCCACGCGAAACTACTAGTGAGACCGAAGTCTCTCTGCAAAAACATAAAATAGGCAAACGTGAGTACAAATGTACCCAGCAAGACTTACATCAGAACTAACTACATATGCATCATTATCAACAAAGGGGGTGGTGGGGTTTAACTGCAGCAAGCCAGCTTTGACTCGGTGGCTATCCTGAACTACGACTGCAATGTAACTCTTTTGAGGTGGCGCACACGAGTCCACATATTCACCAACCAATACACCACTATGGATCCGCTCCCGTCTCCCTACGAGAACGCCATCCATAGCACTCACGCTTATCTTGCGTATTTTAAGGTATCCACTTTCACTTGTCTATGGACTGATATAAGCAACCCAGAAGTCCTTTTCCGCGGACACGGCTATTCGAATAGATGATGTTAACCCTGCAGGGGTGTACTTCTTCATACATGTTTCCACCACTTAGCGTCTGCACACGACATGTGCTCGGCAGACTTCAAGCGAAAGCCGACGTGGGTGTAGACCATGACCTACCTAAACACCTAAGTCTCTAGTCCAGGTTTATCGCCTATTCGGGTTCCATCCATGAGGAGATCCGGCCGGAGTTTCGCTCACGGCCCCAAACGATGTGAACAGGGTTCCCGAGATACCAAACGGGCATCCGGTACACCGTGCCACGTACCTACCGCATCACAGCCCACCCCTACGGTCAGCGCTGTCCACGGCCTCCAGTAAGCTACAAACACCAGAAACTACTTGCAACTCCTGGACAGAGGACTAGGGTGAATAAGAAGTCGAGCGGGGTCATATTTCAGGGCCCAATGTATGGTAGTAGTTGAATCATGGATCACAAACACAGAACTCAGTTCCTGAGGACGGCTGCAATGAGACAACCCACCATGTACTCCTACATGGCCTCTCACCGCTACCTTTACCAAATCGTGTTCACACACTTAGCTCACACTCAGTAGGACATGTCCACCCGCCTCTGATTCATCCCCGATGAATCAGACCTGACTCAACTCTAAGCAGTAGCAGGCATGACAACAAACATGAATGAGTAGGCACAACAGGTCTCAAACAACTCCTACTCATGCTAGTGGGTTTCATCTATTTACTGTGGCAATGACAGGTCATGCAAAGGATAAAGGGGTTCAGCTACCGCAGCAAGTAACAGATGAATCGTTGTTGTCCTAATGCAGTAAAAGAGAGCAGGAGCGAGAGAGTAGGATTGTATCGGAATGAACAAGGGGGTTTTGCTTGCCTGGCACTTCTGAAGATAACATTGAGTCTTCATCAGTGTCAATGATCACATCATCGGTATCACGTCTATCGAGAGGGGACAAATACCGGCAACACAGAAGGGAACACAATCAATGCAATGCACAATATGATGCATGATCATGACATGGAAAAATGAATGTATTTTGGGCTAATGCAACTAGCAACAGATTAAATGAAGTTGGTTTGAATACAAGATTCAAATTCAAACTCCATATGTGATTATTCAAATGCCATTTAATTGATTTGTGCTATACAGCAGCTATAAGTTGTTCTAACATGCATGAAAATGTTACAGATGGATTCCTTGAATTTTTCTGATAATTTTTCATATATAAATTATTTAATTTGGAGTTACGGTTGAATTTCTATGATTTATTGAAGTTTTAGCTATTTTCTGGAATTTTCTGATTTATTTTAAATCCAGAAAATCATTTAATGCGTCAGCATGACATCACCTTGACGTCATCAGGTCAACAGGGCAGGTTCAGGTCAAACCTGACCAGTGGGGTCCACTGGTCAGTGACTGGGGCTGATTAGTGTCGCTGACATGTGGGCCCAGTCAACAGCCACGTCAGCTTAGTCAAAGCTGACGCGTGGGGCCACTAGGATTAGTTAAAAACTAAACAGAAACTAATCTAGGATTAATTAGCAGGTGGGGCCCTGCTGTCAGTGTCACAGGGTTAATTAGCAGGGTCATTAGCCCTTAACGACGACGCCAGGTCAGCACGCCGGAGACCAGCCGACGGCGACCACAGAACACGGCGGGGGCACGCCGGACTTGCGCTAGAGGCGTCAGTTTGGCGCGCTGAGGGCACCAGGGGATGGCCCTTGCTCTCGTGCATCCAGAGGACCAAGTGGGAGGTCGTGGGGTCGCCGGAACTCATGCCGGCGACGAGCTTTGGCGGCGATGGTGTTCGGTGGTGCTCGGGCGCGTCGCTACGGTGCATCAGTGAGCAAATGGAGAGGCTGGGCAGCACCTGCTAGACATGGGGAGCACTAAGAGCAGCTCAGTGAGGCCAGGGGAGCACGGGGGCTATGCGTGCAGCAGCAATGGCGGACGGTGGCTTCGGTGCTCGTGGGGAACGGCGCTACGGCACGGAGGGGAGCATGCTGAGTTAGGGGAGAGGGTCAGTGACTCACGGCGATGACGAGGGGACGCTCGGCGAGGTCGGGGACGGTCCGGAGCCGGTGAATTTGACGAAGATGGCCGGCGGTCCCGAGGTTGAAGAAGGCATCGAGGGCGGTGTTGTGGCACGTCCGGGGCCTCGTGGCTCGTTGAGGAGGTAGAGGGAGGACCGGCGGAGCTTCCTGGGGCGTCGGTGAGCCGTGGGGTGGCCGGTAGCCACGGTGGCTCTCGTCGGTGGCGGCGGCTCCGTTCGGTCGCGGGAGGGGAAACAGAGGAGCGAGGGGAAGGGAGGTCCAGAGAGCGAGGGAGAAGTGAGAGGGGGTCGGGGCTGCGTGGCGTCGCGGGAGGGACCAGGGAAGGAGGAGG
Source organism: Triticum dicoccoides (assembly GCF_002162155.2). NCBI lineage: Eukaryota > Viridiplantae > Streptophyta > Magnoliopsida > Poales > Poaceae > Triticum > Triticum dicoccoides. The sequence continues at coordinate 539,575,168 of NC_041387.1, read as the reverse complement.
CAGCCAGGCAGGGAGGAGGTGGCCTCCTCGGCCGCGCGCGTGCGAGCACGCAGCAGCTTCGGGGCGAGGGGAGGAAGACGACGGAGGGCTGCAGTGGTGGGCTGGGCCGCTGCTGGCTGCACAGTGTTGGGCCAGGTAAGTGGCGCCAGGTAAGTCCTTCTGCTCTCTCTCTTTTACTTTTTTTCTATTTTCTGTAGTTTGTTTTGATTTAGTTTAGGAACTAAGTCATTTAAATAAATTCTGTAGATTTTTATGTGGCTTGCTAAAATATATACAAAGCCACTCACAAACTTCCAGAATTATTGGAGTCATATTTAATATATATTAAATATATATCCAAAGCAAATAGTTATTGGATTAATTCAAATGGCCAAAATAATTATCTCTGTGACTCCAAAAATATTGGTTTAAATTTTACCTCTTACCAATATTTCCATGGAATAACAGGAACATTTTCTTGGACACATTTGAGAAGATTTAATTGTTGGTTATTTTTAGAGGTTTCCTGAGGCTTTTGAAAATTCCTCAATTCAAATTTCATTTGAATTTAAACATGATGCACACACCAGACAGCACCAGAAGCTAGGGATGTGACACCCGCCATCTCAGCGAAGAAGCAGTGTGGCTTCCACCGAGCTCGTTCAGCAGGCTAACTTCACGGGTCCTAACTACCCCTATGGATGCTATCACGGAGTCACACCAATGCCAGCTTATGACGCAATGGAAGAACCTCAAAGTCAAGGCGGCTGTCGGCTCTGTGTTCCCTCCTGAACCCGACGCAACTTTTCACTGCCTTCCAATTCCACAAGGCTATGCTGTTGTGATGGTGGATGAAATAACGGAGGGATTTGAGGAGCTCCAGCTTGACGACCCTACAGGTGAAGGGGAGACTCAGCTGGGTCTTGCTCTCAAGACTCCATGTCTATGGCGGAAGGATCACATCAAGCTTCTGAACTTCACGCCTCCGCCTCCTCCTCCTCCTTCGGCGGGTCACTGGGCACTCCGCCTCCTCCTCCTCCGGCGAGTGACCAGGGCACTCCGCCTCCTGCTCCAGCACATGAGGGTGGTAGTACTCCGCCCCTTCCTCCGCCTGCTTCAGCGCGTCCGAGCAGCCCGCCTCCTCCTTCGGCTCGTCGGCGACGGCGGAACACAGAGGCCGTCGCTGCGGCTGCTCCGACGCATCGAATCACTCTGCCTCCTTCTTCTCCGCCTCATAAGCAACGAAAGAAGACAGCCACAGCCGCTCCGGCTGCTCCGGCGTCTAGCAATACAGCCAGAGGCGGGAGGCAATACATATTCGGTCCATCTCTCAAGCTTGTAGAGAAGTTACCATACGAGATGACCGTGGAGGAAAACGAGCAGGTCATTCAAATCCATGTGAAGGACTTCTTTGAAACGGTAAGATCTAAGAAACATCCACCTCCGGAGGAGAAGATAGATCCGGTGAAAGCAAAGCGTACTTTGGATGCCCTGAAGCAAGCATGATCGCCTCCGTCGCAAACCAACTATGAGCGCATTATTGAAAGGACATATAAGGAAGCGGAGCGATCGGGAAGTACTTGTAGTGATCGAAGGTTAGTAGAATGAAGAAGTGGGAAAAAATTCCCCAGCTCAGTGAACAAGCGAACCAATCGTCCCCCCCGCTCAAGGTGTCTAGCGATATCATCGCTAATCATCCGGGGATGTTGCCCGGTGCCAATCCTGGAGATTACCTGCCTGACAATGCACATTTTGATACAATGGAGGTGGACGAATTCAAATACCGGCATGGGAAGCCTCTCGTCAAACCTGGTCATCCTCCTCTAACAACGATGATGTGAATATTCTATGATTAGTACATGGACATCTGCAGCAAGTCTTGGAAGGGTACTTTGACGCTAAGAGTTAAAGAGGAGCACGACCTCGTTGGAATTAATCTGTTGTCTGTCCCATATGAGGAGTTTTTCCAGTTTTTCAATCAAAAGGCCCTCGATAAAATAATCGTCACTTGTTACTGTCTATAAGTACTACTTCTGTAATTAAGTCTCTATATATAGCTCAGCCCTTTCATTGCATGTATATATAATTATTATACAGATTGAAGATCGCCGAATGCAAGAAAAGACAAATTGGTGATATTGGGTTCATTAACACAAATCTCATAGATGAATGGAATGTTAAACATGATGCCAAAGAAACCGAGCCCAACTTGCTACGATCGTTACTTCGAAATCAAAACAAATATATAATAATCTTTCCTTACGAATTCAAGTGAGTGTTACTGTCTTGTGCATATTCAGTTTCCCTTATTACTCAAGGTTATAGTAATGTAATTGATGAGTTATGCATGCGTGCGCAGCTTCCACTTTATTCTGCTAGAGATTAAGCTTGAGCAGGGACTAGTAACCGTCATAGACTCGAGATGAAAAGATCTCGAGGAGTATGCGACCATGACTAAAATGCTCTAGAAGTAAGTTCAATCGATCATTATCGCACCATATCGGCAACTTTGTTCATTTCCTGATATCAAGTAATTGTTTTCATTGTCTGGCAGGGTTTGGAAAAAGTTCACCGCACAAGCTCCGGGACTGCCGGGGGAGCTGCGATTTAAACACCCGAAAGTAAGTACTACTAGCTAGTTCCGCGCATCTCCCATTGATTCTAGCTAGTTTCATCAATACCATTTAGCATGCTTGCTTATCAGTTTGATTGACCTCTATTTCTTGTAAAGTGGTTGTGGCAGGAACCCGGGAATAATTACTATGGATACTACATTTGCAAGTTCATCCGTCACATGACCTGTGAGCGGGGCTACTCTAAAAAACAATATGAAGTGTGTAAGCAATAATATTCATAATTTTATTTTATTGCCATCATTTGTGTTGAATTTCATTCCTATATATGTATTGATCCCCTTCTTCAAATTAGATGTTTCAGATGCGGGATGAACTCCTACCACAAGATCGCATACGAGCAATTCAAGAGGAATTGACGGGATTCTTTCTTGACCATGTCATCGATAAAGACGGAGAATACCATGTGGAACTTGAGTTCAGATGTTAGAGAATTGTAAGAGATCTTATATTGTATATATGTAGCCAGTAGCGTCGGATAGATATACAAAAACTTGTTGTTTGACCAATCTCTCGGAGAAGGAGAGGTCGATCACTTCCCTCTGTATATGTTCATGACGATCTTCTGTACTTCATGGTTTCCTTCATTTGCTTACAAGCTAGCTAGCGTGTTGAGTCATCTCTATATGTATAGTATGTACCGTCGACCAAGCACAGAGATAAGAGAAGACATTTCTCTCTATTAGCTAGCTAACACAATATATGAAACCCCTAAATTAGTCCTACAAAACCCCCAAAAAACCCAACCCCCTCCCCCCCCTTCAAAAAAACAAAAACCCCAGCCCCTGAACTGTTGACACGTGGATGCCTTTTGGTCCCGATTGGTGCTACCAACCGGGACAAAAGGCCCTCCTGCCTGGGCAAGCTGCAGCGGCCACATGAATCCCCATCTGTCTCGGTTCGTAGGCGGGACTAAAGGTATTGGGCATTAGTACCGACCCTTTAGTCCCGGTTCGGGAACCGGGACAAATGGACCTTATGAACCGGGACAAATGGGCCTTTTTCTACTAGTGCGAGGTGGGCACAACCCACCTGGGTGCGCCTGGGCCTCCAGGCGCGCCCTGGTGGGTTGTGCTCCCCTCGGAGCTCCCCGCAGTTACTTTCTTGGCCCACTAGATGTCTTCTGGTCCAAAAAAAATCCACAAAACGTTTCACTGTGTTTGGACTCCCTTTGGTATTGATTTCCTGCGATGTAAAAACAAGCAAAAAAACAGCAACTGGCACTGGGCACTATGTCAATAGGTTAATATCAAACAGTAATATGAAAGACTATAAAATGATTGTAAAACATACAAGAATGATAATATAACAGCATGAAACAATCAAAAATTATAGATATGTTGGAGACGTATCATGCCTACTCACATCCACACGTCTACGGCCATGGTTCTCATTCACCCAAATGACCGCACATGTTGCTGAAAAACACAAGTGCAAGTACACTGCATCTTTTTTTAACACAGTACAGACGCAAACGCCATTACATACATACATACATACATTCATCCCTAAATACATGTGTACATACACTCATCTTTATGAATGCTTGCACGCACACCCTACCCCTATGAGTACCTCCAAGAGTCTGACCTAGCACATCATCTTGAGATTGACGAACTCGCCACAGACGCCTTTGTAGCCGACGAAAATGTCTCATCCCACTGAATGCACACCATCGGAAGGCCTGAAATAATTCCAGGAAAATGTGAGCATAAATGTCAAGTCTAAGACTTGAACTCAATGGGGAAGAGATAGAATTATTCTCCTAACAATCCAACCACAGGTTGGTTCCCACTATGTCGTCAAACAACTGAGCACTTTGCCTTTCACGTGAATGGATCATTGGCCAAGTTTAGCTTATATACTTCTTTTGTGAATACTAGCTTAACTTATAGATGCAGCTGAACGTATATACATATGAGCGCACACGAATGCCCAAATTTTAGCTCCTAGCTCCATATAGCGTGAAATGTTAAATAAATTTGAAAATGGATTTTTGAAGTTTACAAAAAAGTTGACAATTTCTTCTATAAGTACAGATGGATATTCTTTGTCTAACTTGAGATTTTCATTAAATAATATGACATATTATACGCTAGCAAATAGATAAACATCTGGCCCAAAAACAGATACAAATCCATCTTTTATCATGTGTTTGCTTTTCTTTCTTCTATGTATCATACAAATATGTATATTGGTGAACTTCGTAAGGTACTCCCTGGAGCCTGGGAACCAAAGCGACTTCATGCAACACACAAGCATGTGTGCACACGCGCGCACACACACACACTATCAACCAACTGAGAAACGAAGGGAGTAGCTAGCGTTTCCCGTGTTCAGTCTTTGTTGCTACCATCCCCACACGTCGGATCACCTTCCTCCAATAGTGCCCGCTTCCACCGCGTGAATGTGTTAACCTTGGTGCCATGGAGTTAGCAGCTGGTGCTAACTTCCCCATGCATTGGGAAATCACATCCCTCCAACAATGCACGCTCCCACCGTGTGGAGACGTTGACTTGAGTACTATAGGTGAAACGTCCTGGAGCAGCCGACGCTACCGTCCCATAACTCAATGGTCCGCTCCTTCAACGCCACATGAAGCAACGATATTGCCTCCCGGATCCTCCAAGCACTGAAAGAGGAGTAGAAATTGTCGACGCAGAACGCCGCTCGAGATAACACTACCTTGCTCGGGTGGAATTAACCATTGATTTGCCTCCACCAGATGACCTCGCCGTATTTTCCCCTGTAAAAGTTTTACATTCCTTGCTCTACTACTTCCATTCTCGCATCATTGTGTGATTTGTGTCCAACGGCCTCTTGGTTTGCTCATTTCCCTCTCTTCTTTCTTCCTCCTTCTCTCAATAACCCAACTCTATTCCCTTCAACAATCTTGTATGTTGACCTAATTTTGCCGGGAGATGTTTTGATCAA